>NC_134491.1:64761897-65114397 GCF_040206685.1 Ascaphus truei
CTCTACATATATATATATATATATATATATATATATATATATGCATATATGCACTGATACCTCTACATGTATATATATATGTGTATATATGTATATGTATATATGTATATATATGTACTGATACCTCTACATATATATATATATATATATATATATATATAATCAAAAAATAAATAGATGATACCGTTCTGTGGCTAACGAAATGCTTTTATTTGTGCGAGCTTTCGAGATACACTGATCTCTTCTTCCGGCGATGTTACAATGAATGAAGCAAGGATAACTTAAAAACAGTGTCTCTTGGAATGTTATCTGTGCTTCTCCTTCCCCCGGTGTGGATGTGTTTTATGGCTAGAGGTGTCAAAGGGTAACTGAAAGCAAGTGAAGAAAGATTGTGTATGTGTATCAGTGTGAATAAAAATGAATGGAGAGCCCACAGTATAAACAGTGCTCTACACAAGGTGTGTGTGGAGTGAGAGGGATATAAATGGTGTGGGTGGGTGTGGAAATGTGAGAGTTTGTAGCACAACTAAAAGTGTGTGTGGATACTATGTGGTCCCTATTGGTGTATATGGATGGAAAAATAGGGAGTATTAGTATGTGTGAGAGACAGCTGTGTGTGCATACATATAGCACAGTATGTACAGACATGGCCTTTAGCGCTCATGGGAAGAGAGTTCGCTAGTGTCAGTAATGACTCATAAAATTTCGATCTCTGTTTAGGCCACTGCTAAGTGTCCCGAACAGTTGCATAAATTTGTATTCATGCAACCGTCTCTCTTTCGGGGTTTTAAGATTACCTTTGAGTATGGCAACCCTCAGATCGTTCATCTTATGGCCAGAGTCAGAGAAATGTTCGCCAACAGGACTGTCTCTTGTTCCGCGTGTGATGCTGTGGCGATGCAGGTTCATTCTCTTGTTTAGCCCCTGTCCTGTCTCACCTATGTAGTAGCAGCCCCCTGGGCATTTCATGCACATGATGAGGTACACGACATTGCTGGAGGAACAGGTGAACCCTCCTCTGATTTTGTATTCCCGATTCTTGTGTGGTATTTGTATTGTGTCCGCTGTGTAGAGCATTGCGCAGGTTTTGCATCTTGGGTCCTGGCATGGTTTTGTCCCGCATTCAGTTGTACTGCTGAATACTTTACTCCTCACCATAATATTCTTGAGATTATCCTTGCTTCATTCATTGTAACATCGCCGGAAGAAGAGATCAGTGTATCTCGAAAGCTCGCACAAATAAAAGCATTTTGTTAGCCACAGAACGGTATCATCTATTTATTTTTTGATTATTGAAGCTCGGCTAACACGGTACTGATACCTCTACATGTATATATATATATATATATATATATATATATATATATATATATGCATATATGCACTGATATCTCTACATGTATATATATATATATATATATATATATATATATATATATATATATATACACAGTGGTTGACAAATCACCAAAAAATCTACTCGCCACACAACAAAAATCTACTCGCCACCTAGTACCAAATGTGTGCTGCTTGGGCCAATATTTACTCGCCCGGGGGTTAAATCCACTCACCCGGGGCGAGCAAATGTATAGGTTTGTCGAACACTGTATATATATATGATACCTCTACATGTATATATATATATATATATATATATATATATATATATATATATATATATATATATATATGCACTGATACCTCTACATGTATATATATATATATATATATATATATATATATATATATATATATATATATATACACAGTGGTTGACAAATCACCAAAAAATCTACTCGCCACCTAGTACCAAACGTATGCTGCTTGGGCCAATAGGAGCTCGCCACAATATTAAATCCACTCACCCGGGGCGAGCAAATGTATAGGTTTGTCGAACACTGTATATATATATGCACTGATATCTCTACATGTATATATATATATATATATATATATATATATATATATATATATATATATATATATATATATATATATATATATATATATATATGCACTGATACCTCTACATGTGTATATATATATATATATATATATATATATATATATATATATATATATATATATATATATATATATATATGTACTGATACCTCTACATGTATATATATATACACACACACACACACACACACACACACACACACACACACACACACACACACACACACACGAATTTTATATAGAATGTACACTCTTCAGGGCAGGGATTCCTTTTCCTAATGCTTACTTTTCTGTTGGTAGCACTTATTTATGTCTCATATTATTTTATCCCATGTATTACTGATATAAAGCGCTATGTACAGGGATGGCGCTATACAAATAAAGATAGCCAGAGCCCTAAGCAAAGTCAAATTAATTAATATGAAACCTATAAGTACATTGCCTTTAAATAAAGAAATGTGGTAGATAAAAACAACATTTATTCCACTCCCAGATAATATTCCCCCTCAATTTTTTTATAATTCTATTTTTGTACATAAAGGACTTTGATAGAATTACAGTAGTTTACTCTGGATGGCCGATTTGCAGCAGAACTTCACAGCATACATATACTTTGCTCACAGTCCCAGCTTCTGCTGGAGTGATGTCCTTGCTGTAAAATGCCCTTCACTGTCCCATCAATGCACAACATATTCTTGTCCTTGACAAGAACAGGCAGGATTTGCTGTCCCCAGACACCGTAAACTCAGCAGGGCTCCCTACTGAGAGATTGCTCCTTCAAAATGACACAACCTTTTCCAAATAGCCCATTCTTTTCCTAATGATTATGAGCAGGATGACTGACTAGCAGGGAATTGGATGAATTAATATATATATATATATATATATATATATATATATATATATATATATATATATATATATATGTGTGTGTGTGTGTGTGTATATATATTATATATATGTATATATATATATATATATATATATATATATATATATATATATATATATATATATACTGTACACATATATATATATACTCACACATATATATATATACACACACACACTCATTTTTTAAATGTCTAATTTCAAAGACAGCAGCTTTTGTTACATTTTGATTAGAGGTTTGTATTGTAGTTGGCTTTGCACAATGTTATCTTCACGTTCATCCTGTTGCACATCCCAATATCCTTAGCAATACTGTACACAAGTAATTACCACGTAATCCATCCCGTTCTTTCAATGCCCTCATTGATTCAGAGTCTGCTGTCGGGTTTTATCAAGCCTTCTGGATCCTGATGACCCTCTCATGAAATCCCGTGGGAAATTAGAGAGGTCACAATATCAGATTTGTAGGGAAAGCAGAAGTAGCAGACTTGTGTGTGATTGTATCTGTAAAGTGAAAGGCATTGCAAAGAGAGTCAAACAATTCACAAAACCAAACCGGTTTCGTGGGTATTCTATGTATGAACTGGTCCTCAGAGAGAAACCGGACCCTTAGCCTGGCAAGACATCCCCCACTTCCAATAATTACCATAGCACGGAGTGTGGCCTGAAGTACAGCTCCAATGCACTACCAATTAACAACCCAGGAATACTAGCTAGAGATACCATCCTCAGTTTCCTCTTTGCCAGTGTAGATTGTAAGCTCTTTCTGGCAGGGAATACTTTTCCCCAATGTCTGCTTGAATATTTGATGTACTCTCTATCTCGCTTCTCCCCTTCTCCTCCTCCATCAACCCCCGGTTCTGCAGAAACCTGCGCTTTATTCACTTACCTGACTTTGAGTCCACTTTACGTTCCTCCCTCTCCTCTCTCAGCTCTGCTACAGACCCTGACAACCTGGTCAGGAACTACAACTCTGCCTTGTCCTCATCTCTTGATCTACATGCCCTGCTTTCTCTCTGCCGCCCTCGCCCTTCTAACCCTAGACCCTGGCTAAATTCCCACACGCGCATGCTGCGTTCCTCCACTCGTTCCTCTGAACGCCTCTGGAGGAAGTCTCATACTCTCGCAGACTTCCTTCACTACAAATTTATGCTATCCTGTTTCAACTCTGCCCTCTCGCAAGCTAAACAAGCCTACTTTTCTTCACTAATCAACATGCACAAGTCTAACCCACGCCGACTGTTCTCTGTCTTTGATACTGTACTCAAACCACCCTCAGCTGCCTCTCCTTCCTCCTTCTCCGCTCAGGACTTTGCTGACTATTTTAAGGAAAAGGTGGAATCCATATGTCAGAACAACCCCTCTGTTTCTTCCTCCCATCCTACACCTCTTCCTAACTCTCCTCCCGCCTTCCTTGACTCTTTTTCCACTGGCTCAGAGGAGGATGTGTCGCTGTTGATCGCCTCTTCTCCCTCTACCACTTGCCCTCTTGACCCCATTCCCTCCCATCTCCTAAAACCTCTTGCTCCTACTATAATCCCTACGCTCACACACATTTTTAACTCCTCCCACTGCTCTGGAACCTTTCATTCCTCCTTCAAACATGCAACAGTCATACCATTACTCAAAAACAGCAAGCTGAACCCTACCTGTCTTTCTAACTATCGACCTGTCTCCCTCCTGCCTTTTGCCTCTAAACTCCTTGAACGTCTTGTATTCTCTCGCTTGCTCCATTTTCTCAACACCTATTCTCTCCTAGACCCTCTACAATCTGGCTTCCGCACTGCTCACTCCACGGAAACAGCCCTCACTAAAATAACTGACGACCTCCATGCTGCCAAAGACAGAGGTCATTACACTCTGCTCATATTACTCGACCTCTCTGCAGCATTTGACACAGTGGACCACCCTCTTCTCCTTCACATTCTCCATACTCTTGGTATTCGGAACAAATATCCTGGATCTCTTCCTACCTCTCCCATCGTACTTTCAGTGTCTCTTCTGCTAACACCTCCTCCTCCTCTATTGATCTCTCTGTGGGGGTACCCCAGGGCTCTGTCCTGGGACCTCTTCTCTTTTCTCTGTACACATTCTCTCTAGGTGACCTAATAACATCTTTTGGGTTTAATTATCACCTCTATGCTGACGACACACAAATATACTTTTCAACTTTTCCGACCTTACACCTGCTGTACAAACCAAAGTTTCTGAATGGCTCTCTGCTATATCATCCTGGATGGCCCTCCGCCGCCTTAAACTCAACATGGCTAAAACAGAGCTCCTCATACTTCCTCCCAAACCTGGCCCTACTACCTCCTTCCACATTACTGTTGGAACTACGATCATCCACCCAGTAGCCCAAGCACGCTGCCTAGGGGTCACACTCGACTCCTCTCTCACATTCGCCCCTCACATTCAAAACATTTCTAAAACCTATCGCTTTTTCCTCCGCAATATAACAAAGATACGCCCTTTCCTTTGTTGCTCGACTGCTAAAACTCTGACTCAGGCCCTCATTCTCTCCCGTCTTGATTACTGTAACCTCATGATGTCCGGCCTTCTTGCCTCTCACCTGTCTCCTCTCCAATCTATCCTAAACACTGTTGCCAGATTCACTCTACTCTTTCCTAGATCTGTCTCAGCATCTCCCCTCATGAAATCCCTCTCCTGGCTTCCGATCAAATCCCGCATCTCACACTCCATTTTTCTCCTCACTTTTAAAGCTTTACACTCTTCTGCCCCTCCTTACATCTCAGCCCTAATTTCTCGTTATGCACCATCCAGACTCTTGCGTTCTTCTCAAGGATGTCTTCTTTCTACCCCCTGTGTACCTAAAGCCCTCTCCTGCCTTAAACCCTTTTCACTGACTGCCCCACACCTCTGGAATGCCCTTCCCCTCAGTACCCGACTAGTACCCTCTCTATCCACCTTTAAGACCCACCTTAAGACACACCTGCTTAAAGAAGCATATGAATAGCACTGTGGATATTATGAACACATGATACATAAAGCTTGGCCCCCTGCAGACGCACTTACCAGAACTCCCTCCTACTGTCTCTGTACGTTCTCCTTACCTACCAATTAGACTGTAAGCTCCTCGGGGCAGGGACTCCTCTTCCTTAATGTTACTTTTATGTCTAAAGCACTTATTCCCATGCTCTGTTATTTATTTAATTACCACATGTATTACTACTGTGAAGCGCTATGTACATTAATGGCGCTATATAAATAAAAATATACAATACAATACTTATCCCAGTTTTGTATCACATTTCCCAGCATTCTGTCTTATTTTGTTCTAGATCACTATAACAAAGTACCAGAACCTTCCATTACCAATTTACAGGTATGTAAACGTTTCTATACTTAGATCATATCTACATGTACTTTTATATCCCTGTAGCTTTAGTTAATGATTGCAATTTATCAATACAATACCCTTAGTGGGTATATGTACTATGGCTCTTACAGAGCTAAATTAATGCTAAACACTTCATTTTCATCCATGCGTCAAAGGCATAATTTACCAAAGTGTCTCGGCTGCAAAACTGTGGCAAAAATACTGCACCAAATTTATCAAGGGTAAACATTGCATTTAATTAAACTATTTGTGAATAATTTAGTACAGTTTTTCTGCCCCATGTTTGATGCCGGGAGACTTTGATAAATGCCCCCAAGACTTTGATAAATGCCTCCCAAATTGTGGAGATTTTCGCTCCAGTCTGTGCATCAGCTTGAGATTTGGAGACTGGCAAAAGGATTCATTACTTAAGGTTTAATTAGATGTTTCAACGTGCATCACATATTCTCCCTTCAAATCGGTGTAAAAAAATCTGCGGCTTAAAGCTGCCGACCAAGCAATATCCTACATGTGTGTTTTTTTTAAATAAATCAGTTCTGCACTATTATTTATTTATTTATTTATTTATTTATAAAATATTTTACCAGGAAGTAATACATTGAGAGTTACCTCTCGTTTTCAAGTATGTCCTGGGCACAGAGTAAAACAAATAATACATGGTTACAAATACAGTTACATAAATGAACAAGGTATACATTTATATACAAGACATTGCATGCACAGTTAAAGAAAATATATATTATGAGCTTATGAAACAGTTACAGACCAGATTAAAGTGTGAGACAGCCTTAGATTTGAAAGAACTTAAGCTGGTGGTGGATATGAGAGTCTCTGGTAGGTTGTTCCAGTTTTGGGGTGCACGGAAGGAGAAGGAGGAACGTCCGGATACTTTGTTGAGTCTTGGGACCATGAATAGTCTTTTGGAGTCTGATCTCAGGTGATAGGTACTGCATGTGGTAGGGGTGAGGAGCTTGTTCAGGTAGCTGGGTAGCTTGCCCAGAAAGTATTTGAGGGTGAGACAGGAAAGGTGAACTTTGCGCCTAGACTCTAGTGATGACCAATCTAGTTCTTTGAGCATTTCGCAGTGATGTGTGTTGTAGTTGCATTGGAGAACAAAACGACAAATTGAATTGTAGAGGGTGTCAAGTTTGCTAAGGTGGGTTTGAGGAGCCGAGCCATATACTATGTCTCCATAGTCAATAATTGGCATTAGCATCTGCTGTGCAATACGCTTTCTGACCAGGAGACTTAGGGAGGATTTGTTCCTGTAAAGTACCCCTAGTTTGGCATAGGTCTTGGTTGTCAGGGTATCAATGTGCATCCCGAATGTTAAGTGGGAGTCAAACCATAAGCCCAGGTATTTAAAACTAGTGACAGGTGTTAGGGTGGTTTTAGCGTTGGTTCTAATCAGGAGCTCAGTCACTGGAAGCTTTACAAATTTAGTCTTGGTCCCAAATACCATTGTTACAGTCTTGTCAGTGTTTAAAAACAGTTTGTTTTGGGAAATCCAGTTTTCGAGTCTCAAAAAGTCAGACTGAAGTATGTGTTGAAGGTCAGAGAGGCTTTGGCTGTGTGCATACAGGATTGTGTCATCTGCATACATGTGTATTGAGGCTTCCTTACAAGCTGTGGGAAGATCATTAATGAACACTGAGAAGAGTAGGGGCCCCAGAACAGAGCCTTGCGGGACACCACAGGTGATATCCAGGGGGTTGGAGTTAGAGCCTGAGATGGACACATGTTGGGATCTTCCTGATAGGTAGGACTGAAACCAGTTTAAAGCATGTTTCCCTATTCCAGAGCTCTGGAGTTTGTTAAGCAGGATAGCATGATCAACTGTGTCAAAAGCCTTTGCAAAATCTAGGAATACTGCGCCAGTGAGTTGTCCCCGTTCCATTCCACACTGGATTTCATTGCAAACTTTTAGCAGGGTAGTTACGGTGGAGTGTTTGGGACGAAACCCAGACTGGAGTTGGCTAGGGAAATTTGTCTTGGTGTAGAACTCGCTTAATTGGGAGTGGACACATTTTTCCATAACTTTGGATAGAATTGGGAGAAGTGAGATTGGCCTGTAGTTTGAGACAGTGTTTTTGTCCCCACTTTTGAAGATTGGGACAACTCTGGCAGTTTTCCAGGTCTTAGGGATATGGCCTGCAGACAGGATAGAGTTGACTATGGACGCAATTGGTTTGGCAATGGCTGGGGCACCAAGTCGTAGGAACCTAGATTGTAGTAAGTCGGGTCCACATTGGCTGCTTAGTTTTAGTTTGAGGAGCGCTTGTGTAATCTCCTCTTCAGATACTGGGCTAAATTGAAAATTGTGGGCAGTGTTGGGAGTGTTGCATCTAGTGCCTGCCTGGTCACATGATCTTCCCCACAGAACTTTGCATCTTTGGTCCTCTTCTGCTGCACTGACAGCTCTTTAGTGAACCCCGAGCCGAACCTTTGCCAGGAGAACAGATCGATCGGCAACTTAGCTAATTACTTATCATTGCGTGAATTGCATTGATACACATATTAAAGGGGGGAAAAAATAAAATGTCAAAAAAAAAAAAATCATCTTCTTGGTCTGCTGCTTTAAAGTGGCAAAACATTCTGGCTTCTACAAATCTGCACCAGATAAATCAAATAGTGGGTAGCAGTGTCTAGTTATACTCTGCAGGGCTTGTTCTGTCCCAGTGACCTGCATCCATTAGGTGACTGTAAGTAGCGAGAGCAGCTTGTTCTAAAGTGACAGCGCACAAGTTATCCTGTCTCGTAAAAGAAACAGACACGTCAACATTCATTGGGATCAAGGAGGCTGGAAGCGTGATCTTTGAACTGGTCCTGCTACCATAACACCTCGGGGTACAGTTTAGGCCAGCGTTTTCTCCCTGCTTGTTTGTAAAGCGAATGAGACAAGAAATAACAAGCCACTGACTGACACGTGTTCTGTGAATGTGCTCTTTGTGACGCCCTTATCGGCTAGGACACTCGCTTTGAAGTGTGACCTATTCTATTCCATTGCACAGCAGCACAATGAGAAGACCCCAAGGTTAGTGTTTCCCACTCTGGTGCCCGTGCAATGTCCTGTTTGGGAGTGGGTATATATGGGACTACATCTTTAAATAACAGAACGAAGACCAACAAAGATCTGGCCTTGAATGCCAAGGAAAAGCCAAAGGGTAAAGGGCTATATTTGCTTAGACATCTTCTGCCGTAAGGCACCTTTCTGGCTCTGGCAGTGGTGTAACTACCTTGTCATGTGTGTCCCGATCTGTAAGGACTTTATACCAGGTGGACATTGATTGAACACTATCAGGAGTTATTAAGCAAATTAGAAGTGTGGGTATAAATATCAGCTTGCACTGATCATCTGCAAGACCCCTGACAAGGATACAGAGAGGTCTTGAAACGCATAGGGTGATTTTTGGACTTTCAGGGACACTATAGCTGAATCCGAAGAGCGGTGGCATCATCAGGTGCAGCCGTGTATGGAAAGTCTGATCCCCAGACGTGCAGCCGTCGATCAGAGACGCCGCTCTACAACGAGGAAACAGCCGGGGAATTTCCAGTCACAAAGAAACCTACTTACAAGGCGCAAGTTCGAGGAGATAATTATAAGTATGATTTCAATTCTAACATTGCCAGGATTCATTGGAGATTACCATACATTACAGCTCACTTTGCAGCATATTATTTCATTGCAGTATTTTATTGTTTTACTAATACAATAAATAATATTCTTATGGAATATGTTATCTTAGCACTGAAGTGTTCAGCCCATTACCATTGCAGTACTGCTTTTCTTCTGGACTATGTAGTCATAGATAATGCACTATTAGTGCCCTGTTTTTGTTTTTATCATCCATATACATGCTGGAGTGCGTGAGAATATTCTGGAGCCACGCATCAGCATAACAGACCGGGAAGGATCCATGGAAGAACTATCGGTTTGCGGACCACTTTGGGTTGTCATCCTTGGCGCCATACAGGTCTTTTTTTGGTATCATAACTACCGTGCCGCTAAAGCCCGCAATGCGGGGAGGGGGGGGGGGGT
The DNA here is from genome assembly GCF_040206685.1 of Ascaphus truei. Lineage (NCBI taxonomy): Eukaryota > Metazoa > Chordata > Amphibia > Anura > Ascaphidae > Ascaphus > Ascaphus truei. Next base: position 64,772,154 of record NC_134491.1, read on the forward strand.
GAGAGCGAAGGAGGGCCCTGCCAGCCGGTGCTGAAATTTGGGCCAGAGGTGGGCTCACGTTCCACATTGGCTGCTACAACTGGTGCTCTCTGCTTGATAATGCCACGTCCATGGCGGGTGCATGCGCGCACGCGACCGTACGCGTGGCTTCCCGCGGGCCTCTAGCTGGAGTGATTCGTGTCCTATAGGTGAATGCGATGAGGTGCGTGTCGTGGCCGTGATATCACCGAGCTGGTTCACCCTCATTAGGCGAACTACTCCCGTGACCCGGCCGACGCGCGACAGAAAGAAATGTATTTGTTTCCTCACACATCGCGAGCGCCAGCACTTCTCTAAGGACAGCCTCACAGAGGCACTGCTTTTTGATTGCACGCGCTGTCGCAGTAACGATGGACAACGCACGTAACCATGGACAGTGCACATGCTGTCGCAGTAACCATGGACAGCACACGTAACCATGGACAGTGCACACGCTGTCGCAGTAACCATGGACAGTGCACACGCTGTCGCAGTAACCATGGACAGTGCACGTAACCATGGACAGTGCACACGTTGTCGCAGTAACCATGGACAGTGCACACGCTGTCGCAGTAACCATGGACAGTGCACGTAACCATGGACAGTGCACACGCTGTCGCAGTAACCATGGACAGTGCACACAGTCGCAGTAACCATGGACAGTGCACGTAACCATGGACAGTGCACATGCTGTCGCAGTAACCATGGACAGCGCACGTAACCATGGACAGTGCACACGCTGTCGCAGTAACCATGGACAGCGCACGTAACCATGGACAGTGCACATGCTGTCGCAGTAACCATGGACAGCGCACGTAACCATGGACAGTGCACACGCTGTCGCAGTAACCATGGACAGTGCACACGCTGTCGCAGTAACCATGGACAGCGCACGTAACCATGGACAGTGCACGCGCTGTCGCAGTAACCATGGACAGCGCACGGTCGCAGTAACCATGGACGCGGCCTGAGGGAACAGGGCCTTCACTGCACATAGACAATCTCTCCTCTCCCTGCCTGTTTCCCCCCACCAGTCTGCAGTAGCTTAGGAGACTGGAGCCGGCCTATCTCCCCCCCACGCCCCTCCAGGTAAACGAGTGTGTTGTTATCAGAGCCGCCAATTGGGGGGGGAACATCCGGTACAAGGTCCCGGGTCCGGTAGACGGACAAAGTGTGATGGGCCTCTCTGATGTCTGTGTGTGATGGGCCCTCTGACGTCAGTGTGTGATGGGCCCTCTGACATCAGTGTGTGATGGGCCTCTCTGACGTCAGTGTGTGATGGGCCCTCTGACATCAGTGTGTGATGGGCCCTCTGACATCAGTGTGTGATGGGCCTCTCTGACGTCAGTGTGTGATGGGCCCTCTGACGTCAGTGTGTGATGGGCCTCTCTGACGTCAGTGTGTGATGGGCCTCCCTGACGTCAGTGTGTGATGGGCCTCTCTGACGTCAGTGTGTGATGGGCCTCTCTGACGTCAGTGTGTGATGGGCCTCTCTGACGTCAGTGTGTGATGGGCCTCTCTGACGTCAGTGTGTGATGGGCCTCTCTGGGTTATATGTATTGGGGTGCTGTATATATTTGGGGGTGGGAGGGGCCCAGTCAGAACTGTAGTCCTGGGCCCCGGGAAATCTGTCTGCAGCCTTGGTTATTATTACGTATATGTGGGGAATTGAGTGTTTATGTGTGTGTGGGGGGTGGGGGATTGAGTGTGTGTGTGTGTGTGTGTGTATAGGGGGAATTGAGTGTGTGCTGTGGCTGGATTGAGTGTGTGTGTGGGGGAATTGAGAATGTGTGTGTGTGTGTGTGTGTGTGTAGGGGAATTGAGAATGTGTGTGTGTGTGAAGGGGAATTGAGTGTGTGTTGTGGCTGGATTGAGTGTGTGTTGGGGGTAATTGAGAATGTGTGTGTGTGTGTGTGTGTGGGAAGGGGAATTGAATGAGTGTGGGGGTAATTGAGTTTGTGTGTTGGGGGGAATTGAGTGAGGAGTGAGGTTGTGTGAGGGAGACAGGAGTGGGGGGAAAAAGTAAGGCCCCGGACATGTTTGCTGCGTGCTTGCGGAAGCGTGCTGACGCGCGCTCCCGCTTAGCACTGAGCCCCTACAGCCGCAATTAGAGCGGCTTCAGTAGGGGCTCACCTGCGCTTCCGCGCGCTTGCGGAAGCGCAGGTCTTGGGGGAATTTAAAATTCCCCCGCTTGCCGACGAGACAGGCCGGTCACTTGAGCGGTTCGCCCAATGAGGGCGAACCAGCTCCGTGACGTCACTGGCCCGCCCCCAGCCAGTGACACGCCAGCCCCCGGACCGCCCCCCTGACGGCTGCTGAGAGCACGTGCGGTAAGCAACCGCAAGGCCAGGGAAAGCACCCACTTTCCCTGAGCCTCAGCGCGCCTCAGCGAGCCAGCAGGGAGCATGGACTCAGCCTAAGTGAAGAGGGAGTGAGAGGGAGAGGTGGGGGAGAGAGGGAGTAAGAGTAAGAAAGGGAGTGAGACACGGGAGGGGAGAGTGTTGGGATGAGAGGAGGGACTGTGAGGCGGTGAGAGTAGGGATGCCAGGGGTCCGGTTTTGAACCGGACAGTCCGGTATTTTGCCCCTGCGTCCAGAATAAAATGAAAGGTAATACCGGACATGTATGTGTCCGGATTTATCTCTCTCCGAACGCAGGGTGGATGCAGGGGGGGCCGGCAGCCGGGCAGAACAGTTGCTGCCATGTCCGGCTCTCCCCCGCTGCAGGCTGCTCTTTTCCTGTCTGTCCCACGCTGAGGTGTCTGATGCTGACGGTGCCGGGTCCTCTGACGACAGCTCCAGCAGTCAGCTCAGCTCAGCATCAGACATCTTGGCGTGGGACAGACAGGGAAAGAGCAGCCTGCAGCAGGGGAGAGCCGGCAATGGCGGCAACTGTCTGATCGTCCGCCACCCCCCCCGCATCCACTACTCTCCCTCCGCATCCAATGTTCCCCCTCCAATGCTCCCCCTCCAATGCTCCCCCTCCAATGCTCCCCCTCCGCATCCACCTGCTCGCTCCGCATCCAATGCTCCCCCTCCGCATCCACTGACACGGTCCGCATCCAATGGCCCCCCTCCGCATCCACTGCCCTCCCTCCTGACACCACCCCCAAGGTAAGTCTGAATTGTATATGTATTGGGGTGGTTGCTGTATTTTGTATATGTATTGGGGAGGTGGGGGTATTTTGTATATGTATTGGGGAGGTGGGGGTATTTTGTATATGTATTGGGGAGGTGGGGGTATTTTGTATATATATATTGGAGGTGGGGGCATTTTGTATATGTATTTGGGTGGTGGGGGTATTTTTTATATGTATTGGGATGGTTGGGGTATTTGTTATATGTTTTGGGGTGGTGAGGGTATTTTTTATATATATATTGGGGTGATGGGGGTATTTTTTATATGTATTTGGGGGCCGTGGGGGTATTTTTTTATATGTATTCAGGGGTCATGTTTTTTTTTTATATTTATTTATTTATTTATAAAATATTTTACCAGGAAGTAATACATTGAGAGTTACCTCTCGTTTTCAAGTATGTCCTGGGCACAGAGTAAGACAAATAATACATGGTTACAAGTACAGTTACATAAATGAACAGGGTATACATTATATACAAGACATTGCATGCACAGTTAAAGAAAATATATATTATGAGCGTATGAAACAGTTACAGACCAGATTAAAGTGTGAGGCAGCCTTAGATTTGAAAGAACTTAAGCTGGTGGTGGATATGAGAGTCTCTGGTAGGTTGTTCCAGTTTCGGGTGGCGTGGGGTATTTTTTATATGCATGTGGGGGGCATGGGGGTATTTATATAAGTATTCCGGGGGCGTGGGGTATTTTTTATATGCATGTGGGGGGCATGGGGGTATTTATATAAGTATTCGGGGGCCGTGGGGTATTTTTCATATGAATGCCGGGGGCATGAGGGTATTTTTTATATGTATTTGGGGGGCGTGGGCTATTTTTTTTTATATATTTGGTGGGCGTGGGGATATATGTATTGGGGGGGTATGGGGGTATTTGTTATATGTATGTGGTGGGCGTGGGGTATTTGTTATCTGTATTCGGGGGGGCATGGAGGTATTTTTTATACAGTATGTATTTGGGGGTGTGGGGTTATTTGTTATATTTATTCAGGGGATGTGGGGGTATTTTTTATATGTATTGGGTGGGGGGGGGTCGCATATTTTACCATTGTGTCCAGTATTTTTGGACAAGCCACGTGGCAACCCTAGGTGAGAGCAAGGTGTGTGAGGGAGGGGGGAGGTGTGGCAAGCTCGTTGACATGGAGACCTACTGTAGGTAGGAACACAATGTATTTTGTGTTTTTTGTTTAGGGGCGCTTTCAACATTTTGCAGGGGCCCAAAAAATGTAGTTACAACACTGGGCTCTGAAAATGTCTACTGGGGTCAATGGGCTGTAAGGTGCCTTCCAGCGCCGGAAAGTGTCTTACGGCTGAATACTTGTTAGTAAATATGGGCTCAGGTTCTTGCACGTCTAAGCTGGTGCGGACACAGGGAGCCGAGCTATGTCCCACATCATTCAACCCCCCTGTGTTCCCTTTAGGTCTTTTGCAGCTCGTTACATGGACGATTGGAACAAGCGCGGTGAATATGGACAGATGACATTAATCGCAGTGAGGCTATTTCATGAACCTTGCAGATAAAGAAACCCGTATTGGGAAAACAGTTTTGCAATGTGACTTTAAACGGCTGGTAGATTAATATACTGCAGCTTAGAAAGAGTTTTGTTTGCAACATCCCATTAAAAAAATGAAAGTTTTAGAGTGTACAATGAGCTCTATGTAGAGAGTATTTCTATATACGAATAGCCTAGGCCTGTAAAATATATTCCAATGATTTAAATGAGCATGTTTCTCAGGGATCTCCCCATATGGAGTACAGGTTATTATTCTATTTGAAATTCAATAGGCCCTCTCTGTCCTCCCCTTCCCCTCTAAAAGGCCCTATTTAATTTAGGGGAGATTTCTGGCCGTGATGTTCCTGGTGATCTGCGCTCTCTCAGCGTAATGAAGAGATCCTGAATATGTCATTTTGCGGTTTTTGCCTAATTTGAATACATTTTTTTCATGGAATTGCATAGCCAGACCTCAAGACGTGGTCACTACATCATTGGGGCACTCCAGGCTTTAAAGCTGCAGACCGAGCAATATCCTACGTGTGTTTTAAAAAAAATAAATCAGTTCTGTACTATGAGAAAAAACATTTTTTTAAATATATTATAATGTAACAAGCCTTTTTTTGTTTTTTATAGTAACTATTTACAGTCACAGATACTGAATCAATACTCCTTCGCCGATCGATCAGAGGAGAACGGATCGATCGGCAACTTAGCTAATTACTTATCATTGTGTAGATTGTATTTATGCACATATTAAAGGGGGGGGGGGCAAAAATAGCAGCGTGAACTTCTGCTGTAAGTGACATTACCACTAAGCTACTGCTTCAACCATTCCCACACCGGCTATCACAGTGTGTGGCTATCACAGTGTCTTTTGTTAGACTTTGTCCATAGTATGACGCGCTAGCTTCCGCGCTCCTCCTCCTCCCCTGCGTCGTGTTTCAAAACAAGATTGTTTGTAGTGCAAAGCGCCGCACTCCCTGTAGCTCATGTGCACGCGCAATCGCGCACACTATGCACTACTACATTGCCGTCCTAGTGTTTGTTTCGATAGCCTTCACTATGGACGAAGCTTTAGGCTGGGGCCACGGTGCTTACGCCCACGCAGGGTGTGCGGAGGCATGCGGAGGCTGTGGGGTATGTGGGTGCTTTCCCTGCCCGTGGTGGACGGGCTGTGGGGGGGCGTTCCTAGGGGTGTCACGGAGCTGGTTCGCGTCACCGGCCTGTCACGTCACCGGCCTGTCGCGCCAAGAAATCAGTTTGAACTGATTTCTTGCGCAAAGCGTGCCCCCTCCCGCTCGCATGCACCCGCACGCCACATGGACGCAAACACTGCCTTAAAGCAGCCTGTTCGCTCAGCGTGCGGACGCCTCCACACAGTCTGCGGAACCATGGCCCAGCCTTAGTGTCTGCAATGCTCTGTTCTAAACATTAGGAGAAGCAGACTGCTCACTTCCTGTGCATTCTCATACTGCATGCGATATCATCTTGAAGAACAGGAAGTACGACTGCAAAACATGACAGGCAGGGGTATTGTAAACAAAAACAAACAACAACAAAGCATTTGAAACATTAAATAAAAACCATGATCATAATTCTTCAGAGAGGCTAATGCAGCGTGCTGTCCCTACTGCTGCGTTAAAGGTTCAGTCCCTGGTAGCCAACTAGCAAATACCCTCTTTTTATTGCATGTGACAATCTAATTGGCTTCCTTAAATAATCTAGCTGTGCTAAAAGCAAAAGCTTTGGCTGCTTTTGTTTCTTTGAAAATTAATTACAAAGTGCATTTCTTCAGGATGTCTGAATAAAGGAGTATAAGTCAATCAAGTGTTTTCTTTTCCCGTATCCCACCATGTCCTTATCAGAGAGCCAATAAAGATAAGGGGGAGAGAAGGAGGGGGTCAAGCCTGTCTCATGGTGTCCTTTTCTTTGCTGGTTGCTAATCAGGAGCAGTTAATGACTTAAATGATCAACTCGGCTGCCACACAACACTTTAATTAGAGTCCCAGGCGGAAGGCAGGCATTATATACGCTCACACATGTGCCCTTATAATTATGAGGACGGGATTGATTGGACCTTTTGAAGACAGGCATTAATGAAAGAGGTGGCTGCATCGTAAAGTGGAATAATGCTTGTCCTTTAACCTTGGGAATGCCACTGGAATTTGGCCCTGGAGAAAGACTAGACATTACTCTCAAGAAACCCAAGATGTACCGGTCCTTGTATCAAAGTTGCAATAAAGAGTATGAATCCTGTGCAATATAAAGGGGCACTTCCACATAACATGTTGAAAGAATTTTTTTTTAACCTTTACAGTGCCGGCAGTCCAGATCTCCAGTACTTTTGCATCACGTGTTTGCTCCTGTCTGTGTTCCTGGAGCAATCATGTGACGAGATGAGACTCGGATGCAGAACAATGGAAGTATAGTAGATGGAGCACCGCTTACATTTTGATCAGGCTGGCTGCTCCGTCAGAGCAGTAAGAGCAGTAAAGCCGGTCACCCCCTAAAAGACTATAATTTGCCCATGATGTACCTGGTATATCATAAGGCCCCCTTGTGTATCAGGGATGTGAATAGGGCACTGTAAATGTTAATCAACTTATGAGCTTGTTGATGAAATTTCTTAAATCAGACACAGGTGGTTAACTGAGGAGGTTTAGGTCACAAAGCAGATTTCTTGTTGCAAATCAAATTAATAAAGGGTATAACACCAATGCACCAACTTAAATCATCCCATTTTAATATGTGCTCCTGGTAACTTCTCCTATGAATACTCTGCAAATCGCAAGCTGGTGCACACAGGGCAAACCTGAAGCAAAGTGCTTTCACACTGGGATGCAAATGGACACAAGACGAAAATGCCCCACTTTTGCTACATAATTGCCTCGGCACATCCCCAATATAAAATAAAAAACGGTCACCACTTCTTAATTTATCAAGAGAAATCAGTATAGTCTAATCCTGGTTATCCATCTGCATGACAAACGCAATGTGGCGCCTGAGATTTATTGATGACATTCAATTATCTATAGATCCCTATGTAATTATTCCACTGATGGTGCTCAATGAAAAAAATAAGTAGGTTTGGGGCACGTCGGGTAGCAAATTATTTAGCCTCTGGATGTTTTCAGGTTTACTTTATATTACAAACACCCAGCATGTTTTCTTACTTTAATAAAATGGGCTTTGGGAAGATTAATAAAACTGTTAATTAATCTTATATAATTGAATCCCTTATCGTTTTGCAGTCTGCGGGTATCCAAGTTAGTAGGAGCAGATTCAATTAAAAGTCAGGAAAAAAAATCAACTTATAAATGAACGTGCAAGTGATGGTAAACATTAATGCAAACAGATAAAGCCCTGGAGGTATTAACCCTGTCCGCTGGATTTGAAGTGGGGGCAGTACCAGCTTCTTTAGAGCAAGTCACTTTATCCCTTCATGCCTCAGGCAGCAGAATAGAAAGACACTTCTAGATCTATTACTAAACACTTTAAACCGTTCACTACCGCAAAGTGCTGTAAGCACCTCTGGCAGCGAATGGGGTTATTCTTCATCAGGGGTAGCCAACTCTAGCCCTCAAAAGTTACCAACAGGTCAGGTTTCCAGGATAACTCTGCTTCAGCACTGGTGGCTCAAGACTGAGCCACTGATTGAGCCACCTGTGCTGAAGCAGGGATATCCTGCAAACCTGACCTGTTCTTAGCTCTTGAGGACTGGAGCTGCCCACCCCTGTTCTACATGAAGGTTAGCCTCTGGATTATTGCTTTTCCTCTTCTGTGATTGTCTTTACAGCACAACGCCCAAATGAACCCGTTCTCCTCCTAAGCCAACCCCTATACACGGCTGCCCCTTCAATGGCATGTGAAATGAAAAGTCAACAGGAATTAGGACAAATTACATTGTAATCCCTGGCCCGCTCTGCAAAAGGTTTTCTGTGTTGTCGCAAACACTGTATTCCCGCAGAAGCCAGAGTGAGAATTTTCCTGTAATGGGGGTTTCTTCGCTTATCTCTGTCCATTAGATTTTCCATTTTTCACGGTGCAGACTTCCTGGAAAACCATTTGGTACAGAAACCGACGCATCCCCCGTCTTTAGGAACAAACCAAGTCTCGCTTGATTCCAAATTGTTCTTTACACAAAAAAGGTTCTGTACCAGTACGCTAGGAAGCAATGCATTGGGGTTTAATCTTCCTCAGCAAGGAGAAGACGGCTTCATATTATTGCATAGAGTCTGGGTGTGTGACCTTGTGATTTGAGGAGAGTTGATAGGAGGCTTTAGAGCGGGGTGGTCAACTCCAGTCCTCAAGGACCACCAACTAGATGGGTTTTAAGGATATCCCTGCTTCAGCACAGGTGGCTTAATCAATGACTGAGCCACTGATTGAGCCACCTGTGCTGAAGCAGGGATATCCTTAAAACCTGACCTGTTGGTGGACCTTGAGGATTGGAGTTGACCACCCCTGCGTTAGAGAGAAGATAATTGATGCTAATATTGTATGGGACTCGGCACCGTGCACACACTAATGAGATGCAAAAAAATCCACCTTACAATTTCGAGGGACTGTTTGCCAGTGAGCGAGACTGTCTCTCAATGAGAGTGCAAGTCTCCCAATGGGGGAGAGTGCTAGTCAACAAGTGACATTGTGCTCAATTAGTGAGACTGCCAGCCAACGGGCAAGACTGTTCCCTGCCTTTCAACAGACAAGACTGTACCCAAATAAAGGAGACAACCTCTTAATAAGCGAGACGTTACAAGAATGGACTAATATGTAATGCAGATATTATTATAACTATTTATTACTATAAGAATGATTTTTACAAGTGCTGCTTATAAACAGTCAATGATCTTTGACAGCATAGGGGTTAACACAGTCACAATCCTCGCAGCAGCATTGCACGTGTACGCGCGCTAAATGAAACCACTGACCCTTCTCGCCTGCTCTCCTGTTTGGCCTTTCAGAGGTCTCCCGGTGGTTGCTATGTTTTTCTCCGTGTTTAATGAAAGATCAGTGTCTGTTGACTCAGCTCAGATCGCTTACACGCTCTGCACATGTAGTTTCAGGGAACGTAATACTCTGTCAGCAGTGCTGCGTGTACAAGACATCGCCGTGGTCAGCCCCTGCTGACACCCTGCATGGCGTGCCGCAGACTCGAGGACCTCGAATTAGAGGTCCTAGGATACACCGGCATCTAAGTATCAATGGAAACTTGGACTTACAGAGGGGCATGTTCTCCTGAGTCTCACTGTCAGTATATCAAGATGTTCTGCCCCTTATAAATTGATTTGAAAGCCTCAGTAGAAGGCGTTCGGCTGGGTCCCCATTGGCTGCGGCTGTGACGGCGTTCGCGGCGCCCATAAGGTACGGTCCTCTATGGGGCCAGCCCCAGTAGCTGCCTGCACTCCCCGGCACACTGAGTGATGCGCAACCACATTTTGTAAAGACAAGATTTTGTCTTGTGGCGGCGGAGCACTGGCCACGTCACAGCGATGGTTCAGCCAATGAGGACAAACCAGCCGCTGACATCATCGCCGCGCCCCCGCCACACCTCCCCGTCGCGCATTGCCGGGAGTCCACCAGGTCGCGTTGCTGCCGGGAACGAGCGCCGCCAATCACCCTGTCACACGCGGCGCGTGCACTGAGGCCTTAGGGAGGCGATAAACATACTCACATTATATTGGGAAGTACTAAAAGAGAAAGAAGGTGAATTAAGGCAGCATGACAAATTAGTTAACTCTTTTGTTTCCAGGTCCCTCGGGAAGTGAAAGGGTTAAGATGTCCTGCATGGTTACCAGCTATTGACGGATGGCACCAATAAGCAGTAACCCCTTAGTTACAGTATCAGAGAGATGCACTGCAGACCAGACGCCCTCCTGTCTGCAGCCGTTCTGAGCCTCTGGAAATCACAAAGTCTATGTGAAACGGAGGCGGCCTGCTGGTTTTGATACTAATTAAGTCACACTTAGGCTGGCTCTATAAATAGACCTGGCCTATTGATCTGACCTGGTAATAATGAGCTGGCTGTGTTTGCTGCTCTGGTTTTATCCCGTATTCAGTGCATATATATAGTCTGGCTCATTAACTTTATGCTGCAGTTAAAGGTACAATCCCTTATAGTCGGCCAGTTGAATTTCTTAGGGGCCTCTGAACGGGCAAGTGTTTGTCAATCAAGTGTTTTCTTTCCTCTTATCGCACCCTGTCCTTATCAGAGAGCCAATAAAGTTAGGGTAGGTGGGGGGGTTGGGGAGGGGGGTGACACTTGCTGAATACACGTAACATCAAACAAATGGAGCAGTCAGAGAAAATAAAACCCCTCCCAAATCTAACATAAACAAATGAATAAATAATACTTACAGCTGTCAGATTTGGGTAAAAAAAGGATCAATTCCCCAGATGAGACCCCTTAATCATGTCACTAAAAATGAGGTAATGTTGGTGCTAGGAAGAATTGCCCTTTAATGCATCACTGTTTGGTACAGCACTAGCATGGTTGTTGCATGTTGCCAGATACAACGGCTAGGTCAGTATGTGCCATAATGCCTACTACTCTTCCACTACAGTACATCACCGGATCCTAATCTTTTACACTGGACCCTGTAAGCAACTGTTTTGTCTCCAAGATCCCCTATTCTGTATCTGGCGCGCCAAACAATAGCATCTTAAGAGCGTGCATCTTGAAGTGAGAATCTTTAAGTGAATATGTAGTTAGACAGTAGTTGGACTGGACACTGGATCCTTCTGCAAATTCATCTACACCAGGATATCACTAGGCAGCAAACAGTAAGCTAATTTGTCCACACTACTATCCCATGCCTGTTAGCCTGCACAATTACACCCCTCACCTTCATTTACTGCCATCTCCCCCAACACTTGTCATCAAAACATCATCTTCCATTCCCCAAAACCCTCTCCCTAGCACTGCCAAATATAGCATACTTTTAGAAGCAGGCAAAAAGCACGTATCTGCTATCTGCTCACTGCACACACCAACTGGACTTACACAGTTCCATGTAAATGTACCCACCTTCCTGATAATGGACCTGCTACTTAGCTGCTACACCTCAATCCTGTTCTTTACTGTGGCCTCAGACAAATGTTACTCACTCTATCCACTACAAGGCCCACACCCAATATCATCATACATTTTGTATTGAAGATGCCTTGGCCAGTGATTATACAGAAAAACGCACATGGTGCTGCGTGTAGCAGCGCCGTGCAACTGAAAAACAACATTAAAAAAATAGCAGTGCTTATACCTGTTGTGGCGTGCGTGCCGTGTGGAACTACAGGGCGGATGTCTCCTGGCGTGATCCTCAGATTTGTTCTTGACAGGCGATGCCACATCACGTGAGCGGTTCCAGCCAATGAGGGCGAACTGCTAACGGCCACGCCTCCACCAGCCCTCCTTGTCCCCGCTTTGCAGTTTCCCTGGTACAATCAAGATGCCGCTCGGCGGCACCATGAGGGTGGCTTCACCGGATCGCGTTGCTGCTCAGCAGCATCTGGTATAATCGAGCCCTTACACTTTACGCTGCTAAAGTTCCCCTCAAGCCCATCATCTTTTGAAGTCCTAGTTGATAGAATTTTCTTCCCCTTCACAAAGTCTATTCTTATTGCTGGCATCTACCGCCCCCCTAAAGTTCCACTACAATCACTGGCTGATATCCTCACTTTCTTGGTAGAATTTCCACTCTGAAGGAGAAGAGTGAGCTGTTAGTTCTTGGGGATTTCTACCTAACTTAGCTTGACCCTAAAAACAACAAAATCCTGACACAACGCAAGTATCTAAATTTAACCCAACTAATTTCCCAGCACAGATGGACAAACCTAAAATCTGGTAACCATTCCTTGATAGAGTGGATTCTAACCTCTTGTCCCCACAGAATCCAATTCTCTTGTATCCTACCTGAAATTCTCAGTGACCATGCAATAATATTCTGTGTAAGGAAAATCAAACCGCCCAAGAAAGCCCTAAAGTTCTACTCACGAAAACATTTAAGAACTTTAATAACCCACAGCTATTTCTAGCTGATCTTACCAACTGCCCTTGGTACAGAATCGACCTGATACCTGACCCCGATTCTTGATTATTTCCTACCAGTGTTCTTAAAAATCTGTGATAGCCACGCCCCACTACGCAGAATAAAAGTAAGGAGGGCCCACCTTCAGTGGGTTACAACTGACCTTTTTGCGCTTCACCATTTTAGGGCTGCTTTGTAGAAAAGAAAAAAGATACAAATTAACTGCACTACAGATGCCTGCAGAATACATGCACAAGGCAAACAAGACTATCAAAAGCCCAATATAATTCTTAAAATCTTCATCAAAATAAATAAAATCCAGCAAACTTCTGGAAGATCATCAACAATATATTCCAGCCTTCTAGCCACCAAGAATCAACTAATAACAAAAGGGATGCAACTACTCTGACAAATCCCACTAACATTTCAAACACATTCAATGAATACTTTGTGGGATGTGCTACTTCCCTTCTAGCAAAGCACAACCCGAACTACATTCATGAAGCTCAACCTGGGAGAACCCCTATAGCCCTACCCCTTCCAACAGTGCTTACAATTTTCAATTTGTCCCAGTATCTGAAAAGGAGATTACAGAAGCACTCCTCACATTAAAACTAAACAGCCAATGTGGACCTGACCTACTTCAATCAAAGTTCCAACGTCACCAGTCATCACCATACCGCTTACCTCCCTAATGAACTCTACAGGCCATATCCAAGAGACCTGGAAGACTTCCAGAGGTGTTCCAATCTTCAAACGTCCAGACAGAATCATTGTCTCGAACTACAAACCAATCTCTTTTCTTCCAATACTATACAAAGTTGTGGAAAAATATGTCCACCCCAAATTAAGCAATTACAATAACTCTTAAACGTTTGCAATGAGATCCAGTGTGGAATAGAACTCGGATTACTATTGAGTGCAATATTTCTAGATTTTGCAAAGGCCTTTGGTACTGTTGATCACGTTATCTTGTTAAACAAGCTTCAGTGCTCTGGAATATGGGAACATGCTTTAAACTCGTTTCACTTCCACCTAACAGGTAGATCCCAATTTTTGTCTATTTGTGTTTAACTCCATCCCCTTGGAAGTAACCTGCAGGGTCCTGCAAGGCTCTGTTCTGGGGCACCTACTCTTTTCAGTCTTCAAAGGGAGCTTCAATGCACATATAGGCGGATGACACAATCCTATATGCACACAGCCATAGCCTCTCTGATTTTGGACACATACGTCAATCTGACTTTTTGAGACTTGAAACTGGATTTCACAAAACAAACTGTTTTTAAACACTGACAAGACTGTAACAATGTTAATTAGCACTAAGGCAACATTTCTAAAGCTACCAATGACAGAGCTACAGATCAGAATAAACTCTCATCCCAGCCCCTGTCACTAGTTTTAAATACATGGGCATATGGTTTAACTCCCATTTAATATTTGGGTTGCATATTGATACTCTGAGATCCAAAACCTATGCCAAACTAGGTACAGTATACTTTATAGGAACAAATCCTCCCTAAACCCGCTGGTCAGAAAGCATATCGCACAGCAGATGCTAATGCCAATTATAGACTGGAGACGTAGTATGTGGTACCACACACCAAGCTCACCATAGAAAACTAAACACCCTCTACAACTCAATATGCAGCTTTGTCCTACAATGTAACTACAACACACTGCAATATGCTCCAAGAACTTGAGTCCAGACACAAAGTACATTTTTCCTGTCTTGCAGTCAAATACCTATTGGCAAGATACCCGGCTATCTGAACAAGCTCCTCACCACTACCACACACAACTCTTATCACCTGAGATCTGACTCCAAAGACTTTTCATGGTCCGAAGGTTAAACAAGGACTCTGAATGCTCTTCCTGTTACTGTACACCTCCCATCTGGAACAATCTAGCAGGGACTAGCAAAGCCGCTACCAGGCTAAGTTTTTTTCAAGACTTCAGCTATCTCACATTTTAATCTTGTCTGTAACTTACATACACTCATAACATATATTATCTCTAACTGTCCAAGACATGTCTTTAAATATACTGTAATGTATAACCTATGTTCATTTAATGTAACCATGTATTTGTCATCATAACTCTGTGCCCAGGGCATACCTGAATACGAGAGGTAACTTTCAATGTATTACTTCCTGGTAAAACATTTTTATCAATATATATATTTTTTTGTAACCCCTTAATCGGATTACTAGTTTCCACTATTTGGGGTTAATAATAGGAAGTTAGAAGGTTTATGTTAAAGTAAGGCCCTAGTTAAATGTAGCTAATTTCATGTAGCTAATGCAATGTTGCGATATAAATGTTGCCAAAGTAATTAATGTCAGGTGTCTTGCCACTCCTCAGTTTCAGAACCTGCTTGAATAGTCACCTGACCATGTATGAATGCTAATATTTTAAGGATGTCTGTATTCTGCCCAGTTACAGGGGTAGGGTTATGACATCATACAGGGGTATAAAGAGCTGCAGAAGCTTCCAGACCTCAGGCTCCTGGAGGACACCAGAGGAGAGGAGTCTCACCATGTTAAGTGTATGTCTTAAATGTGTACATTTATGTATAGAGTATAGTCACCTTTAATTATTTTGAAGTTAGGGAAGAGTGTCCCTTAGCTCAGAAGGGACACCAGTAATGTAAAGTCAGACATATCCCACCCCTTTCTAACAGAAGATGTTCATGGCACTCATTGCAAGGGATCCATAGATCAGGTACCTAGGTGAGTGCCACACCTAGAATTGCTCTAACGCCAACTCTAGACCTATGCACACCAGGCTACCATAGTATGGACTAGTAGGGAGCTGTGTAGGATGACAGGTAGATAGGAACCTTGATAGAAGTTACATCTCTGTTCAGAGTCCTGGACGGTGCCTGGAAAATGCCTCACGTTCACTACACCAAGAAATTGGATATCATCCATAACTATGATGATGAAAGGTGACAAGCCATGTGTGTCTCCCTGGGAAGCTATCAAGCATCCAGGGAAGAAGATTGTATGCAAGTCTGTTTAAATAAAGAAACATGTTTGTCTAATAAAGTTCTTGGCGCCCTTATTATCACCTGCTTACAACACCAGCCAGCCCGGACACCAGCACCCTGAGAAAAGGTAAGTGACTCTAAGCACCAACACCTGCACCAACCTATTTCATTTCACTTATATGTGACCCTCTTGTAAGGCCGGGCAGAGAGGTGTTACATTTAAAAGCAAAATGACCAAGGTTTGGGGATAGGCTCCATGAAACATCCCATGTAAAAGAATTCCACATAGTGGAAATATATTAATTAGGTTAGTGATGCAGTGAAACTGAGTTCTATTAGTCACTCAGACACTCTCTCTCAGGCTTATATTCCTTAAACGGTGCTACGCTTTAACACACCCCAGCTCCTATTCCTTTAGTGAATATGGGCCTCTTTCATTATGTCCCTCTATAGCACTTTTGTTAACTATACTGTCATATCACTTCCCTATACTGGAGAGGATTTGAGTCTCGTTCATTTGAATGCAGCTGAACTGTTCTCCAGAACATAGCTCTGTCAAAACTGAAGTAATTTGCGTGAGATTCACGCATTATTAAGACTCGGTCTCATGGTCCCTTGCAGAATTAAGTAAGTCTCACGCTGCCGAGAGACCCAGAGACAGATTCCCAAAACCTGCCCTTCAAGTCCCAACCCCGCCCACACACACCTTCACACCATCCAATTGCATCTTAGCCCTGACGAATTGTGTCAATACCTCACGCAATTTCTGCTCAACACCACACCCTCGGACGCTGGATCCCCTCCGAAAGGTGAGAAGGTGTCTCATGTATGTGTGAGGCCAGTTCTCTGTCAGGAGTGAGGGACCCTTGAAATCTCTGAGCACAGAAAGGGGTCTCACAGCATGTTATATAAGGGTCTATATCATTGCTAGGCAGCAAGTGGCCCTTAGGGGCTTCACATGTGGTCCCCAACCCCTGGCCACCCCAGTGCCTGCTCTCCCTCTCCACAGTGCAGAGTGAGCAGAGATCTTGTACACACACACACACACACACACACACACACACACACACACACACACACACACACACACACACACACACACACACACACACACACACACACACACACACACACACACACTATATGTCTGCAACCCTGCCTTTCACCATTATCACCCAGCACACAGTGCTTCCACTGCAGCAAGGGATTCTGGGAAATGACATGCTAATGAGCACATAGTGCCACCTTTTGCTTCAAAACCATATAACATGGTCCCCTGTAAGCTTTTGCTTGCTGCATTTCACAGCTTTGAGGACAGCCTGGGTTAAGATGCATAGCCAGTAAACCCACCCACAGACAGCTGTTTCAACCTTAATAGGTCTCATCAGTGTGGGGTTGGTTATACTGGCTTTGCAAAATGAAGCTTAGGATAGGTTTTACCATACTTAGTTAAGTTATTGTGTATACAGTATATGCTTTCTTGCAGCTGCAGCCTGCTTTCTTGCAGCTTGTAGCTGCAGCCTTTTCTTGGCCGCACTTAAAGACCACTCAAATAAAGATTCCGTGAGCATAGGAGAAATATTCTGAAGGGCTTTCATGGTCATGGAGTATCACAGCACTTTCTGAACAGGCACAACTTAGATCCCAGCAGCCTTACAATCACGGCATTGAGCAGATTAGATCAAGCTCCATGATAGGAGATAGACTTTGAAAACTCCGAAGACAGAAAACATATTGGATTTTCAAGTTACAGACCATGTATCCGGACGGCCTATATGAAGATCTTGACTTAGTGGCATTTCAATTCATGGTGTGAGATACAAATTTAAGAGAATTATGTATCCTGATGATTTTTATTTGACAATACAGCTCAATCCCGTTATAACGCGAATCCGCTTATAACGCGATGCAAGGGTAGCTCCCAATTTTTATATTTATGAATACTTTACAACACGATTATTGGTGTCTTAAATACTTTATTAAACAATGCATACAATTGTACATTATTTATAACAAGATCCACTTATAGCGCGATGTGATTCTTTGGACCCCAAGCACAGCGTTATAAGGGGGTTGAGCTGTAGCACTTTTATTTATCCATTTAAATTGCATTAGTATTTTTAAGGTTTGAATCATATATCTAATCTTATTAATAGTTTAAATAACTAATATTAGATTATGCACGTGCCTTTTTAACAATTTAGAATATATACCCCTGGGATTTTAGTTCCTTTAGTTCCTTTTGGTTCCTAGGGTAACCATGAAAAAATTGCCAAAATGGTCTACAGGTTTTAAGTTGTAAAATTTAGAAATGAGTATTAAATGGTATAGAATAATATATTATGTTTTATTTTAACATTTATATTTTACATATAGTGAATACATGAATATGGAAGCCAATACGAAGTACATTCCTTTAACTAGCAATCTCTGTCAGAAACTATAGGAAAATGTCACCTGGTTTTATTTAGTTCTTGTTCTTATGTTTACAATTATGTACATTCCCTATTGAGATTTTTTTCATATGTATTATTGATAACTTAAGAGCTATAGAGTTATTTTTTGGAAAGGGATTTTTTAAAATTCTATTTATTTCACTTTGAATATATATACAAACACTGATTTATATATGTTTTATTCAAAACCACTGATAGTGACTGAGTCCTCCATATCTCAATTATATGTATTATTAATTAATTTCCCTGCCCATGGAGAGTTGTGGCACAAATAACAGAACAATTCGCATGAATAAAGAATGAAAGACATACATATGTGAGAAAATAAGTCTTTAAATATATAAATAAATAATAAAAGAGGCAACAATAAGCTTTGGAACCTTTATCAAAAGCAAAATGTGAATCAATTGGTTAATTTACATACTATAATAGTTTAACGAATCATATCTAGATGAAACATCAACAAAACTATTTCACATAGTATAAAAAAGTGTAAAGATAATAAGGCACAGGTCTAAATAAAGTGCCTGTTTGTAGATCAATCAAACAATTAATTAGACTGATTAAAACAACATGGGCCATTTTATATCAGTCAGGTAAAATTGAGGGACCCATTATAGATGCAAACTATCCCTGAGGAAACCACAGTAGGTGGAGAAACGTAGGAGGTGAGGCAGCAAACACCAGATAAACACTCTCCCATAGCCTCGCCCCCCTGTAGTCAGCACCCTGAATAAGATCAAGCAACGTGCCTGAAGACCGATAGCGCCAAGTGGAACGCAGAGTTTCGGTGATACGCGAGCTGAAGAGTTGTCCCTCCCAGGGGCAGAGCGCCGGTCAGAGGAGGGGGCAAGGCGGAGTAGAGCCGGGACTGCTGTTAATCAGCAGGGGTCTACAGCTCACAAGCGCCCATCACCCCAAACCATAAAGACCTGGAAAAGTACCCAGCGAGTTGTGGACTAAGAGACTGGACCCCAGGATTCAAAGCTGATCATATACACAGGACAGGGTAGAACAGAGACTGATGTGACAAAGCAATTTATTTTATCTTTTTAATTATTGTTTGTGTGAGTGCACAGTTTTTAATGTTGATTCATTAATATCTTATAAATAAATTTACATTTTTTTGCACCCTTTATTCTTTTTTGCATTTTGGGACTATTGAGGAGGAGTGGTATCCTGACATGTTGGGCTGCATTGGTTAAAGACCCATCAAATACAAGTAGTATTAGGTACCCGGCGGCTTTTGAGCTACCCGTAAATTACCCGGACCCAGCAGCTGGAAAGTGGACCCGGCGCCGGGTATCCGGGTAATGTCAGGGTAGTTGAAAATGATCTCTTACTTACCTGCTGGAAGCCCGCGCGGACATCTGAACATGTAAGCAGAGATGCGTGGGCGGTGGGGCAGCATCACAGTCATGTGGAGCCCTCGCGGGAGTTGCAGGACTCCATACTGCACTGTGAGCTGGGACCATGTGACCGGAGCAGGAGAAGAAGCTTTCCTATTGGACAGCCGGCTTTGAGGGACACAAAAGGACCCCTCACGGGTGCCCAAGATAACGCCTGATGAAGTATATTGACTATACGAAATGTGTCATGAGTGAACTGTGTAACTTGCTTCCCTATTCCATCCTTGGGGGCTAGCTTACACTGTTGTGTACCTATTCCGGTCACGATTTTCCACCGAGACCGGCATCTACAGACGTCTACAGGGGCTTTCCTTCCACACATGCGCACAAGCTCTGGATACCACGCCACTACCCGCATACACGGGGAGGCGATTCCTGCAGCAAGTGCTACAGAGTGAGTCCCAGCCCGCGGGACCTCCACATGAACAGAACTGCAACTGCCCCCCTGTTTGACTCATGATGATGATGCCGATCTGTTGAACATTTCATAGATTCGGACATGCACTTACCCTTACTTACATGTAAGTCATTTTATTGCTTTGTTGTTTAATACATTTTACAATCATTCTTACCTTGGTGCTCTCCTGTGCTTCTTTTATTACCTGTTCAGATGTCGCCGCGGGCTTCCTCTACCCCAGGTAAGTTTCCACCACCCCCAGGTAAGTGAAAAACCGGGTAGCCGGGTACCTGACCGGGTACAAGGCGCCAAATCCTCCGGGTACCCGTTACCCGGTTTTAAAAAAATGTCGGGCCCTTGTCCAACACTAAATACAAGCATTCACTCAAGAGGATATTGTTTAACATACATTATATCCCCAAATATACAACACTTGTTTTTATGTTGACACATTTGTGAGCTCATGAAGGGGTATTTTTTATCACATCTGTGTGTTTGCTGCAGGTCTGCTTCTATAGGGACGCATTTATCAGTGGTTTTGCCTCTTTATGTTTTAAGTATACAAATATATTCAATGTTTATTTCGAGTTTTATTACATTTGATTGAATTTTGGTAATAACTGCCCTAAACATAATTTAAACCGACTATATGATTTAGAGGGTTCTTGAGAATACACATATGTCAACTACATAATTTACCATCAAGTGGACACACACCTTGTGCACCAGAACACGCACCTTGTGTGCGTGTTCACAAGTTATTTTATTTATTGCATCTACAGGAGGCCAAGGAGAAGCAGTGGGTCCTGCAGGAAGAAATTATCCAGGCTGCTAACAAAATAAAAGTTCTGCAGGAGCGTCCGAGTACCCAGGGTGTCCCCGCAGAGCAGCATGAGGAGCTGAAGTCCACGTTAAGCATCACAAGAGCATCAATGGACGTGGAGGTTAGAGGCCAGGTGACTCTGTATGAGAGGGAGCACGAGAAGGTCCAGAAACTAGAGCAAAAGATGGAGCAGCAAAGAGGCTGTTCCATCAACCAAAAGTCAGTACACTCAGGAGAAAGGTGTGGAAATCGCAAGCAGCGGTGGCCCTGGTGATTAAATCTGTAGAGCTCCAAGATATGAAGGATGCGCTGATGCAAACTCAGAGCATGCACAAGGAAGATATGGAGACCCTGAGAGGAGAATTGCAGGATGCAATCAGGAAACAGAGGTCTCACACTGAGGAACTGGACATGCTCCAAAGAGAGAAAAGCGTTCTGACACTTTAGAAACACTACAGAGCGTTTATCCAAGGAAGGATGGCGAGAGAAAGCTATTTGCGTAAACACTCTGCAACTGTCGCCATACAGTCCGCCTACAGAGGGAGGAAAGCTCGCCTGCTATTTTGCCAGAGCAAAGCAGCTCGGGTTATTTAATCATTCTGGCGAATGAGGCAGCAAAAAAGAACTATCAATACTTGAAGGAATGCGTGATTCTACTACAGTTAACGGTTAGGAAGTATCAGCTGAAGCAGGGATATCCTGAAAACCTAACCTGTTAGTGGCCCTTGAGGTCTGGACTTGGCCACCTCTGATATAGGTAGTGTTTGGTAGGGCTAACCGTTCCAATCAAACCCCCTCCTTTCTGTATCTGTCAGCCTAGGAGCAGTGGCAGTGATGTCATAGCTGCTGATTCTGAAGTGTTCACGGTCACTACTGCAAATGCTGGTGGTCTGGGAGCCAAACAATTCTTTTAGCAATTTTCTGGGGTATCTCTTATAAAACCAAATTCACTTAAATCACAAAAATTGCAAATGGATCAGAAGTGGCTCAGTGAGTGAAGGCTCTGACTGATAACAATGGCACTGAGTTTGAAGCAGAGGAACCTGGTTCAATTCCCAGTGACAACTACATGTGACCTTGGGAAAGTCACTTTATCTCCCTGTGCCTCAGGCACCAAAAACATAGATTGTAAGGTCACCTGGGCAGGGACTGTGTCTGTAAAAAATCCTATGTATTGTGCTTTTGTACCACACACTATATACTGTAATTGTGAGTCCCGAGTCCCGTTGGGAAAAAAGTACTATATGAAATACATTTATTATTATTGAATCCCTCTCAATCTAGGTGACTAAAATTTGTCTTTGCATGTCCCCGTTCTTAAGCAAGTTCAATAAGGATGATACTTTGAACAGTGGAGTTATATCCTAGCTTAGGGCTACAGAACCATCAATCTCACACCTTTGACAACTTGTATTCACTGACTTCAGATAGGAAACAAAAAAAATGAAAACACATTGCAAGCGATATTCAAAGCTGTTGCATATGACTTCAATTTTCCAAATGTCACTTATTCTTCAGAAAAGTTACATGTCTAATATTATTGTGCTGTTACTGCCTGTGGCCATATGTTCTCTTCCTCTGCTTTGCCATTATGCAACCTGCTCTTAATTGCTTTAGAACGTTAGTCATCATCTTCGGATTTATAACCAGGTGACAAGGCCAAACGAAAAAAAAAATGAATGATGATGCCTGGGCAGCTTGGAAATTTCTACCACGTCTTATGTTATTTTGGCCTTTGGATAGCATACAAAGCCTTTCTCCCGCACAGCAATCTGAAATACTGACACTTATTGAATGGCTTAAAATATTGGACCAAAATAGCATCCATCAAGTACATGCTGGAGTCTTTACATTGCCTGATAGCTGCATCATCTGATTTCCCAATGCATTCTTATTATCATAGTTTTGATGAGAGAACACTCATGTTGGTCCATTAAGAGGTGTTGCAACCTAAAACCCACACATGACTAGAACCGAGTGTTACATTACATGGAAGTAGCATGGATGCTGCCTGTGTGAATAATTTCTTAACTTTCAGATTGTATGGCCCATAAGTACTAAGCAGTGCTTTTCCATAAGACACCTTTACCGCTGCCGAAGACACCATACAGCCAGGGCTGATATTTTGATGGTTACACGGAACCGGCTCTTGATTCGACTACTGGTTTGTAGAACTGGTGATTTCACCTAGGAGCCAGTGATTGTTATTGGTGGAGCGTCCTGCTGTCTCCACACATGGTACTCCCCCTGTGCCCTATAGATCCGGCTGTAATGGCGCAGTTGGCAAGTGAGGAGACTGTCAGCATGCAGCTGACAGCAGCAACGAGTAGAAGATAGAAAGACAGCAGCACTAAGGAGATGATTTGTAATCTCCCCTTTCCTTTTATACCCTCTCTCTCCCTTGGCACAGATGGTCCTCTGTCTCTTACTGTCCTCTACAATTATTATCTGGTTGATGTCTGAGCACCCTGTCCCAAGTAACTTCTGTGCCCCCACACATGCCCCCGACTGATGTTTCTCTCTCCTCCAGTGTGGGGGCAGTGTGAGATTCCACGGGGACCATGGATGCTCCCAGACTCCTGCGCGTGGTCATCTGCCTCAGGAGCCACCCTGGGATCACCCCACATACTCCCACTGCTCATCCCGGTACTCCAGTCGGTGGGGGGGAGGGAGAGAGCTCAGTGGCCATGGATGTTTCTGGAGGTGCTTCTGATGCAGGTGACACTGTGCAGGGACCACCTGGGGAGGGCCGGGGTAAAGGGGTTTGCATAGCTGCTACTGTATCACACAGTGCGGGGATCAGAGTGGACTCCAGAGTCCCTTCAAAAATGCCCTTAGCCTGCCAGAGATCTTGCAGTGCGTTACTAAACCCCTATCCTGCCCTAAAGCTTCTTCTCTACTCTCTTCCCCCACCCTCCCTCAGTCTTCTGTTTAGTCATTGAGTTAAAGGCAGGGGACCACAACAAGTTCCTGGATGCTCACATCTTTCTCCTGTCACCAAGTACGCAAGGGAGAGGCAAATAAGTTAATTTAGCAAAGTTTTCCCACTGCAACTTGTTTTAAAGATAAAAAATATATATACTTTAAAACAATGCTTAAACAAATGTGCTTCTGAGTGATACACAATCCCTAAATGGCATCAGCACCAATTCCTTTACATGTGACAAAATACATTTTAATAGCTCCCTTATCTCAAAGTGTACAGATTTTTTTTACCAACAAACACACCACTGACAAACTGTATCCGTCGCTCTGTCTACTTAGGTAGGTTACTGTTCTGTGCAACTCCTAGTTCTCCATTAAGTATATTTACTAGTCACCCCTCTTATTAATTCAATGCATGTTGTTCCAATGGTTTTCTGGAAATTACTGGTGAAATGGATTTGCATCTTTCATAGATTTAAGAAAGCCAAGAGTTCCGTACAGTTCATAAGAAATTCCCATAAATACACAGATAGTGGGATGTTGATGTTTTGGGCAAATGGCAAATAGTGTGGACAGCACCCCCCATATTCTATGTGATGCGTGGCACGAAGGTTTGGACGCAATATTAAGTCTTTGCTGCTCTATGTCTTTCCTGCCGCGCACCGCAATACGTGTGGCGCTAATCATTTTTATGTAGGAGGGAACCGGTTATTACATTTTGAAACATCAACCCTTTTTACATCCCATTTAAGGTGTCTTCTGGCACAGGATTACTTTGTAAATATGCCCTTATAACCATACTGATATAAACAAGGTACATTCATACAGCTGTAGGAAGACTTACTGTTCCCAGTGCCATGGGAGAAAAAGCAAAACCATGTGTCTGTTGTGATTGCACTGTGGGGGGTCCATGCGTTAATCCTTCCCGGGTGTGACCAGGGCAATGACAACGGTAACTTTGCTACATCTGTACCTATAATACTACTGTACATGGTCTGCATGGTAGGAAATAATAATAGCATTATTAATGGTTGTAAAAAGGTTATTGCCATTAATCCAATGTTTCCCCATCCTGGGGGCTGGACTCTTGGACGTGACACTCATTGTAAAAGGAGGGATGTGCATAGATGGACAAAGACAGAGAGAAGGGGGTGCTGGAATAGAGAGTGTGATAGAGAACTAGTTTCCATGCATCAATACTCCAATTAATATATTCCCCCAAGTAAAGAAATCTTTAATCATTGAATTTTTTTGGGGGGGGGGGGTGGCCCAAACCCGAAATGTTGGGAGAATGGGGGTTCCCAAAGACAAAACAATAGCTTTTGGGAAGCCCATTGTTAAAGATTGTGATCCACCCTGTTAGACAGTGATGGCTGCAATGCATGTCAGAGCAAATATACTTGGAACCCACATGCTGCAGAAAACGGGTGTGGGGGGGAGTTATTGGCTCTGCAGTATTGAACATTTAACAGTGCAGGACAATGACAATATTTCCAAGGAATCTCTTGGTATCTGCTAATTACATGGAAGTTGCTGCAGAAATGGGATTGGGCTCCATTTGTAAGGTGTGGGAGTCAAAAACGTTAACAGAATGTGCACGTACTTTGGGGTTTGCAATAGAAATTCTGAGGACCTTTCATTTGCTTTTGTGGCTCACGAACACTCAGACAAATCTACTCATTAAAAGCTCTAAAAATAAGATGTTAAGCTACATAAAGGCTATCATTTCTTGTCGTCGGAATTGTTTTTTATTTAAAGATTAATTATCTCTAGCCAGGCTGTGTGCTTGCAGAGAAGGCGAAGAGTTTTTTTTTCTCCCGGCGCTCTTGTAGATGAAGGCTGAGAGGATTTCTTTTGCGTTTTAATGAAATATTACTTAAACACATTGATGGAAAGCGAAGCAGCGAGTCTGTCCTGTAATTATAGGTCAGTGTAATCATATTTATGGGCACTTGCAAGCTGAGATGGAGCTGGCATGGATATTGCTACTTAAAGAGCTGGCAGGCAGCGAGCGTGATGCTGGTAGATGGTTTGTTGATAAGGGAGACGTCCTACATTGGGGATAAAAGCTGAGCAAGTGAGTAGTGAAGCCACGGTTCAAGATCAGTGCAGTATTAACTCAAACAGCACTTTATCTCATAGCTACCAACTGTTACTGAGCACCAAGTTTTAGCTAGACACGCTCTGCCTCTTACATGTACAGGATAGGGACAGTAAGGACAGGGGACACAGATAGAAAAAAAAGGAGTTGTGAATTTTATACTGAAGTTTGCAAGACAGGTGAGGTTTTTTTCCCCCATGAAATTTGTAACGAAAACGGCAAGCTTCTCACAAAAAGTTTATGTCTCTGTACAAGGTCAGGGGGTCCTATAAAAACTGTCATTTTGGCAAAATTCTGGAAAAAGGGGGCAAAATTCTGGTAAAATTGACGAAGCACTAGTAAAAATTGGTGAACTTGGGGAAATTTCCCCAAAAACACGAAATGTTAAGTCAAAAAGAGAATATTTTTTTAAAGCAAATGTGAAGATCTTTGCAATTCCCTAAGAGCGACGTTGAAAATCAGTATAGAGGGGGAGGGTGAAAAAACAAAGAGACGGCTGTTGAATGAATACAGAAGGACATGGGTGAAAATACAGTAATTAGGGGGAATAGGTAGTGCTGTAATGAGCTCATCATTTTTAGTTAATCCCGTAAAACCATCACACATTTTTGCCTACCTAGAAATGAATGGGGCCAGTATGTTTTATGAAAACTACTTTTGCATCGTATTCTTCTTGTAAACAGTGGGGTTAGAGTAGTTATTACTTCTGTAGGATGGCAACCGAGTCTTTTCTATCTCAGTTTTCACAACCTATTCAATATGCTGTGAAGCCACTTCCCAGTGCTGGAGAAGAAATCATCTCCATTCAAATACATGGGAATAACATCTTCTCCAGCACAGCGAATGCTGCCCTCAGCATCAGGAATAAGGAACTTAGTACTTCATGCAGTCTGATTTAGCCCTCTCCGGCAGTGAAGAAGTTATGGACTCACTCACTACCTTTCCACGCACTTCGGCCACAAATTCATTCTTTGAACCAATTATTGAAATGCAGATGAGACAGATGGCAGCAGCGTATGCTCACGCAGTTATAGGTACGAGGGATAGTTGAATAACCTAGTTGGTTTATCCTGCAGATTGCAGAGGATAAAGCAGAGTTCCGCCAGGGAACCGTGTGATGGAAATTTCCCCGTATTGCTGAGCCCTCTAGAACATCTGGTCTGTTGGAGCCAGTCCCAGGCAGATGTGTAGAATAAATAGCACAGCGCACAATCACTTCAACCCTTGGCATAGAGTCTCACTAGAGGGAGTGTGCTGACCATCTCTGAAACCGTATCAATCTTAATAGACTGTGGACCCATCATGAAGGTGTCTGTAGAGAAAGATCATATAAAAATCCATGGGGAAAATAATGTATTGTTATGAGGGACCTCATAAAAGTCTATACAGATAAATAATTTATTCTAGAGGGAAATCTCATGAACATCTAAGGGAACAGATCACGTATCACTGCAGAGGAGAATCCTACAAAAATGTACGGGGCAAATCATTTATTTTATGGAGGATCTTTAAAAAAAAACTATGGAGACAAACTGGGGGGCATGATATTTTCCAGGGGGGTGCATGAAGGTTACAGAGGTCCCGCGCTCTCCACCAAGGCATTTAAATTAAATGCTGGGGGACCATACAAGGCCTCTGTAACTTTCTCCTACCTTGTCATTGGCAACGCGTTTCCATGGTAACCCGGCGTCAAATGATGCCACAGGGTCACGTGATGTCGCGTTGCCATGGCAACATGAGCATGGCAACTTGGCTGGAGCCAAGCAGGTTGGGTGGGCACGAGCAGGGGAGGAGCAGGCAGAGGGACGCAGGGGGGAAACTTTGTGCATCCCTGGTCTATGGAACAAATCCTTTACTATATTGAGGGATCTCATAAAAACCGAGGAAAATCATTTATTGCAGAGGGGGATACTGTGAAAATCTATGGGACAAATCATTTATTAAACATTCTGGTCCCATAAAAATTCTGTGGAAACAAATATTTTCTTATAGAGAGGGATCCCATGATAGTCTATGGGACAAATCATTTAATGTCTAGTGGGATACAATTAAAGTCTATGCAGGCAAATTGTTTTTTGTAGAGGGATCAGCAAGGGAAACAGTTTTGGCCACTAACACATAGCTGCCTACAGAGTTAAACTGGCTGGCACCACCTCTAATTGGAAAAAATATCTGGTCCCTTCTAACAGATGAAAAAACGGGCTCCCTGATGAGACAAGAGTCGAAATTAATTATCCTTAACCTGTTCACTGCTGGTTTGATCTGCATATGTGAGATTGCTATGACAACCACAAATGACATTTATCTACCTTTCCTTGAGAAGAAATTGATTCTCTCGTTTGCTTGTTTGAGCTCGGCAGACAAAAACAGCCAAAGTAAAGATTTAGAATCAAGATATTTAGTGTTCCCAAAAGAGCGATTCCTACAAAACTATATTGACAACCCCCCCAAACCCCTAAGAAAACAAGTTAATAGCAACAAATAAGACAATATGGCAGGAAATGGCAACCATTTTGTTTTTTTTTACCAGGTAACTGCCAGGCAACAAAAGGGTTTATAAGAATTGACACATTTCCATGGAGTATTTTATTAAGAACGAATTGATATGCAATTCTGTCTGAAAATCCATCAATTCTTAAAAAACCTCTGTTAGCTACTGCCGTTGCACGCAGATCTGCGGATAGTCTGTAAATTCCAATCTTTGTGTCTTGACATTCAGCTAATGTGAGCACAGCGAGGCTGTGAGCATCTGCCAGGCATATACTCGCTGTGCTCCGCACATAGAAAGCTGGAAGTCAAACAGTGGGTTTTCAGGGTCGCCGCACATCTGTAGGGCTGCTGTGTGGATGTGGAGCTGTTGGGAGGTCAGCCTAATAGCTGAAGAAAGCCTACACCATTTCCAAAACCTAGTAGGGGTTACGTATTAAGTAAACAGATAAAAGTTGAGACAAAAAGGTACAGGAGCACCCCCCTCGTAACTTTAGGTCTTGTTGATGTGAACCTCAAGAGCTGAAATCCGTGAGATTGTGGGATTTGCGGTTAAAACGGCACTTTTATTGAAAATTTACAATTTTCTCTCTATTTTTTGTTATCAGTGAGACTCCCTTGACATGTATGAGATGCTAAAAATCAGTGAGACTGACTCTAAATCAACGAGACTCAGAACAATCAGGATAGAGCTGACATGCCTCCCTTGCATCCTTTCTCCTCAGCTATACCTTCCACTCCTCTCCTTCCTGATCCACAATGCATGGCAAACCCCTCCGGCAGTGAAAGGGTTAAACTGTTTACATGTATGTCTCTGGCGCGCTCATGCCGACATTTAAACACCAGCATATTCAGTGTTTTAATATTGCCTTCAGGTGCATACAAGTGTACAATGATGGAGAGACATGAGCGGCAGCCCTTCATAGCATATTACTTCTAAAACACAGAATATGTCATTCCCTATTGAGAAGGCAGCAGGCCATTGGTTGCTCAGGATATCACTGATGCTAATGCATAATAGAAAAGGCAACACATAACACAACTCATAAATACACCGTGCCTTGGGCTTCTCATACATCAATGTCCAGTAGCTGGAATAACAATGCTTGGGACTCTCTTTGATTAATGTTAAACTGTTGGATTTGCCTATTTTCCTCTTTGATTATATTTTCCAGTGATTCATGATCTTTATTCACCCAAATCTGTAAGTGTGCCTGACGTTATCCGCGCATACTCTGGGGATAAATATATTGGAAAGTACAAACGATCCAAATTCTTTTTTTTATGTCTACATTTGTGCCAAGTGTAAGAAACCACCTAACACTAGGGGTTCTGTGTCACGGTTTCACCGAGAAGGAGGCGAATCTCACACTGATGAGAGATCAGGAGGCAAAGTCCAAAACCCCACCCCTTCGCATCGCAACGCGGCCTGCTCAGATCCTGACCCTACCCCTGACAGATGCTGAATCCTGGCTCTGGAGGTGAGGAGTGGTCTCACCGAATCCCACACACGTGTGAGACCTCATCTCCTGCTCACCGGTGGGGAACCCTTGACATCTCAGAGATTGGTGATTCTTAAAGCACCAATGCCAGTCCAAATTGTATTTTATATTTGTGCTACCTAAACTGGGTAACTCATTCATGGACCCCCAATGTACGGGGATCCTCCGGTTCACGAGATATTTGTAGTTATTTTGTTTACTGCTTTTGATGCAAAGTAACCCCTATAAATATAACCAAGGGGTCACCAAAGAAAGACATGATATCCGCTTTTCTACTGGCTGCTGGAGTAAACTTGACCCACAGCCATTTTGTGTTCCCCAGTTCGCCTGGTGGACAGTTGGCTTGTCACTCACCATTCAAACAAGATTGAACTATTGATGTAGGCAAACTAGACTTGGTGGAGCATCTTATTCTTGACACACATACAATAGAAACAAAATGAAGCCAACTGCTGCAGAATTTTATACTTCTCTGTCTGTGGTAACTCCTACCCAGAACCATTACCTCTCAAATATCAGAGTGCCACCAGACATCTAGCACTTCCAGGTCATGTAAGCACTCCAGGAGCAATCAAATGACACAGGCTCCGAATGCCGGAAGTGGAAGGGACTCCACTTTCACTTTGATCGAGCTGGCCACTCGGGCACGATCACCCACTAGAAAATGAGGTAGTGTCTATGATGTACTGGCTATGTCATAAGGACCAGGGCCTGGGTCTATGCTGACCAGGTACTGTACATCAATAGGACACTATATAGGTCAAGCTAATAATGTGTGTGATAACTCCCTCGATAACCACTACCCTTGAACTCAAGCTACTAATGTGTGTGTATATTTAATACAGTATTTGTGTGTGTATGTATACGTGTGTGTGTGTGTGTGTGTGTGTGTGTATTTGGACAGCAGAATCACAGCCAAGTGACTGTTCCCTGTAAGAGCCAAGGAAACATCTTGACCTTCACGCTTCACAGAGCAGAAAATTCCCTCAAGTGCCTTCTTGCAAAAGCCCTTTCATCCCATGACACGCGCTACACATGATCTATGATTATAGCTGTAACTGCTGCTTTTATGTCACGTGTGTTGAGAATAGCAATAAGGCATTCGGCTACAATATCTGACTGCCCATGGTGGGACTGTGGCTGGTGGCCTGAACTGTTTTAGTGATCCTAAAGCGACTGAGGAAGTGACTATCTTAAAAATGAGTTCTTTACTGACGCAGTAAACATGAAGAAGAATCTAGTGAGGTTTGGAAAAGACTAGTCCATCTATGAAGACCTCTCTTGGTTCATTAAAATTTTACACAACCGGTGACAAAATGTGTGAGAGTAAGGCTGCGCTTATAGTGCCGGCGACGGAGACGCGATGTCGCCCGAAAACAAATTTATTGCCGCCGTCGCGTGCGCTTCTAGTAAGCGCGACGCGACGGAGCGACGTGAAATTTGGAAGCAGGTCAAATTAGATTTTTCAGAGGCTGTCGCCACATGTGACAGCCTCTGAACCAATCAATGACCTGGTCACCTGCGACATCGCTGCAAAGCAAATTACAACTTTCGTTAGCGGGCGACGGCGATGGGTGACGTCACCCATCGCATCGCGCGCACTATAAGCGCGGCCTAAGTCTTCTCTTAAAGGGTAATGGTTTCATGGCAGAGCCTCCCAGAAAATGTCCCACATAGCTTAGAAATATTTTTACCCGTGGCACATACTGTAGATGATTTGCTGACTTTTGTACTTTAGTCCTGAAACAAAATAACCGTTGGTTGTCATCTTTTGTGTTTCCTTTGTTTATTGAAATTTTTTTAGCTGAAGGACTCGTGTTTAGTTCAACAATTAGTGTCTGACCGCAGGAAAAAAATGTGGGTTTAATTTACCATTTACAATGTGAATTAGGCTTTGCTGCCAAGTTCTAATAGAAATATTTCATTGTCTAACATCTAACTGACTCAGCGGCTTTTCAGGAAATGTACAGAAAGTGTCTTCTGCCAAGTTTACAATTTTTTTTAAACAAACGCAATCTTGATGTTTAGTAGGGGTACCATGAACACCTAGGGAAATGGATGTGTACAGTATATACACACATACATACATACACACATACATATATCACGTCAACTCCCCCTTTTTAATGGTGGATTGTCTCATCTTGCTGCAGGTAATGAATCTATTATGGTTCTTCCCCCTCATACAGAGGTATTGGGAACAAATGCAGTGTAGTGTAGGACTTGCACTTATTATGGTTTACCTTGACGTTTGGTGTGCAAGCTTATGATGTTTTGGCCAAAATTTCTAACTAAAAAACCATATTTTATTATTAGCATTAGCAATGTTATTAGTATTGAAGCATCATTTCTTGTAATTATTACCATGTATGTTTTGTCATTTGGATGTAGCACTGGGCACCCCCTGTGTTTTCCTATATTCATGTGCCACAGCCCAGTTGCACTCTATGTGGCATTACATATAGTCAATATTAGGAGGGTGTGGGCGTTTGAGCTTGCTGGGTTTGTGTGTTTAATTAATTTCTGACTGGTATCAGTTGTATGGAGGTTGTGGCACCTCCCCCAGAGCTCACGTCAACTCCCCCTTTTTAATGGTGGATTGTCTCATCTTGCTGCAGGTAATGAATCTATTATGGTTCTTCCCCCTCATACAGAGGTATTGGGAACAAATGCAGTGTAGTGTAGGACTTGCACTTATTATGGTTTACCTTGACGTTTGGTGTGCAAGCTTATGATGTTTTGGCCAAAATTTCTAACTAAAAAACCATATTTTATTATTAGCATTAGCAATGTTATTAGTATTGAAGCATCATTTCTTGTAATTATTACCATGTATGTTTTGTCATTTGGATGTAGCACTGGGCACCCCCTGTGTTTTCATATATATATATATATTTATATATGTGTGTGCATACACACACACATATACAAAATCCTTCTCTCTTACACACTCACATTTCTTAGCACACGTATATACACACAAACATATACACATCCTTCTTTCTTATACTCATATTGATGTACAGTAAACACATTTGTTAGCACACATATGTACTGTACACACACACACTTTATACTTTAATTTGTGAAAATAAAAAAAATCAAGCAGCACAAACAAAGCACAATGTACACTAGTAGATAGTAGAAAGCTTAGCAAGATAAATAAATGCACCAACACGATCCTAATTCCTAACTCGCAGCATTCCTATTTGGAGTATCTGTGCATGAGAAATGAACAAGTTGCCAGTGCTGAACGCCTCTATTAGGGTTCTAATTTCCTTGGAATTAGTTCAGGGAACACAAATTGTCATTGTTTGGCATTTCCATGTTATTTGCATTCATTATGTTGGCTGTATTTGTCCCATACGTGTAGGAAAGAGCCGAGGAGGCTGGAAGATGACAATAACATCAGATGCTGATGCTTTTTCATTTATGTTCGGCTCTGATCGTTGAGGTTTGTTCTGATAACGGGAAATATTCCTCCATATTGCGGGCTCTTTATTCTCCCAATAAGAGGAAGAGGGTATGAGCGACGCAGAGCTGCAATCTCATATCTGAGCCAGCTTGTGATGTGTTACGTGCCTGAGGAGAGCGTTAGAAAATCTCTCTGCAAAGAAACGTGGGTGTGTAGCAAATTCCATAGGTGCAGTCCTGCAGTGGACCAACCTGTTGTTGTAATAGGGTTAAAACTAGGTAACATATGCCTTAAAAATAATAATAATAATAATATTGTAGCCCTTCCTGCCTAGCTCTTAGGAATTTAAAATCAGTTTGTATTATTGGCTACAGGCAAGAAAAAGCATTACCTTGTTACATAGTTACAGTTACATAGTTACGTAGTAGATGAGCTTGAAAAATATATATGTCCATCAAGTTCAACCTATGCTCACTTTAAATCCACAGATACTTTGTCTGTATTTGCAGTATTTTGATCCAGAGGAAGGCAAACAAAAAACCCTAGTGAAATATCATCCAATGATATCTCATAAGGGGAAAAAATAAATTCCTTCTTGACTCCAAATAATGCCAATCACATTACTCCCTGGATCAACATCCTCCCAATGTTTACTTATTTGGTATATTCCTGTAAACGTTTCCTTTCTAAAAAGATGTCCAACCTTTTTTTGAAAATATCTATTGTATCTGCCATCACAGTCTACATGGGTAATGAATTCCACATTTTAACTGCCCTTACTGTAAAGAACCCTTTCCTTTGT
This sequence comes from Ascaphus truei, assembly GCF_040206685.1. Taxonomy (NCBI): domain Eukaryota; kingdom Metazoa; phylum Chordata; class Amphibia; order Anura; family Ascaphidae; genus Ascaphus; species Ascaphus truei. Next base: position 64,806,147 of record NC_134491.1, read on the forward strand.
TGCTGGTGAAATCTCCTTTCCTCCAACCTTAAGGGATGGCCCGAGTCCTTTGTACTGCCCTTGGGATAAATAGTTCTTTTGAAAGCTCCTTGTATTGTCCCTGAATATATTTGTATATAGTTATCATCTCCGATCTTAGATGCTTTTTTTCTAATGTAAACAAATCAAATTTACCTAGCCTCTCCTCATAAATCAGATTTCCTATCTAATCTAGTCCAGTAATGTCTGTTTTATGAAGTGGTGCCCAAAACTGTACTCCATATTCAAGGTGTGGTTTTAATAATGCTTTATAAAGGGGCATAATTATGTTTACTTCCTTTCCATCCATTGCCATTTAATGCAAGATAAGATCTTGTTACTACATGACTTTGGGCACTATTGCTAAGCCTGCTGTCTACAAGCACTCCTAAATCTTCTCCATCAAGGATTCTCATAATTTATCCCCATTTAATTTGTAATTTATTAGGGTTAGGGTTAGTTTATTCTTGTTTCCCATAATATTACATTTATCTGTATTAAAGCTCATCTACCATTTACCTGCCCAAGTTTCCAGTCTAGCCAAGTCCTTCTGGAGAGAAAAGACACCCTGCTCTGATCCTACTACCTTGTTCAGGGTCCTGGATGTGTGCAGGTTTGGTAGTGGTAAGCATAGATGGGAACAAAGTATTGTATTCATTCAAACAGCAGCTTCTTTATCGTATGGACACCATCTTTCTTATAAAGCACAGCACATAAAGTACAATCACTTGAGTGTCCCTGGCCTGTACTGTGTGGGCTGCTTTCCTTAACTGTCCCTAGGAGGTGCTGGGGCTTTAATCCTCATAAATTACCAAACTAATCCCTCCCCTTGATAACATTGGTATTGTTCAATCTTATGTGGGCCTCTGAAGGGCCTTGTAACAATCTCTCTCTTTGTGCAGAGGCAGGTCCCCCATCGTGAATACTAGGGTGAGAGTCAGCTATGGACCCTCTGACCGGGCTGATCCGGATGTGCCTCGGAGCTCCATATTGGGTAACCCCATCTAGGCATAGGCTTCCTCTAAGTCAGGGGTTCTTAACCTCTGGTCCATAGTCCCCCTGGGGGTCCGTGGAACAGGCCCGGGGGTCCTTGAAAACAAAAACAATACATTTTTAGAGCTGCCTAAAACAGAACCAAAAAAATTAATAAAAATACAACTCTGACGATATTTAAGTTCTGCAAATCACTGTTAGCAACCACAAAGTATCTAGGGGTCTGTAGGTTAAAAAATAACCACTGCTATATGGGATGCCATCTGATTAGGACACTGTCCCTATCTATAAAACAGTGAAGCAGGTCCTGTACTAATCCTATCTAGACACTTGAACTATATACACAGTGAGGTCCCTCCACTTTGTCTCCTCTAGGGACCTGACCTTCTAAAATCTCAATCTCTCTCTCTCCCTCTCTCCCTCTCTCCCTCCCTCTCTCTCTCTCCCGCAACCCATGGACGAATTTGTAGAATCCAATCCGTGGATTCAGCAATCCTTTGGCATCTTCTTAAGAATCCATGCAATGGATTGCTGAATCTGTAGATTGGATTCTACAAATCCGTGCACAGGTTGTATCTAACGACGGATTTTCATGACTCCGCGTGGATTAAAACCGCCCAAATCCGTTTGTGGATTTTACAGAGCGAAACTGATTTTGGGGGTTACATCAGTGAAAATACGGGAAATGGATTTGACCGGATTTGTCCATCTCTAACTGTAAATATTGTATATAGTATTGAGTGTATAGGTATGTATAGTAAGGATGTACTGTCACCTTTATTGTTTTCAGTTTGGGAATATGCCCTTTACAGATAGATCCCATAGTAATGAACAGAGATTGCTCTCTGACCAGAAGAGGAGCAGGCGAGTGCTCAACAGGGATTTCACAGAGTAGAAACTCCAGAGCGTAGTTAGATCGGGCTCACCGGAAGGTCCATAGTACAGACCCTGATCCAATAGGTATGGACGAGGTAGACAATGCACAGAGTGATGAAATACTGATCCCTGAAGATAGTGTGTACTCCCACCTTCAGGTCCTTAGTAAACTCCTGATCTGTTAAGTGTAGAAAAATGCTGTCCACAGTAAAGGGATACTAATCCCTGAGAGTAGAGTGTGTGTCCCAACCAGGGTCCACCAGAAAAATAGGCATTGAGGAAGCTATACAAGAGATTTGCAATCTACCCTTACTAAAGGACACAAATATAAGTATCTCCCCAGCGTATGAGTGAGAGCTACCAAGGGGATAAATCCTAAAGAGGTCTAAGTATCTCGCTAGTGTAGAGTGAGAGCTACCAAGGGAAGAAGCACAGAGCAACTATATTGTTTGACACCAGTTACTGTCTATATGAAGCCTACCATTGTATGTGGAGTCACATCTACAGATGTGAATAAAGCTCTTTGTGTGTGCTATAAAAGATCCTGGCGCCCTTCATTCTAATATCTGCATATCTACTCCCATCCTGCATGTAGAGATAAGCGGGTTTTTTTTAGCGGATTTGTAGCTGGTTCCTTTGGTCTGCAGATTTCCGCCGATCACTCTCAAAGAGGTCAATCTGTAATTTTTGATTTTCTTTTATTTGGACAGAGATGGATTCCGGATTAAAGATGGACTTACAAGGAGACTGAAACTGTTCAAATGTAAAAAGTGTCGCCAGTTGTGTGTGTATATGTATCCCCCTGAGGAAGGTCCCATTCTGTAGGACCGAAACATTGGGTTTCTGGATATATTTTTGCTATCACTAATACACTTTGATTTAAAACATTGAGTGCTGTCTCTTGTTTACCAATCCTTGGAACGGTAACGTATAACTACATTCTCTATATGGGACGTGCACCTGTGGCTTACCAGCACCTATTGGATTGCTAACTGCCTTATCTGACTATATATATATATATATATATATATATATATATATATATATATATATATAGTCCATACGATACCGGTTGCAACACGACATCAAGGGACAGCACGCAGGTAAGTAAATCATGAATTTTCTATATTTGATAGAAGACACAAAAACCGACGTTTCGGTCCCCCAGTGGGACCTTTCTCAAGGTGGTGCATGATTTACTTACCTGCGTGCTGTCCCTTGATGTCGTGTTGCAACCGGTATCGTATGGTCTGAAAACTTATTTACTTGCATATGGTGTGCCGGCTGTGCATTGGATTATATATATATATATTCCCTCAAACGTCCCTCCAAGAAAATGAGAAAAACATGCCTGTGTTGAGAAAGGAGCACACCTGAAGTACCTGGCTGAGAGATACGCTAATGATATGCAAAGTATATTTAAATGAGTCGCATCCCACACTTCCTAAAAGGATTTTCAAACTAACTATATAGAGCTGATAAGGCAAAGGCACCAACCTAATGGCTGGAATGGTGTCAGATCCAACAGAACTAGAACCCATAACCACTGCTTTTCTAGGCCACAGCTGTTCTAGGCCACAGCTCTAGCAGTGTGAGGTAAAACAGCTGATGGGTAGTATCACTGTCACATCCTACTTTTGAGCTGCTCATCACTTGCACGTGCTCAGGTGTGCTACACAAGGAACATTAAACTGTCAGCCAGGATGTGGAAGTGGTCTGCTTTAAAAGAAAGCCGGGGGAGGGATCTACTACAGGTATAGGCACTAATTTTGGTGCTACATGGCAACGGTATAACAGAACAGGGACAAAAATATTCACTGTGCCATCTGCCAGAGTGCCATATAAATAGTCTATCATGATGTAAACTCCTTAAAAACTGGGCAAAGACGGACGGAGGACGCACATACAGTTAAGTTATGGTGGGTAAAAAAAGTGACAAAACCCCTTCACAGTAAAACATATAGCAAATGGAAATATTACTGTGTGTTCATTTGGATGTCTTAGACAGGTCTGCAACCCCGCCTTTCACTATTATCACCCAGCATTCAGTGCTTCCACTGCAGCAAGGGATTCTGGGAAATGACATGCAAATGACCACACAGTGCCACCTTTTGCTTCAAATCCATATGACATGGACCCCTATAAGCTGTGCAATGCAGCAGGCATAAGCTTATAGGGGTCCATGTCATTTGGATATGAAGCAAAAGGTGGCATTGGGTGCTCATTTGCATGTAATTTCCCAGAATCCCTTGCTGCAGTGTAAGTGCTGGGTGATAATGGTGAAAGGCAGGGTTGCAGACCTGTCTAAGACATGCAGATGAGCATACAGTAATATTTCCATTTACTATATGCTTTACGGTGGAGTTTTTTTTACCCACCATAACTTAACTAATGTTTTATAGATATATACACACACATGCACACACACAACACATCTTTATAAAGAAAAATATACAATTTATTTGCAGGTCAGATCGACATTTCGGTTCCTGTTTAAACCTTTATTTTGATAAAATCTATTTTTTTCAATCAAGATGAATGTGGTGGATGTTTGTTTTTCCATATCTATTTTTTCATGTTGCAAAGAAATATGTGTTTACTGTACATATATACAGTACGCGTGTAAGGAAGAAGGATATTGTGTGTGTGTTTACACAAGACAACTCTCTTCCCTTGAGTGCTAAAGGCCATGTCTATACATACTGTGCTATATGAATGCACACACAGCTGTCTCTTACACATACATATGTACAATGTAATTATATCCCTATATTCCAATAGGGACCACACAGTATCTACACACATTAATAGTAATGCAACACACTCGTATATTTCTACACCTACCCACACCATTGGAATACACTCCCACACACCCCTTTTGTAAAGCGCTGTATACACATTTTACAAATGTATATTTACACACATACATACACACACACACACATGTACGTACATACATACACACACACACACACACGTACGTACATACACACACACACACAAACAAACAAACAAACAAACACACACACACACACACTCTTACATAACTTACATTCAGGGACCATTTAACACTTTAAGTCATAAATCGCATACAACACAGGGGGGAGGGATAGGCTTCAGTCACAGATACATTCCAGGATGCGCTGTTTTTACGCAAAACCCTTTCTTGCTTTATCCATTGTAACATCGCCGGAAGAAGAGATCAGTGTGTCTCGAAAGCTCGCACAAATAAAAGCATTTCGTTAGCCACAGAACGGTATCGTCTATTCATTTTTGAGTATTAAGCTCGGCTAACACGATACAGATTCCTCTACATTTATATATAATATATAATATATATAATATAAATATATATATAGACATACACTTCTTACTTACATATTCGTATATATGTACAGTAAACACATATTTATTAGCACACACAGAAACACAGACACACATATACACAAACGCAGAAACGCACACACACATATATATATATACACACAGACACACACACATTTTTATATATATATATATATATATATATATATATATATCTATATATATATATATATATATATATATATACAGACACTCATATATCTATCTATCTATCTACACACACACACACACACACACACACACACACACACACACACACACACACACACACACACACACACACACACACACACACACACACACACACACACACACACACACACACACACACACACACACACACACTTATATATATACAGACACTCATCTATCTGTCTCTCTCTCTCTCTCTCTCTCTCTCTCTCTCTCTCTCTCTCTCTCTCTCTCTCTCTCTCTCTCTCTCTCTCTCTCTCTCTCTCTCTCTCTCTCTCTCTCTCTCTCTCTCTCTCTCTCTCTCTCTCTCTCTCTCTCTATATGCTTGCTGTGTGGTTTTATATTTACTAGGAGTGAGGTTGGCCTTGTAGGTTCAAGGGGTTATTGTTAACCCCTTGTTCTACATATATTTTGTGCTTATAGGTTTTTTTCCCCCTTGCCTTGGGTATTAGGGTCCATCAGCATCTTCATAGGGGATTTCCCCTGTCTGACACATATTCTATCACAGGGGGATGTCAGGGTTTGTTTGAATATTTTTTGTATTTTATGTGTGATTATTTGTGCTGTTAAATAAATCATAATTTTCTTTGATATTTGTTCTGAGTATACTTGAGTGCTGAGTTGGGACGCTTTCCTTTTTCTTTTCCTTGTTATATATATATATACACACACACACACATACACGCACACACGCACGCACACACGCACACACACTAGAAAGCCCTCCTTGGTACTGAAAGGCCTTGTGCTCTAATTGATATTCTTCCAGCGAAGCGATGAGAGAAACCGGCGTTACAAAATGAATGAGCCGGGAGTCGGAGAGACGTGATCTTCCTCCCCACAGCTAAAAATAGCAGCGTTTATCTCCATGATTTGTGGAGCGCTTGCTCCCAATTTAGGCCGCGCTACGCTGCGGCGCTGCCGGCGCTGCCTGCGCTTCACTTGTTAACGTGCTCATCACAATGAAACTTCCAGCACAAGAGGGAGGGAAACTTTAAAGCACCACCTTAAATGGTTATCAAAAGGGTCCCAGCAGTGAAGGGGTAAACGTAATAATAATAGTGATAATAATAATATATTCAATGTGTTGTGGGGTAAATGTCAGAGCAGCTTTGATCTCCATTGAGGTGTATGGTGTTTGCCAGAGAAACACCCCATTAAAATGTGTAGTGTGTTTAAAGAGGAAAATCCCATTGAAGTGTATGGTTTTGTAAAAGGGTTTATCCCATTAAGGTATATAAATATGAGGGTGTGTGTATAAGAGAGGGAAATCCCACGAAGTACATGTGTATATATAAGTGTGTTCTCATTGAAGTCTATGATATGTGTAATAGAATGACTGTGATACAATTGAGCTAAAGTCATTTAACATGTGACCACATTCATCCGATTTCTAAATGTGCTGTATATCAGGCCAGTAAAATGCACTAAATGGACCATTCTGATTGGTTAATGACTATACCCCATGTGTGCACAGGCTTTCTAGCTTACACACACACCTTCTTTTACAATTACTTCGCATGCCTGCTCTGTCTCTCAGCAATCTCTTGTAACCAATTACAAATTACTGAGGTGGGACGGCTATTCATTTATCAATATATCCCCCCTAAAAATAGCTCTGATCCAGTCAGTACACCAGTAATTACCTTTTTACCTCTTCTCATTGCTCACCGACAAGAATACTTGTTTGATCAAAGCAGCTTATCATCCAGAATCAAATTATGGGGAATGTTGTAGAAACGATTCCATAAAATATTGCTGTACGAAACGATACTTATTAAGCATTTGTACCAGTCTTGTATGGGCAAGATATATATATATATATATTTTATAGAATACTAAGTGCGCAAATTGATACAATTTAAACCAAAAATAGTGACAGTTGATGCCTGAAGTTAAGCTATACACAATAGCACATATATAGGGGGAAAGGGGGAAACAACGGCGCAAAACTGCTAACTATACAATAAATTTTGAGCATAAATAGACTGGGGGTATGTTTGGTTTGCTGGTTACTCTGAAATGAAATGAAGAGAAAACAAAATATAGTGAAGTACGTTTAGTAAAAGTATATGCGCAAAAGTAGATCGCTACTTACAAAGTAGCAGATGTAAACAAGCATATAGGATATAATTATCCTCTCCGTCCTGCTGCCTGGAGTTGCGATGTGTCTGTCCTCCACGTGGAACGCCGAAATCACCGTGCCGGTTCTCCTCTGGCTGCAGCTCTTCTCCTTGACTTCCTGGTTGTTCCTCCGATCTCGCGAGACTAGCCCGCTAACGTCACTCCAGGACGAAACGCGTAGGGAGGAGGCTCTAAGACAAACTTTCAGCTCCCCTATTCAGTATCTACATGTCAGCAGAATCCCCTGATTATTCCTGGACAGTACACTCGAACTACGGCCGAAATCTCGGCTGAGTGACGTCAGCGGGCTAGTCTCGCGAGATCGGAAGAACAACCAGGAAGTCTAGGAGAAGAGCTGCAGCCAGAGGAGAACCGGCACGGTGATTTCGGCGTTCCACGTGGAGGACAGACACATCGCAACTCCAGGCAGCAGGACGGAGAGGATAATTATATCCTATATGCTTGTTTACATCTGCTACTTTGTAAGTAGCGATCTACTTTTGCGCATATACTTTTACTAAACGTACTTCACTATATTTTGTTTTCTCTTCATTTCATTTCAGAGTAACCAGCAAACCAAACATACCCCCAGTCTATTTATGCTCAAAATTTATTGTATAGTTAGCAGTTTTGCGCCGTTGTTTCCCCCTTTCCCCATATATATATATATATATATATATGTATATATAAAACAAAGGCAGCAGGCACACTGTAAACAAAAAATACTGATGCTTGTCCCATATGCACATGTAGAGCAGATATTACCAGAAGATGATCCGGAAAGGGGAGACACCACACAGCCAGATAGATGAAACAACTGTATTCACATCAACAATACAAGGCACTGCATCCAATGTTTCGGTCAGCTAAACGTGACCTTCCTCAGGGATGTCCGCAAAAAAGCAAAAAGGTCCACACCCATATACAGGATATATGCAGACCTGTCTAAGACATGCAAATGAATATACAGTAATACAGTAGAGGCAACGTTTATTCTAATATGTAGCCGGGTTACATTCTGGGTATGTGCTGGGTATGTGCTGGGTGTGTGCTGGGTGTGTGCTGGGTGTGTGCTGGGTGTGCGCTGGGTGTGTGCTGGGTGTGTGCTGGGTGTGTGCTGGGCGTGTGCTGGGCGTGTGCTGGGCGTGTGCTGGGCGTATGCTGGGCATGTGCTGGGCATGTGCTGGGTATGTGCTGGGTATGTTCTGGGTGTGTGCTGGGTGTGTGCTGGGTGTGTGCTGGGTATGTGCTGGGTATGTGCTGGGTATGTGCTGGGTATGTTCTGGGCTAGTTTGAGGCACGTTTAAGGCATTTCTGCATTGACTAACGACCCATAGGATTAACACAGCAGGGATCCCTGGCAGTCCAATTCAGTTTGAATGGGACTGACAGGGACCCCCCGCTGTTAATCTGATAGGCCATTAATCAATGCAGAAATGCTGGGGCTAGTTTAAGGAAAGTTTAAGGCATGTATTCAGAATGTACCTGGGTGTACCTGGGTCTTTTGGGGAATTGCCACTGGTTTTTGTTAGAATAAGAGTTGCCTCTACTGTATTTCCATTTGCTATATATATATATATATATATATATATATATATATATATATATATATATATATATATATATATATATATATATATATATATATATATATATATATATATACAGTGTTCGACAAACCTATACATTTGCTCGCCCCGGGCGAGTGGATTTAACCCCCGGGCGAGTAAATATTGGCCCAAGCAGCACACGTTTGGTACTAGGTGGCGAGTAGATTTTTTGGTGATTTGTCAACCACTGTGTATATATATATATATATATATATATATATATATATATATATATATATATATATATATATATATATATATATATATATATATATATATTGCTATATATAGCAAATGGAAGTATTACTGTATATTCATTTGCATGTCTTAGACAGGTCTGCATATATCCTGTATATGGGTGTGGACATTTTTGCTGCCCCCAAATTCTACCTCCCTAGGCAATACGTAGTAGGTTTCAATTAGCCCATAGATAGCACAATTCTGTACAGTATATCCTGCTGTAATCTCGGAATATCATAGAATGGCCATAGGATTCAATGGCAGTGCTGGTACAGAATATCCCATATACCCCTAAATCCCAACAAAAGGGAACAATGAAGCTTGCTAGATGTGCAACATGGGGACGCAGGGGAGAAATGGAATAAACCCAGCTGGTGATTTGAGAGTGGAGACAAAAATTGTTTGGGTGAAATTTGGGGCCAAAATTTTGGAAATGTAATTTTCCTGGAAAGTCTTTGCATGGAGTTTTCATCTAACAAGACTGTGAAACAGATTGCAGGAGACAGAGCGATGTGACAGATGGATGGACACTTGTGAATTATTTATGTAGATTAATATATAATGTACTATGTCCCTTGTTAGGTCCATAGACTTTAACAGTTGTAATGAGGCAGCTACCAGCATGGGAGAAAGGTGTCAACATTAATTAGCCCCGAAGAAGAGAAAACCTTTAAAAAAACACTGTTTCATATGAGGTCATTCCATTTATAGGATGGAAGGGTAAATAGGTGTTGACATGCCAGTTGTGTAAGCGATGGCCTAGAGTATTTCTGCTTAGTGTACCCAAAAATACAGACTCAAATCTCTTCCTAAAACTACAGTTTCATCAGAAGAAGAGATGCTAAGAATCTTGATACAGTATCTTGTGTAGAAGTAGGTCTATAAAAATAGTATTTAAAGAGATAGTGGAAAAACCCAACACCCAGTAGAACATCTTCATGTTTCTTCAGGAAATCCATCACCACACTAAAGGGTTTTGAAAGAAAAGTTCATAATGGTGTTAATATAAAATATAATTTACTTGATTATGAGCCTATAACTCCCTGAGTGCCTTAGAGGCCAGCAATGGCAGTTAATAGGTTAAGGGAGCAGTACTTTCCCCCTCAATTTGCTTTTAATGTGTTTCTGTAAATAGTATCTACTTGTCGTATTGGTGGGTGGTCAGGTTTTAGTTGAGTTAAACTGTATGTGAAGGACAGTCTCTAAATAGATTCAAATCTTGGGTATTTCTGACTGAGCGAGCAACTAAAATCAGATTTATATGTTAATTCTTCCTCAGATTCAATTTTCCGTTTGAAGTCACAAAAAAAAAGGGAGAAAAAAAGTGTATTAGAATTGACCCCATCCTTAACAATTCATAAAACCAGAGATGCCTTCATACAGTTATAAATGGTGGCAATTTCCCCCCCAGCTTACAGTCCTTGGGAATAAATGGGCAAGAAATAGCAGTTCAATATTAATTTTATGGAATAAATTGATAAATGCTGATTATTATATGACCAAGTAAGAATCTTAAATTTCATTATTGATCGACATGTTAGAAGTTATAGGATCCTTAATCCTTTCACTGCCAGAAGGCAAAACAAAGACCCAAAGGAAAATGAACTGTGCTCACAGGAAGCAAGTAAATGCAAATTCAAGGGTGATCATTTTACTTTAAGGTGGTATAGGAGGGAAAATATTTCAGAGAAAGGAGGTGCATGATGAAGAGGTTATACTCTTCAGAGCTAGCTCAAGAGGTCAAAGCTCTCTTCTGGTTCTTTCTAACAGTTCCTTCTGTCTCTTTATTGCTAGCTCTTCCTCTTCTCCGGTTGACTTGTCTGTGGATGTGCCTCAGGCTCTATCTTTGGACCACTCCTTTATACAGTACATATATATACAATGCCACTTGGCAATCTCAGTAGCTCCTTTTGCTTCAAATATCACCTTTATTCAGGTGACAAAAAACTGTATATTTCAACCCTTAGGCGTCATGTCATCTAGTCCCAAGTCGTTGATTGTTTCTCAGCTACAGTATTTATTGCTGGATGGCTCTCAGTCACCTGAAATGTAACATCTCAAACAGAGCTCATCATAATCCAACCTAAACCATGCCTAATTGTTCCATTTTTTTGTAACAGTCAATAACATTACTATTCATCAAGTCATAAAAGTATAATATTTGATGCCTCCCTCTCCCCCGCCTCTTGGTCTGCAACTAAAACTTGTTACCTCCTTCAAGGTTCTCAATTCTTCTAACACCACTTACATTTCAACTCTAATCTCTGCTCCATTTGTTTCTACAGCACTCACATTTGAAACCTCTCTCTTTTGGCTCCCCGCCTGTGTAATGTATCCCTCTCCCATCATTCGACCAATCTACATCTCCCCATCTTAAAGTCACACCTTAAGTCTCACCTCTCCAGCAAAGCATTTGGCTAGATTGTGCCTGTGGCTACTTCTACTGTACAGTACTTCTCGTATTCCTGAATACTGATGCGCTTGCTCCCTCAAAAATGTTCAATACTGCACTTTCGCCTATTATATTCTGTAAATCTCCAAGTATTGCATTCAGATTGTAGACTCTGCAGGGCAGGGGCTCTATCATTCCGATTGGTTATTTACTGTTTAATGCATTCGTGCCACAAGGTATATTATCTCCCTCTATTGTCTTACTAATTCTGTAAAGTTATGTATGTATATCTTTATTTATACAGCCTCATCAAGGTACATAGCACTTCACAGCAGTAATGCACGTGACATAATATTATAACACATAGTGGGAATAAGCTCTTCAGACAGGAAAGTAACAACATGAAGGGAGTCCCTACCCCAAAAAGCTTACAATCAGAGTGGTAAGTAGGCAGAACTTAGATAGTAGGAGGGTGTTATGGTAAGTGTGTCTGCAAGGGGCCGTGGTCAGTACACATGAGATGTATAGTGTCAGCCAGCGGAGCTACCCATGTGCTTCGTTATAGAGGCATGTTTTAAGATGGGTCTTAAAGGTGGAGAGAGGGTGCCAGTTGGATATTGAGGGGAAGGATGGTGGGGGCAGTCAGTGAGAAAGGTTTTAGGTGGTAGAGGACTTTAGATACAAAGTGGTAGACAAAAGACATCCTTGAGTAGAACGCAATACATGCTCTGAAACTTGAAGGTAGACAGACTCAGGGGATATGTGAAGAAGTACTTTTCCAGTGAAAACGTGGTGGATTCAGGGCATAGACTTCCAACACAGGTGGTACAAGCTAATATAGCAAGGGAGTTCAAAACTGCTAGGGATTGACATAATACTAAATACAAAAGATCACAGAGGGTCTGAGGGTTTACAACAGATGGGGAAATGGGCAGAACACAGCAGGTGGGCCAAATGGTTCTTATCTGCCGTCAAGTTATATGTTTCTATGTTTCAAATAACACTGATAAGTTATTTAAAAAAAACCTGTCCTTTTAACTTACATTTAAGCAGAAGGAGCTTTGTGTAGTGGGCAGTGTATCTAAACATCAAGAATCAATAAAGAGCCGGGCTCGCTCATTTCCAATGAAGAAAGACAAATGTCAAGAACTGTTTCCACGTTTCCCTCACTTCGCCCGTTAGCATTCATTAAAATTGAGTGGGGTGAAGAAGTTCCAATCAGGAATGAGTGTATTTTACCTTTCATTTGAGAAATGACTGTTGACAAAGTGCTGTTCATACCAAGCATTGTTCTGCGGAAAACCAGGCCAGTTCTAGGAATATGTTGCCAGTCCATCTGTCAACAGTTTGGCATAAGTTATTTAATATTCCATTAAGCTCTCATCTCATTCTGCTTCTGGATGTGAATTCAAATATAATAAACACTAGGACAGACAAAAGTATATTGGCATTTTTTCCTGCTTTTTCTGAATGCGTCGGATTCAATGCCAGAGCACACAGACACACGCGCGCACACTCGGTCTCGCTCTCATGAACACAGACACACGTTGTGCCCCTGACACATGCATTATCTCTCCATCACACTCTGTTTTTTGCTATTCGGACACATGTAGGCTCTATCCCTCATCATGAGCCGTCATCCAGAGACGTGGCTCGCTTGCCTAAGGCGCCTCTCCGTAACGTTAATGTCACATTACATTTTCAAGTTCAAATCCCTGCATTCACTTAGCCATTCGAAGGATGACAGGACAAACGCAGTGTGTGTGTGTGTGTGTGTGTGTGTGTGTCCGTGAGGATCATCATCACAAGGAAAAGAAGACGTGCTTCTCATCGGAACAATGTATGTGTCTATTCATATATTTATTATACATAGGATTTGAAGGAAAAGCCCTTGCCTTTGAAATGGGTAAACCCAGTTTCAGCTCTTCCTGTGACCTTGGGCCAGTCACTGCTTTTGTCTCAGAAACTAAATTAGATTGTAAGCTCTTTGGGGCAGAGATCAATACAGCTTTGTACATAGAATTTTATAGGCACAATAAGACAACGTATGATAGAAATCTTGCATGGATATAGCGCCTTTCATTTATAAAATACTTTACAAATATCAGGGTCCGCAATGCAGACACTTCCGTGGTGGAATTGTGACAGCACAATTTAGGTTTTAATATAATAATATATTCATTAACCTTTTCAGTGCCTGAGGGTCGTGCCACCTCCATGGCCACGGACCCGTTCGGCGCTTCCGCATCACATGACTGCTCGTGAGGTACTGGATCAGCACTCCGCTTGTGTACAGCCCCTAAAAAATGAGCCGAGGCCGATGATGTACCGTGTACTTCATAAGGGCCCCTGCACTGCCCCTTTATTTGATATACACTGTCCTAAGGGCCCCTGCACTGCCCCTTTATTTGATATACACTGTCCTAAGGGCCCCTGCACTGCCCCTTTATTTGATATACACTGTCCTAAGGGCCCCTGCACTGCACCTTTATTTGATATACACTGTCCTAAGGGCCCCTGCACTGCACCTTTACTAGACATACACCGTGTTATTAGGACGCTGAATGGGTTAAGTACATGCTATTTCCAGTGCTTTACAAGGACACTTCTGAGAAATTCATGCCGCCATGTCTGGGGTGCCATTTATTGCTCTACATTTCTGGTGCTCTGGTCTGTAGGAATGTGAACCTGTACTCCAAAGAGCTTGCAATCTATCAAGTGAATGAGCTGTAAGGTGTCTTATGAAGTACCGCTGCTTACAAAAATATACACCTCGGTGTCTGAATTAAGGAAGACACGGACTGCAGAAAAACTATATGCGGTGTGCTATTATGCTCTAATATCAGCTACTCCGCTTCCATTTTGAAATTTAGCAGACTACCTGCTGCATTGATGTAAAACGTCTCTAATATATTGCTTTAGGAACATATATTTACCATTAAAAAGAATAAAGGGCTCTACCTATCTAATTTTATTCAATTTTCAGATGCAATTCCCCACTGAAGCCCGATCTGCTGCTGCCTCGGCGGCTACAGAATAACCCCCCTAAAGGTCAGCGATCCAATTATTTCGTATCGCCCCACCACGCTTTGCTGGCACCTCTGGCCCCATAAGGGGTTAGAAAGCATTTGCACCGTTGTCTCGTCTAATGCCATGTTTAAAATTCAGCCAAATTAAAGTACTTTATACTAAAGAGAAACTCACAGTAAAACAAAAATGAAGCTATAAAGTTATACTAATGCTATAAAAACGCAAAAAAGATGAATTTGTTAAAGGATTGTTTGAAACAAAGGGCCTTATGCAGAGAGCATCGTTATTTCGAAATTCGCCATTTTTTGTACAATTTCGCGCAGAAACCGGCAGAAAATGGCGAGTTCCGAAAAACGCGCCATTTTGTTTTTTCAATTGCTAAAATTCGCCTCGCGGCTGGCGAGAACCTCCATCTCGCCATTTTTAAAACTCTCCGAATGCAGAGAGATGCGAACGGCAAGTAGCGGCTGTTCGCGCCAAAAAATGGCGCGATTCTCGCATTTTTGCCGCGCCAGGAAAAGATGGCAAGATGGCGCTCGCCGCCTATAGTAAAGGGGGAAAAAAAGGCGCGATTTTGTTTTTACACGTTTCTGAAGCGCGCATCTCGCCAATTTAAACTCGCCACACGCATCCATGTTAAACATAGCAGAATTCGCACTTTTCTGCATATGGAGAATAAAACTCTCCAAAAAAGCTACTTTTTATGAAATTCGCCAATTTTAAAATTCTATGCTCTCTGCATGAGGCCCACTGTGCTGTTACTGTATCAGAAGACCCCAGCGAGCAATGTCATTTCTCCATTAGATATTACACGTGTACCTCAGAATACCGATGTCATGGAGCGGGATTTCTTCCAACGGTACCGCCTTAAGACGCGAGCGCAGGCGAGTGCAGAAAATGGCATTTTAGTGTTCTGGCTTTTAAACATCTGAAAGTGACACAGTAGCACATTACTGTACACATTACAATTCATTCATTTCATTGCATATAATTGCACACAATCCATGAAATTCAAACAAAGCAACCGCGATAAACACGTGTGCCTGGGGCGATTGGCGGCGTTAATGCCACGTGGAGTACAGCAGCGCACAGGGAAACGGTGCCGTGATTTGTTCGAATAATGGCCGCTGAATCTGTAGTAGACGAGGATGAAAAAAGACATATGTCCATCAAGTTCAACTTGTGCTAAATTTAGACAACAGATACTTTATCCAATATCTATACTTACAGTACAGTATATTGATCCAGAGGAAGGCAAACAAAAACCCCAGTGACATATACAGTAATCTTATGATATCTCATAAAGGGGAAAATAAATTCCTTCCTGACTCCAAGAATTGGCAATCGGATTACTCCCTGAATCAACATCCTTCCCATGTTTACTTATTTGATATATCCCTGTATACCTTTCCTTTCTAAAAAGATGTCCATCCTTTTTTTGAACAAATTTATTGTATCTGCCATCACAGTCTCAAGGGGTAATGAATTCCACATTTTAACTGCCCTTACTGTAAAGAACCCTTTCCTTTGTTGCTGGTGAAACCTCCTTTCCTCCAACCTTGCTATTAAAACATAGCATGAGAGAGTCAAGGGATTAAAAAAAAAAAATTGTACATGTATTTCATTCTCAACACTTCAACTCTGCATTGTTCATTTGTCTTTATGTTATTCCTTGTTTATCTCATGCCATGTTTTAATAGCAACCCCAATTTAGATCACTAACCCATTAAGGGTTAATACTTGGACATTAATCCTGGACTATAAAAGTGCCATTAGGGTTTTGCATAATCCAACCCCAGAGGAAGTCACTTTACGTAAGTGTGACGAAACGCGTAGGGTGTCTGTGCGCCTGAGACTTGTTTGCAGGGAGCTGGTATTATTCTTAAGCCAGCAACAGTGGAGTGGTGGAACTGGTGAACCAGCGGTGCCTATTCCTGGGGGGACTCTGACGTGACACACATCGACGCGCACCAAGAAAGCGGAAGTCCGTCACAGGCAGGTCCACGAGGACCTTGTTCCAGCATACATAGTGGCTGCTGCATCTATCTACAGCCCCTGCTACAATATTCTTTTGCGCAATTTCTTGCGACCATTGTGAGTTCCATTTTTTATGCGCTCACCATTAAACCTTATTTTACAGTAGTACACTATGGAGCCCGCGCATTCTATTTTTGTTATATATATATATATATATATATATATATATATATATATATATATATATATATATATATATATACTGTATAGATAAGAGGTCTAAAAGCAAGGGCCAAGCCCAATATATTCTGAGGCTTGGATTTGTGTGCTGGGCCTGACCTGAAAACGAGACAAAATCTTGTTTTCTTTCCCCACTTAGCTCAGCCCGGATCTCGCAGGATTTCCCCCTTCAAATACAAAACCTTCCCCTACTGCCACTTTGTGTTTGCGAGGGAAGGGAGGGTATGTGGGTGCAGTGTAGGCTGCAGAGAGAGGCACCGAGAGGCAGAGGGGAAGCATCGAGAGTGTAAGGAATTGGGGAACGTCCCTTGTGGCGTGTTCCCTCCTTACCTCCTGCGGCACAGCATCCCACTGCACGGGGGGAGTGTGTCCCCCGTGGCGAGCTTCCTCCTTGCCTCCTGCTGTACAGCCTCCCGCGTACCTTACAGAGCGCGCGTGCCCACGCAGGGCTTTCACAGTTCCTACGTAGCTTGGCTCCACCCCTCCGCTTGTGCCGTGCAGCCGCCCCACACGGCGCGCTCACGTGACGCACGTGCACCGCTTACCAGCTGCGCGTCAACTCTAGTATTGCCCTCACCTGTCTCCTGTTTATCTAGACTTTGGACCCTGCTCTGGATTACTGACCCTGGCTTGCCTCAGACCATCTGACCTTCTCCATTCCTGACCACGGCAAACGGACTGTCTACTATCCTCCTGGCTCCAACCCTTGACCACGGCACTTCAGACTTTGATCATCCTCCTGGCACCTACCCACGACCTTGGCAAGTATCTCGACTAACCCACTCTCTCCAACCCAGACCCGGCGATCTTGACTATCCGCTCTCCAGGCGTGCCTCCGCTGCTGTGGGTGCGCAATTCTATACTTTCCCACCTCAGTACTGGGGTCCCGCCTTGTTCGTGGTGAGCGCAAGCATTGCAGAGAGATAGAAAGAGGCAAAGAGAGGCACAGAGAGATAGAGAGAGGCACCGAGAAGCAGAGAGGAAGCACCAAGAGGCAGAGAGAGAGGCAACGAAAGGCAGAGAGAGGCACCGAGAAGCAGAGAGAGAGAGGCAAAGAGAGGCACAGAAAGGCAGAGAGGAAGCACAAAGAGGCAGAGAGAGAGGCAAAGAGAGGCACCAAAAGGCAGAGAGAAAGCACAGAGAAGCAGAGAGAGAGGCAAAGAGAGGCAGAGAGAGACATCGAGAGGCAGAGAGAGGCACTGAGAGGCAGAGAGAGGCCCCTAAGACAAAGAGAGAGGCTCCTAGAGGCAGAGAGAGGCACCAAGAGGCAGAGAGGAGGCAGCGAGAGACAGAGAGGCGAAGAGAGAGGCACCGAGAGGCAAAGAGAGAAACCCAGAGGCAGTGAGGAAGCACAGAGAGACAAAGAGAGGCTTCGAGAGGCAGCAAGAGACAGAGAGAGGAAGAGAGAGGCACAAACAGGCACAGAGGGGCAGAGAGAGAGACCCCTGAGACAAAGAGAGAGGCACCTAAAGGCAGAGAAAAGCAGAGAGAAGCACCGATATGCAGCGAGAGACACCACGAGGCAAAGAGAGTCACCGAGACAGAGACAGGAACCAAGAGACAGATTGAGAGGCAGCAAGAGGCAAAGAGAGTCACCGAGAGACAGAGACAGGCACCGAGAGACAGATTGAGAGGCACCAAGAGGCAGAGAGAGGCACCGAGAGATAGAGAGAGGCACCAAGAGATAGAGAGAAGCTTTGAGAGGCAGAGTGAGGCACAGTGAGGCACCGAGATGCAGAGAGAGGGACCAAGAGACAGAGAGAAGCACCGAGAGACAGAGAGAGAGGCACCAAGAGGCAAAGAGTCACCGAGAGACAGAGACAGGCACCGAGAGACAGATTGAGAGGCACCAAGAGGCAAAGAGTCAGCGAGAGACAGAGACAGGCACCGAGAGACAGATTGAGAGGCACCAAGAGGCAGAGAGAGGCACCGAGAGACAGAGAGAGGCACCGAGAGGCAGAGAGAGGCACCAAGAGATAGAGAGAGGCACCAAGAGATAGAGAGAGGCACCAAGAGATAGAGAGAAGCTTTGAGAGGCAGAGTGAGTCACCGAGACACAGAGAGAGGCACCGAGAGGCCGAGAGAGGCACCAAGATACAGAGAGAGGCACCGAGACACAGAGAGAGGCACCGAGACACAGAGAGAGAGGCACCAAGAGGCAAAGAGAGGCACCGAGACACAGAGAGAGGCACAGAGACACAGAGAGAGGCACCGAGACACAGAGAGAAACACCAATTTATACCCACCAACAGGAGTACTAATGCTGGCTACAGCTATAATGTTATTATATATTCAATGTATACTGGACGTGTCTAGTAAATGCCGGAGACAAGCTACCGACACCTGACTTCTCACACCATCATTTCAAGGCCAGACCAGTTCTATTTGTGTTCGGTGACTGGGTAATATTTAGAATTTTTATTACCACCGTCTGACCTATGTCCTCTCTACAAATTTTATATTAGTTTCAGTTGGGTAAAACACCACTAACATGCCCTTCTTATCTGTGTTGGTGCCTGGTTATAAAATATTTATATATATATAAAGGTTATGGTGGGTAAAAAAAACCCTCCACAGTAAAGCATAAAGCAACTGTAAATATTACTGTATGTTTATTTACATGTCTTAGACAGGTCTGCAGACCTGTCTAAGACATGCAAATAAACATACAGTAATATTTACAGTTGCTATATATATACTCTAGACATAGGGATCATGATTTGACCCATGTCCTAGTCTCGGTTAGACTATATATAGTTAAGTTACCAGTCAATTAGTTCCGGTTGGACTAAGTTACAACACCCCTATCTGTTGGCTTATAGAATATATCTTTAAAAAATGAGATATAGATATTGAGTGTATATATATATATTAATTAAAAAAAGAACAATAAGCGCAATCAAAATTGTATTATCAACACAATATATTAGTGAACAGTGACACAATACTGTATAAAGAACTGGAGGAGGTGCAACCAGTGACTACCTTTCCCTGTTTACAATGCTGACATTTAGGTCCACGACCCCACCACAGTCGAGATTGAAGGAATGGTGTAGATGACCTAGGTGCAAAGGAAAAACAACCGGGAAAGGGGTTGGAAAAAGGGGGAAAATTAGAGAATTAATGTGAAGCACTTGCAGCTGTTTGGGATCTCTCAAAAAATTAAACTTGTCACCGTATCCGATTCTGGATCAACTTTAGGATAATACCGCATCCGTAGCAACTATTGGTCAAACCACTGTCACAAAACAGTGACAGTGGTTTGACCAATAGACCCCAACCAGCTGCAAGTGCTTCACATTAATTCTTTAATTTTTCCCCCTTTCCCGGTTGTTTTTCCTTTGCGCCTAGGTCATCTACTATATATATCTATATAAAAACCCTGTCTTCCCATAAAAGAAGGCACAAAAGTAGCAACACTCAGATATAGCAAAAAGACATGTATTAGCAGTGACAAAACAGCACACTATAAACCCAACGTTTCGGTCCTGCCAGGACACTGCACCCCCCTGAGGAAGGTCCTGCCAGGACCGAAACGTTGGGTTTATAGTGTGCTGTTTTGTCACTGCTAATACATGTCTTTTTGTTATATCTGAGTGTTGCTGCTTTTGTGCCTTCTCTTATGGGAAGACAGGGTTTCTATATTGATTTCTATGGAGCATGCACCTTGACTTTACATTTGTTGCTTGGAGTGCTGGCTGCTGCATTTTGTTGTATATATATATACTGCATATACACATATACACATATACACGAACACAAATACAGTATAATGATAAATCAGTCAACTTGTTGCAGTTGCATTAATTTATAGACATCCTTCCTTAGTTTACCTTTTGGGTACTTTAGTATATAGGGGATCAACCATATATTGTATCTGACCTGTCTCCTACTCTCTCAGAATACATATATATATACTTACAAAATATATGTTTCAGTCAACCAGTTCCAGGTGCTTTAACAGTTGAAACCTTTATCTGTTGTCTTCCATAATACAATAATTTTTCCTATAAGTAGGCATTTAATCTGTCTACGTGTATATACAGACGAGACCACGAGTATTCTAAAGCTTGCCTTAAACTAGCCCGGTTACATGCTGGTTATGTGCTGGAATAATTTAAGGCAAGTTTAAGGCATTTCTGCATTGACTAATGACCCATAGGATTAACACAGGAGGGGTCCCTGGCAGTCCCATTCAGGTTGACCCCTGCTGTTAATCTGATGGGCCATTAATCAATGCAGAAATGCTGGGTCTAGTTTAAGGCAAGTTTAAGGCATGTATCCAAGTTTAAGTCATGTATCCAGCATGTACCTGGGTCTTTTTGGCGATTGCCACTGGTTTGTGTTAGAATAACCGTGGGCACTACAGTATATATATATACACACTAACATATACAGTATATACTGGTAATCCGTTCCAGTTGGGTTTTTTTAAACATTGCTATTTATTCATAATTATTTTTGCTAAATAGATTGTAAAAGAAATCAGAAAAAGCAAAAAACAGCTCCAGATTAACTGACGTGTTTCATAAAATCAATATTTACCCCCTTAATCCAACCTTTTGCAAAACTAAAACACAAAAAATATTTAAAGCCAAAACACGGGGTCCAGTGCACATCTCTACTGTGAGCAGAGGGGTCAGAAGACGTTGGAATATATAGCAAACACGTGCAGTGCTGCCAACTGATTCATGCTCGTGTTGTTTTAACTCCAGTTCCTGATTTCTCTTAGCCCACTTCATTGTGGTTCTCCGTAGACTTGTAATGAAAATGGCGGCTTGGAAAACCAGGACGGGAGCAGTATATTATAAGGATGAAATGGTGTTAGGTTGGCAATACGGTAGAATTACGATGGGAATGTCCCCAATGGCCCACCCTTGAACACCGTGGGAACGGTCAGAAACCTTAAAGTGGCAGCCGTAATATTTTTTTGTGTTCATGTTTTTACTTACTTCAAAAGATCTGCCCTTTCTAGCTCTGTTTTTCTTTTTAAGATCTAATGCTTTGTTCAGAGGATGTACGCGTTTACAATGTAAAAATGTCTGGGAGGTCAAAATGGCGCTCTCCCTGTGGTAACCTCAAATGCTAAACAGAGATTAAGAAAATCAGGATTTTCTTTTAACAATAAAAAAAAACAACAATAAAACAATAATTACGAGTAGGTCACGCTCAGGGACAAGATACTAACATTATACGATTTAAAATCCTATCGGTTTCTCTGCTTTAAACACTTTTGGGTTGCCCGTGTTCGATAAATTCTATTATTTAAAATGGACGAAATGAGCGGGGAAAAATGTAATCTTAGAAATGTTATTTAATGATCTACTTAAAATAATAAATCTACAGTAAATGAACCTTGTGTTAATAATCAAAAATGTTTAATTAGTGCTATGTGGTATTTGTTGTAATTGATGTTGCATAGTTCATTTGAGATTTGTTAAATGTCTGTTTTATTGTGTTTGTTCCTGTATTAAACCAAGACAAAACTGAACACACAAGAAAACATCGGAATTTCAAAGAATAAAGGCCAACATACGGTATGTGTTCATGTTTATAGAAGACAGGTGCCTAATAATCACACGTCAGTCACACAATCTTGTACCATCCCCCTTTAATACTGTAATATGTTGACAGGGCTATCAGATCTCATTCTAGTAACAAGAGCACAGACGTCCTGATTCCTTCTCTTATCTTCCCAAAGCAAACTCTTTGGAGACCCCACAGGAATCATTTTAGACGAGCCGGCAAGACGTAGTGTAAGACAGCCTTCTTAAATAAAGACACGATCCAACCCTCACCTACCCGCCAACGAGCTACCAAGCCTGTACATCATCGTATGCCCTGGGGACCTCCTGCTTGATTTCTGGCACTGCCAGTTGGGTTGGGAATTGCAAACGTAACAATTAGACACAGTCTGCAAGTTGATTTACTGAGTGCAGGGAAATGCTTTTTGGAGCAGAGACTTTGGGGAGGTAAAAAGGGAGGGGGGAATGAATCAAGGAGACCTCTCACTGGTTAAAGAAATACTTCAGGGACATGCTGAAATACTGACACAATAAGGCAAGTAATGCATTTGGAAAAGCTTAACGGGAGAATGGAGTAAGGCGAGCAATATTGATATCCCCATCCGATTATAGGTGCTTTCGTTCAGTTCAGCTCAGTGATTCTCCACTTTTTTCTGATTAATTATTTAATTGTATATGATGAACATTTAATGAATCTAATCCAATGAACCTTTTAAGACCTGTGGAACCCATCACAAATATATGGACACTCAGTGGAACTCCTTAAATATGTGTTGTGAGTGTGACTGTGCAAAACCCCAACTCAGGGACTCCATTTTGTTTCTGATAGATTTTTTTTAAATATATGTGGTTTTCAACATTTTAAGATGTGTTTAGAAGTGAGAGAATGTCAAAGGTTTTTTGCTATTTTCAGGACATTTTGCCTTTTACGTAAAAGGTCACATGGCTTTAAAATGAGCAAAATTTAGCCATTTTTTACAGCAATTTGACCATCATTTTGTCAATTTTGCCAGGTATGTGCTACATGTCATGGAAATTTCAGTATATAAAGGACTAATGTAAAGTGACATTTAATGAATGATGAATTTTGGTGAAGTTTGACAATTCATGCAAATAATGTCAGTAAAAAAAAATCTCTAGATCTTCCCAAATGTATGGTGATTCAGTAGAACCCCTTAAAAAATATTGTGACTGTGTGAAACCCCGTCCTACATTATGAGGTATAAATACTATTACATCCTAGTGCTCTCCAGGGAGATACGTACCTTGGAACGCTGCAAAGATCACACTGTACTTGGACTCTCCCCTCTTACCCCAGCCAGGAGGAAGCCGGGAGCCAAAAAGGTAAACATACCTACAGTACCCCTGACTTTGTTTGTTATAGTTGGTATAGTAAGGAGCTTAGCACTCTAGATAGGACCTAGGCATTTTTGTTTTGTTGCTCTAACTATTCTGAAAGTAAGCTGTTTTACGTTTGTTATGATATGCTGAAAATAAGCTATTTTTTGAGGCTGAATAAAACCCTATATTTAGACCACCCACGTATCGCCGCAGCCTTACAGCAAAAAATAAAAGGGCCCCGCAAAAAAAATGGAACAATTTTTAGTTCCCAACCCTAGTAGGCCAAGCAAACCGAACTGTACCATTTGCAGTAGCAAGCCCAGCAGCAGGCAGTGCAGAATAAAAAAGCTGGCCAAACTGCTGTTCCAGTCTCTTCGGTCTACCAGATCTGAACTTACGGAAAGCCCACCGGTTCTCCTGGGAAAAATGAAGCCGGCAGAGGAGCCTTTTAACCTTTGAAAGGGTCCCCGTTTTCCACCACAGGCAGGTGGATCGCTGGGCAACCACGTTTGCCCCCAGCTCCTCATAGGAGAGGCCCAGGCTGCATATCCTGAAATCCAGGCTATAGAAGGGATCGCTTAGGCCTGACCCCAGAGGCCTAGCGGCAGCAGTTCCAGGCCTCCTTGAAGTTCACCTCCAAAGTGAGATCCTGGGTCATAGCTCACCGCTTGTTGGACTTGTGTACTCTGTGGATACAGTCCAAACAGTACATTTAGGTGGGGATTCTTGAACAGGTAATTCTGGAGCAATTCCTACAGGTGATAACCCCTCCCGCACGCTCCTGGGTAAAGCGCCATGCTGACAACACTATGAAAAATTAGTTAACCTCTGAACAGAGAGGGGACTTATTTGAAGTCATTAAACAATTCAGGGGTGTTTTTTCTGATCTCCCAGGGTGGACAAATTTAGTTTTGCATATGGCAGAAAGATAGAGAGCGTAGAGAGAGCACAGCCAGGGATATCCTACATATTCCGTCCAGGAAGAAAAGAAACAGCCAGGCCACTCCAGAAGTAACAAAAAAGAAATGATTTATTGCATGCTGAACATACAGCAAAGAATGGACTAAGCAAACGCACCTACGCGTTTCGTACACGGGGTACTTTCTCAAGGTGACAAAGATGTAAAATAGCTGCTTCTTTATACTTACCCGAACTACCTCTGAGCCAATGGGATGCCGCGACACTAACCTGCCTAACTTCCTATTAAACCTGCCATTCCCTATGAAATTATTTGAATTCTACACCTACCAGTTTATGCAAATACTGTGCTCATGCCTCTAGCTGTTGCATTGTTGTTCCTATGCTTTAGAGACACGGCGACATAACAAGCAGTCACTGTCATCTGCGCAGAATCGCGAAGGCAGGGCGCGCACAGCCAAAGGTTGGGCAGTTCGGGCAAAGTACAAGACCTTACTTACACTAAGTGCAAATGGTAAACGTGTTTACTATCAATGTAAAAACAAAAAGGGGGAGGAGAAAATAAAATAAATTAAGAAGTGGGGGTCTGCACCTTTAAATCTGTTATTTAATGATTGGGGTTGAGAGCACTTTAAATATAGTATCAAAAGAAGCAATGGGTGGTTTGCCATTAGCACAAAGAGACATTTAAAGGAGTAGTTCATATAATATCCTACATGTTTTTTTTTTAAATAAATCAGTTCTGTAGTATTAAATAATACTTACTACATTTTTTTTCATTCAACACTTAATGCCTTTTATAATGAGTTTTAAAATACCTAGCAACCTTTCATTTCTATAGCAGGTTTTAGCAAATGTCCCCAGCAGTGCAAGATCATTGCAACACTTTCCTGCTTGTGATCATTTGTTGCCAATATTCCCAGCAGTTTGAGCTGCAAACTGTAACAATGGGTAATGTTACATTAGTAATATAAGAATACATTGTAGCTACTGAGTTACACTGACTGAAGGATTGTTTGAAACTGAAATGCAGCCATTCAGTGAACCCTGGGAAGCAGGATCTTTGCTGATCGATCACGGGAGAACTAATTGTGTGGCAGTTTAGGTAATTCGTTGTCAATAAAGGTAATCAAATGCTGCATATATTAGAACTAAACAATATATATTTTTCTTTTGAAATTGCTGCTTGGATTGCCTTTATAAACTGGCAGCAGATAAGGGCCATTTGGTTCACCTACTATTTCAGTGTTGCCTACAATGGCAAACACAGTTAAAAGTTCTTACAACAAACATACTGTATATGTACTGGTATGTTCAGTTGACCAAGGTTCCTCCTTAATGCACCAAGCATATTTTCTGCAATGAATCACTGTCAACCCGACTGTGATTTAAACACAAATTACATATTTGGCCTTGTGTGGGTTCAATTTGTGCCGGGGTCACATATGCTTCAGGTCAGATGACCCTTGACATACTTGGTTTCATGTTCTATGAATTATATAGCAAACAGAAGATACATGAAATGCACAATCAAGGTTCCGTGTTCCCGTGCATGTATATTGAGTTATTTAAGTCCTTTTATCTACCACCCCCCCAGTAGGATAAGGTACACTAATATTCTTAACATAGACTTTAGCCTTTTACTTGGACTGCAGTGACTTTATGGAGATAAGGCAATTACTGGGTGCAGTGCACAGAATAATGTTCAGGCTCGGAAACTGAAATATCCATGTTTCATACAGTACCACGTATCCTGGTACATCAGCTGTTGATCAGAGCAATCAGGATCCAGCTTGAATTAAATGTGGCTTGGTACTGGGATTTCTGCCTGAGAGCAGAGGCTTGTGATAGTGAAACGTCAGCAGTTGAGTGACTTGCCAATGAGAACTGGACTTGAAATACAATGAAAACATTGTGTCTAATATTTTGAATCTTTGTTTCATAATGTAATCAATAGCTTTCAAATTCACACCTGACTGTACAAAACATCCTGCCTCCGTTAGCCTATAATTGGATCAATAGGAGGTAACAATATTACATGGCACAACGTAAAGAGACCCCATTTGTTTTTTTGTAGAAATGTTATCACTTCTTTAACCCAGGCTGGACTGAAAAGCGGTGTAATGCGGCAGGCATAAGTCTGTAGGGTACCATGTAAAAATGGATACGAAGCAAAGAGTGACACACTGTGCTCATATGCATGTTGTAACAGGGGACTTATCCCTGTTCAGTAATGTGCCTTTAATCCAGCAGTGTGGTGGTTAACCTCTGGTAGTTAATTACTAAACACCACCTGCCTGATTTAGATTGTTTACAAAAACCTGTCTGTTCAGACAGGAAGTGACTCCCTAGCTCTGACTGAGAGCTGACCCTTGGAGCTGACCAGTCTTGAGCTCTGCACAGCAGAGCTGATTTCAAGACACAGGGAAAACTACTACACCTGAAGCTGAACCAGGAAGTGAGATTTTCCCTCCAAGAAACAGATAAGACTTTTATTCTTAAGAGACTGCTAATATCTGCTTATTTCATGCTATATGTTTTGGGCTACGAGAAATGCTTGACTAAGGGAGATGTGAATTATTGCATAGTGTTTCACTAGAAATACTCCCAAGTAAATAGAAGCTTTGTTCCCCCCTGTGTTTGGATGAATTTCCTGATGAAAAGGAAAAGGCACAATAAAGCCTTATTATTATTTCACATTATAAACGACTCAACGTGTGTACCTCTGTGAACGTCCGTCTACATTTGGTGTGAGAAGTGAGACAAGAGGTGTCTTTGTAGTTAAAAAGGACCGGAGTTTTTATGTGAAATTTTTTGTTATGCTTTTTGCCTACAAACAGTCTAAACAACTTGAAAAAAAAACCAAAACCTCTCATGCAGCAGAGGCAGAGTTAAAGGAGTACACACCACTGAAACTTACACTGCACTGAGACTTACAAAAACCATGGATGGACTCTTTTCCCCAATCCCAAGAGACTGCTGAAGCAGGTAAACCTTTAATTGCATATCACAAAGTGTAATACGGTCATTGAAATAGGGGTTTTGTCTTCCAGCCATAGTCAGGGTTCAAGAAGTGAGTCAGCCCTTGAAAAGGGATAGGTGTTTGTTGTTTTCAAAAGTTTCGCTGAAGCAGTGAATACAGATGGTGACCCATGAGGGGTACTGATTTTGCAAATAAAGGTTGCCACACCGCATAGGGCTACCAGCTGTGAATGGAGTATATGCAGAAAAGTGTGAAAATTGATACAAAGACTGTGCTGAAGCAGGGGAATTTTTAGCAAACAAATGCTGAGTGTAAAATTGCCCTATAAAGGTAAAAGGTTTTTCAAAGCCAATTGCTGAGTGTTGAGTCACCCTGCCGGGAATGAAAGAAATAGTCCACTGCAAAGAATGTTTTTTTTTCTGCAAGTAAAAAAGTATGCCTATTATCTTGGGAGCAAAACAGACACCCAAAGAGTGAAGTGTGAATGCCATAATACCCAAAGATGAGACTGAAAATTACTGAACTCAGGCCGAAAACCAAATTCTGTTGCTGAAGCGGAGGGATTGCACCCAGCAAGTAAATGGTGTATAGCACATAGACTTTTTTAACCAGCAACTGCACAACTTGTATACCTGATGAAAAAAAATGCATGCACAGTACTGCTGATATTAAAAAATAATTTTACCCAAGAAAGAAAAGTCTACAAAAAGAAAAGCCTGTGAGAGCTACGACCTCTACAAGCAAAATATGCCCATCTGTAGGACTACAACAATTGGGGGTTCTAGCAAATACAGTGGCAACAGCTGCAATAGCACCTCCTGAGGTCAGGAAGAAAATTACACCTGATAGCCTAAAAATGGAGGACAAGATGCAGCGTTCCTGTAATGAACCCTACCCCACGGAAGAGTGGCCCTTCCAGTCCAATAAAGAGGAAGACATCTCTTACGGGGAACCCGAACCGAGTCACACCCACAAAACACCCCAAGAATGGTGGGGGTGTCTGAACTCGACAAAAACCGAAAAGACCGCCCCCTTTGACGAATACGATCAGCAGGAGAAAGAGAGGGAGCAGTGGATCACCGAATATTTCTGTCAGCTAAAGCAGCTGCAAGAAAAGCCTGGCGTATATAATGAAGTTGCTAAAACTTCAAATGAAGATGGAGACCCCAGTATCCCTGAAGGGACGGTGTCATCCAAATCAAAAAGGAAGAAAAAGAAAAGCGGTTCTTCACTTACCGTGGAAGTAACAGACACGTCCGCAGATCCTGTGGAGAAAAAGGGTGACCGAGTTGCCCTGCAGCCTAGAAAAAATGGAGAATTTGTCCCACGGTTAACCGAATATCCAGAGGGCCCAAGGCAGAAGTCGTGTACCCCAAAGAAGTGTCTGTCCGGTGCCAACAGTGAGGAACCCTCAACCAACCATCCCAGGGAAGTGGAGCCGGAACCAGTGAGTGACGATCCCTTGACCAGCCCTGAAGATGCCCTGAAAATTGCCAGGCATGACTTTGTTCTGCTCTGTGAAGAATTGGAAAGGGAAAAAAATAATAATGCTGAGCTACAGAAGACTGTGCTCGCAATTTACTCTGCGGCCAAGACCGAATTGGAGGATCTCAAGACTGAGCTAGATACTGCAAAGGCTACTATTTCCGCCATGAATGTAAAGCAGAGCCAATCTGACAAAATGGTGGCTACGCTAATGCGGAAGTATGAGGAGGCACTGAAGCAGATGACAGTCTTCCAGCAAGAGGTTCACACTCTGCGCATAGAGTTCAATGCCTCACAACAGGAGGTCAACAGTGTCCGGATAGAAGTGGACTTATCTCAGAAAGAGGTTCAGACACTCCGCAGAGCACTGGATGCCTCACATCATGAGACCAACAGCTGCCGCACAGACCTGGAAGTTTCCAGAAAGGAACTACACAGGCTCACTGAGGAGCTGGACATTGCTAAAGAAACTATTGGTAATCTTGATATAGATCTCAAAGT
Organism: Ascaphus truei; assembly: GCF_040206685.1. Classification (NCBI taxonomy): domain Eukaryota; kingdom Metazoa; phylum Chordata; class Amphibia; order Anura; family Ascaphidae; genus Ascaphus; species Ascaphus truei. The sequence continues at coordinate 64,835,976 of NC_134491.1, forward strand.
CGCTCAGAAGGAGCTTCAGACCCTCAACCTAGAGAAGGAAGTCTCACACCAGGAGATTGTCATTCTCAAAGCAGATGTGCGTAAATGGAAGGAGGACTGCAAAGAAGCCCTGAAGAATACAGAGACTGAAAAAATAGAAAATTCAAGATTAAAAACAGAAAACTTAAAACTGAAAGAAGAAAATTTTCAGTTGACAGAAGAAGTCAAGGAAAAGTTTGAAGCAGAGCACCGACTGCAGAACCAACTGCAAGGTCTGCATACACACATCCAGTATGCTGAGGAGAAGCAGAAAACGCTGCAGGAAGAAAAGCTGCAGGCTGCTAAAGAAATTCAAGTGCTGCAGGAACGTCTGATGACCCAGTATGTCACTGCAAAGCAGCCTGAGAAACTGAAGGCTACCCTGAGCATCACCAAAGCAACGCTAAAAGCCAAGCTTAGAACCTAGGTGACAAGGCACAAAAGGGAGCACAAGAAGGTCCAGAAACTAAAACAAGTAACTGTGGCCAAAGCAAAGAAGTTCATAGTGCTTCACAATGCAATAAAAATGGGGAGGCAAGCTCATTGAAAGCAAAGCATGCAGATAAATTCCCTGAGAAGAGACTTGCAAGACGCACTCAAAAAACAGGGATCTCTCACGGATGAGATTACAGTCCTACAAGGACAAGTATTGACCCTGACTAAGCGTCAGTATCCCACAGCCTCAAAAACCCATGAAGACAAGGGTACAGTGAGAGCTGGGAATACCGCTCATCTAAAATACAAGGTTGCAAAATTTGAACCACCTAAACAAGCACTAGCAAAACCTTCAGCCACCCAGCAGGCAACACGTGCTGAATTAAAACCAGAAGAATCCTTAGCTGATGAAGCTGAAAAGATGGGACATTCTCTGGAAGTGGGTGTGGAATTGCAACTTAATCTAAAAGGGGCTGTTTTTAAACGCTCTACAACTGCTGCCATGCAGTATGCCTACAATGGGACGAGCACCCGACGCAAGGGAAATCTCATGACCGCGCACGCAGAAAAGAGACAATACTTGGAGAAAGTCCTCCTCGAGCGACTGAGGGGTGCTGATCTCAAACACCTTCAGGAGGAGACACGAATAAACTGGAGAAAGGGCTCCAATCCCCATGGGACTGAGGGTTCTCTTCCTCCATCCACTCTCATTCAAGTCACAGAGATATCTAGAATGAGAGTGGAAGGATGGGCTTTGGCCGTGGTAAGCCCGAGCTTCCCACAAACAGGGGAGGTATGTAACAGGGGACTTATCCCTGTTCAGTAATGTGCCTTTAATCCAGCAGTGTGGTGGTTAACCTCTGGTAGTTAATTACTAAACACCACCTGCCTGATTTAGATTGTTTACAAAAACCTGTCTGTTCAGACAGGAAGTGACTCCCTAGCTCTGACTGAGAGCTGACCCTTGGAGCTGACCAGTCTTGAGCTCTGCACAGCAGAGCTGATTTCAAGACACAGGGAAAACTACTACACCTGAAGCTGAACCAGGAAGTGAGATTTTCCCTCCAAGAAACAGATAAGACTTTTATTCTTAAGAGACTGCTAATATCTGCTTATTTCATGCTATATGTTTTGGGCTGCGAGAAATGCTTAACTAAGGGAGATGTGAATTATTACATAGTGTTTCACTAGAAATACTCCCAAGTAAATAGAAGCTTTGTCGCCCCCCCCCCCCCTGTGTTTGGATGAATTTCCTGATGAAAAGGAAAAGGCACAATAAAGCCTTATTATAATTTCACATTATAAACGACTCAAAGTGTGTACCTCTGTGAACGTCCGTCTACACATGTCATTACCCAGAATCCCTGGCTACTGTGGAAAGGCAGGAGACCTGTCTGAGACATGCAAATGCCCCACAAGTGGTACTTGTATTTACTGTACACTGTACGGTGGAGGGTTTTTGTCACTTTTTTTTTTTACCCACCATAACTTTTTTAAAGTCTGATCATTTTAAATAAAATGCAGAAACTTGTCAAACAATGACAAATATCTGTTGCTTAGTTGTCAGCAGCATGATGGGAAGGAAGTTGATCCAGGGAGTAATCTGATTGCCAATATTTGAAGTCAGGAAGGGATTTCCTTTTCCCTTTATGAGATCAATAGATGATGTATCCCTGGTTTTTTTTTTAACTTTCCTTTGGATCAATATACTGTAAGGACTGTACAAATATAGGATAAAGTATCTGTCGCATAAATTTAGCATAGGTTGAACTTGATGGACGTATGTCTTTTTTCAACATCATCTACTATGTAACTATGTAACTATGTAACTATGTAACTATGTAGATATGATGAAACGCGAACCCTCAACTGAACGTGGTCTCTTTAGGCTTGTAATATAGTACGCGCTAGTGCGCGTGCGGGGGTGCACACGGTGTTGCGTGTGCACGTGCGTTTAGTGTCTATAGGGCAAGCGGTGACGTGTGCTGCAAGGAGGCGTGGCTATGACATCACAGCGTTAGGCCGCACTGTGATTGGCCCACAGCGTCACGTGGCGTGGCAACAGCGCGAAAATACAAATTTCTTGTATTTCCTCAGATCTGCCGGGCCAATGCTTACGGCCGTGCTCGCGCATGTCTCAACTATAGCAACTTCAGGCTCACACAGGCAATAATCATTGACGCGCGCACACTCGCGCACACTATGTTACATTACATACTACATTACATTACATACTATATTGCTACCCAAATGCATAACCGTACATTTATCTGTATTAAACATCATCTGCTATTTACCTGCCCAAGTTTCCAGTCTCTCCAAGTTCTTCCGGAGAGAAATTACATCCTGCTCTGATTCTACTACCTTACACAATTTAGAGTCATCAGCAAAGATGGAGACTCTGCTCTCTATGCCAACCTCAAGGTCATTAATAAATAAGTTAAAAAGCAGGCGTCACAGTACCGATCTCTGAGGTACTCCACTCACGACCTTAGCCCAACCTGAAAAAGTTCCATTTATGACAACCCTCTGCTGTCTGTCCTTTAACGAGTTTTCAATCCAGGTGCATATATTTTTACAGAGTCCAATTTGCTTTATTTTGTACATCAACCCCTTGTGTGGAACCGTATCAAAATCATTTGCAAAATCTAAGTAGACCACATCAACTGCATTACCCTGGTCACACTACCAATCTTCCATAATTTAGTCATGCTCCAACATATCAAAGATCGCTGGGTTTTCTAATAAAATATGGATGACAAGAAGACAGAATATAAATACGCAATGACAGAATTTGATACATCACAATATAATACTATGTCAAATAACTAACTCCCCAATGTGCAGAAAATATGTGGGATGGAGACCATAGGAGAGTTCACAAACAAATAAACAATAATAAAAAATAAAAAAATCAACTGTTGTGAAAATTCTAAACTTGTGAATTTTTTTAATTTATTGACAATCTAGCCATGCGGTTTAAAAATATTAAAATAAAAAACACCTTGTAAATCTGACTTTTGCAAGTTGTCATTTTCACTAACTCATTCCGACCGGGGACATATCAAAATGCTTTTTCTAGTCTGAATTTCATCACAGAAGTGCACTTTTTTTTTCTTTACTAAGCCCCACTGTGACCTGTTACTGAAACTGTAAGCAGTGTGCTGCTTCCTGGAGCAGGAGTTGTAGGGGTTTTCCCCCAACATGAGTTATGGCCTCACCTTAATTGTGAACAGCTATGGACAAAGCGATGTGAAAATTCAAACGAATGTTTCATTAAGGCAGGTGTATTGCAAGCACGCATTAAAAGCGCAGAATCAAAATTATAATTAAAAAAGTAAATCATTTTACATTTACCTGTGTTCTAGATTATTCTGATGGAATATTTTCCATCTTTTTTTATTGACAAAATCTATTGCTTTGGTTCTTTGGAAAACACATATAATCTATGTACACATTCATACTAACAAACACACATATAATCTATGTACAGTACTCTATACACATTCATACTCACAAACACACATATAATCTATGTACAGTACTCTATACACATTCATACTCACAAACACACATATAATCTATGTACAGTACTCTATATACACATTCATACTCACAAACACACATATAATCTATGTACAGTACTCTATATACACATTCATACTCACAAACACACATATAATCTATGTACAGTACTCTATACACATTCATACTCACAAACACACATATAATCTATGTACAGTACTCTATACACATTCATACTCACAAACACACATATAATCTATGTACAGTACTCTATACACATTCATACTCACAAACACACATATAATCTATGTACAGTACTCTATACACATTCATACTCACAAACACACATATAATCTATGTACAGTACTCTATACACATTCATACTCACAAACACACATATAATCTATGTACAGTACTCTATATACACATTCATACTCACAAACACACATATAATCTATGTACAGTACTCTATACACATTCATACTCACAAACACACATATAATCTATGTACAGTACTCTATACACATTCATACTCACAAACACACATATAATCTATGTACAGTACTCTATATACACATTCATACTCACAAACACACATATAATCTATGTACAGTACTCTATATACACATTCATACTCACAAACACACATATAATCTATGTACAGTACTCTATACACATTCATACTCACAAACACACATATAATCTATGTACAGTACTCTATACACATTCATACTCACAAACACACATATAATCTATGTACAGTACTCTATACACATTCATACTCACAAACACACATATAATCTATGTACAGTACTCTATACACATTCATACTCACAAACACACATATAATCTATGTACACATTCATACTCACAAACACACATATAATCTATGTACAGTACTCTATACACATTCATACTCACAAACACACATATAATCTATGTACAGTACTCTATACACATTCATACTCACAAACACACATATAATCTATGTACAGTACTCTATACACATTCATACTCACAAACACACATATAATCTATGTACAGTACTCTATACACATTCATACTCACAAACACACATATAATCTATGTACAGTACTCTATACACATTCATACTCACAAACACACATATAATCTATGTACAGTACTCTATACACATTCATACTCACAAACACACATATAATCTATGTACAGTACTCTATACACATTCATACTCACAAACACACATATAATCTATGTACAGTACTCTATACACATTCATACTCACAAACACATATAATCTATGTACAGTACTCTATACACATTCATACTCACAAACACACATATAATCTATGTACAGTACTCTATACACATTCATACTCACAAACACACATATAATCTATGTACAGTACTCTATACACATTCATACTCACAAACACACATATAATCTATGTACAGTACTCTATACACATTCATACTCACAAACACACATATAATCTATGTACAGTACTCTATACACATTCATACTAACAAACACACATATAATCTATGTACAGTACTCTATACACATTCATACTCACAAACACACATATAATCTATGTACAGTACTCTATACACATTCATACTCACAAACACACATATAATCTATGTACAGTACTCTATACACATTCAAACTCACAAACACACATGTAAGAACACACGCAGACCGGGAATTCATGAGCGTCGGTATCATACATTGAGCTGGCGTTACCGGGCATTGACATAGAGGGCAATTCACAACGGATAGGGCGGCGATACACAGTATCGGTGCTTAGTGTATCTGAGCGAGAGATAGGAACACACAAGCACATTGCCAATATCAACCGTCTCCACCTTCCTGATGTCATTCTTCATTTCTAGGAATCAATTGCATTACTTGGGCTAGGCTAGAGAAAAGAACCAAATGAACATGTTGTATGCTTTAAAACGTGCATTTTTAGAGCAGTATATATTTGTATGCTTTACAAGTCACTTGTGTTTAAAGACTGGGTCTGTTTTAAAGCACAATTTGCCTTCAATCATTTCCTTTTCTCATTGCCGACTTCTCAGTGCAAAGCGATGCCTGACCCTCGAAAATTGGGTCAAATGTTGTATAGCTACTCATGTGTACAAGTGATGTCGCTAGCACGCCATACTGCAAGGAAGGGCACAAAAAAAGGATTATACATCACAAACAGCACCAGTTAAAAGCTCAGCAGAGACCAGAATACCAAGCTATAATGGATATGGTGTGCAGCTTATTCCTCCACCTTATTCTGCTTTAGAGATGTGCGAGATTGTCCCAACTGTGCTGGCAAAATTGTTCACCAGTTGATTTTTATTTAAATGTTGCCGTTATGCGAGATGTTTCGCAAAAGTTTTACAGAGCTAAAATAGTAATAACATCAGTCAGAGATGCTGCAGGAGACAGAGAAAGAGATAACATATCTGAGATACCGGGGAGACGTGTCGATTTTAAATAGGCAAATTAGCCTGGGCATCTTGGGCTTGTCCACAGCTAGTTCTCCACGGTTGTATAGACCAGAGGTGTTCATCTCTAGTCCTCAAGACCCCCCAACAGACCAGGGTTTTAAGATATCCCAGCTTCAGCACAGGTGGCTCAATCAGTGGCTCATTGGAAAAGCCGGAGAGAGTTGAAGACTGAGCCAATGATTGAGCCGCCTGTGCTGAAGCTGGGATATCAATAAAACCTGACCTGTTAGGTTGTCTTGAGGACTGGAGTTGAGCACACTTAGCATAGAGGAGTGTTTTGGGAGCTATATAAGCCAATGGTTACTCTAATAAACAGGACTCTCTGGGTCAATGTTGTGAGCTTTGTCAACCAAAGGTCACTTTGGCCTGGATCAGAAAGTGCTGTGAAAATATCGCACATCTGTACTTTACATGTGCAGTAGAAGAATCTTCATCACACTAGTTGTCTCTCATTATCGTTAATAACATACTATTTTATGCGCACACAGACCTGCCAGACGTAATATAAAAAGTCACCTTCTCATCAACAGCCAGCTAATCAAGGAAGCAGGTAGAAATAAGGTGCACATGAAGATAAAGCATAATTATAATCTGTTGTTTTACTACGGGACTATCTGGCCTAATTGATTTTGTGTGTCTGCGTAAACAGCTTAGCAAAAAAAGGAAATGCATTTGAAATCCCGAGGGTGTGTCATTAAATGTCATTGTACAAGAATGGAAATCTACCTGAAGGAAATAAATGAAGAGTTCCCGGGCTGCATTGATGTTCTTATTCTTATGTTGAACGAACGTACTGTAATAAGTGGAACACTCACCCGAGGGTTGTCATGGTAACGATGGTGTACCAAAAGGAGGCAGGGATGCTAGTGAACTTGCTGGATGATGACCCTTTCTCGGCATAAAACATCACAGTGGCAAAGATAATAATTGCCATGGTGAGGGAGAAGAGGAGGAATCCAAGTTCAGAGGCACAGCTTTTCAGGGTGTATCCGAGGATCCGCAAGCCCTGTGAGTGGCGGGAAAACTTGAAAATCCTGAAGACCCTGAAAACCCGGAGGGTGACGAAGGCGCCGCTTACGTCCTCATTGTTGGTCATCACCAAGCCGATATAGTATGGCATGATGGCCACCACGTCAATGATGCTCATAACACTTCGCATGAACCTGTAGCGACTCGGGGCTGCAAAGAGTCTCAAGAGGTACTCGACTGTGAAAATCATGACGCAGGCAGTGTCCAGGCAGAAAAAGGCTATGGAAAACCTTTCGCCACAGGGAAGTTCCTTGTTTCCAGGCACGGTGCCACATGGAACAGTCTCCACCACGTTGGTGATGACTGACACCGCGATAAAGAAGCCAGTCACATAGTAGAAGACTAAGGCTAAAGTGCTGGTATGGGGGTTTTCGAAGGCTCGCCACATTGTTTCACGTAAGGAAAGGAGGGGCAATGCTTCTTGCCTATTCTCATATTCATTGTCATCCATCAACCTCTCTATGTTCTCTCTTTTCCGGTCTTTGTACTCTTCGTAGCAGCAGTCCCCAATGATCTCGGGCAAGATTCCGTAGAAAGACAGTTCTTCATCGTAGGCGGAGATGCATTCATACCTGGGGTAGTGCAGCTTGCCAGTTCTGTAAAAATTTAGGATGCTCCTGAATACTTCAGGATCGCGGTCAAAAAAGTACTCCTTGGTCTCCTCATTGAAGAAGAATTCCTTCTCAGTGCTTCCGAGAAGCGTATCCGGGTACCTTTCCAGGGTAGTTCTCCAGGTCTGGAAACGCCGCCCACTGACATTAAGAATCATTAACTCGTCCTGTCTTTTATTCTTGTCGGCAGGTGCCAGCGGCATGGAGCAGTTGGCCACTGGCATCCACCCGATGGCTGCCGCCCTTGCGAAGGGCAGCCATGCTGCGACCCCGGAAGCCATGAGGCCGCCAGGTCCGGTAGGCAGATTGAGTACTTTTAAAACCAGTTTGACTTCAGATCAAGACCATCTGCAAAGAAACAATAAAAGTTAATGCCAAGGAACAACACATTTGCAGTCAGATATGACATGCATACAAGGAGTTATGCTACTAAGAAAACAAAATACAGTAATATACAGTATACAGAAACTCAGTGCCATTCCTAACTTAAGTTCACCACTTCTTGGAACATTCACAAGAGATCTTCAATCAATGACCTTAAAAATGTATTGATTTATTCAGTTCATTTTCAGGGGTCACAGCAGATGACTACAGGTTGCTTTTAAATATTATAGTATTGTCTGAAGATCTCCTGTGGATTTTGTAGGAAATTACAGTACAGTATATACTTTGAAACTCAGGTTGGAGAATTGACTGCTTGAATAAAAGAATGATTAGAATACTAATGAGCAAATGTTGCTCAGCTGGTACTGTAAGCTCTTTGGGTCTGGATTTGCAGACACTCTTTGCATTTAGGTCTGGAGCTATAACCCCTCTGTTTTATACTGATGATGTTTGTATTTGAGAATGTAAGACTTCACTACAGTACATCTGAGTAATCCCATGCTACACGCTATATTATTGCATGAGAGGAAGGCAGCATTAATCCTATCAGCAGGTAGCAAAAGGTTGCTACACCCTGCAGTGAACTATTTTACATAGCAAAACTGGACACTTTACTCGAAAATTAAATCTGTTTCTGCCTTTTTTTTCCTTTCCTCTCATATCCTTGTTCCCGTTTTATTATGCTTCTGTTTTGTCAATTGGGGTACACACCATTTTCAGCAATTTGCTGTAATATTTTAGTATTGCGGTGGTCTCAGACATCACTGACCCATTGTGTAGCTTTCTCAGCCTACCCCTTTCTGCTGCCAGAGAGGCTTTGCAAGACATTCTGGAAGCAAGGAGGTTAAAGGACACGTACAACCTCAGCCTCACTTATTAACACCAGGGAAGGTGGCGCTAGTTCTGGTGTTTTGAATGGGATCCGACAGGACTACTAATAGCAAGTGTCCCCAATCTCCAGGCACTCGTATAGTAAAGGTCATCTATTGTTTATCTAAACATAAGTAGCCAGCATTCTGCCCTCAAGTGGCTTTCATCAGGGCATTTCTCTGTTATAATACATTGTTTATGATGCTCTTTTCTATCTGGAGACTAGACCATTATTTAATAAGATCCAATGCCTTTCCAAACTGCCATTTAAGTCGATGAGTCATTCAGACCTTATTGAATAAGGGTCTTAATGTGGATCCTGATTCTGGCAAGGAGGTGCATTGCCCATCTCTTTGAGCACCCTGATGTCTTCATACAGTATGCATCTTAGTAGTGTACACAGCCTATACTAAAAGAAACAGGTCTCTTGGCATGGTGTCACAGGAGGAGGTTGGGAATTCAGCAGCCTACATTGAAGCTTTTCTTTTGATGGCTTCTTACCAAACTGCAACACAGTCCAGTACTAGGGTTCAAACTGCATCCCACATAAAAGGGCCATACACTTGCCATCTTATGAAAGAGACAGAGGAGGAGCTTCTAGGAGATGCTGAATGATGAAGAATCGAAGCCATTTTTTTGTCTCTTTAATTTCTCTGGTAATAGGTTTATGTAGCCGGTTCCTTTTTCCTATATGTAAGATATATATTTTTTATGCATACAGTATGGTGTCCAATGTTGTCATAGTCAGCACCAACACTGCAACTGAATTCTCTGAAAACTCTGTGATTTAATGGGATGTGATGTGTTATATGGGGGAACCATGACACACACAGACACAGACACACGCACACTTACTGCCCTAAGGAAAGTCCCTTAGTGCATTGGTGCGCAACCTTTTTTGTTTACGCCCCCTGCCTGCTCTGCCCCCCTGCTCACGCCCCCCAACCCCACCCCTTACTTTTTCTCCGGCATCGGCGACATCATTTGACGGCACAACGTCATGTGACATTGCGTTGTCATGGCAAAGCGTTGCCATTTGACTGCGTTGTCATGGCGGCACATCGCCAGAAGCCGCAGGCTGCGCTCCCCCAGCATTTTATTTAAATGTTGTGGGGAAGAGAGTGGGGCCTCCTTAAGCGCCGCAGCCCCCAGATTGCGCACCCCTGCCTTAGGCCTCGGACATGGTCAAAAAGACCGTGCTGAGGCACGCTGAGCCGCGTTGAGGGGAAACATTATCCCTATCAGCGCGGCTTTAGACGGCACTTCCGCATGCTTCAGCATGCTTCCGCAGGTGCGCGGAGGCGTGTGGAACTTCAGCCGGCAAGCCAATTTAAGTTTTCCTGCTGAGGGAAGGGCAGGGCCGGTCACGTGATTTCCAGAAGCCAATGGCAGTTCGTGACGTCGGCGCCGTGACGTGGCGCGCTAGCCCCGCCTCCCGCTCCGCCTCCAGGCCCGCCTCCCGAAAGCCTCCCACCCGGCACACAAGCGCGCTCGCTGACGCTCATGCAGGGATAAGAAAAATCTCCTGTCTGAGCAGGAGGGCATGAGCGTCAGCGCTGCCCAGCGCCGCTCCCTGCACCATGTCCCAGGCCTTAGTACACCGAAACATTGTTTTTGGTATGGACAACAATATATATTTTTTTGATCATCATTTCCCAGTGCTTTGTCCTATTCATCAGAGTTCAGTCTGAAATATTTACACTTCAGAATTTGCCTGGGTGCAAACTGCTGAAGATCAGTAGATAAAGTAAATAGAGAAACAGGCACACCTGGCCTTATAAAAAAGAAAACATTTATTACAGAATGTCAACGTTTCAGCTCCCACATGTGCCTTTCTCAAGACAAAGACACAAGTTGTGTTTAGGGACTTTGTCTTGAGAAAGGCACATGTGGGAGCTGAAACGTTGACAGTCTTTAATACATTTTTTCTTTTTTATAAGGCCAGGTATGCCTCTCCCTTCCCCTCCTATCCCCCTCCCTCTCTCTCCCTCTCTCCCTCTCCACTCACCCTCACCCCCCCAACTCAAACCCCTCTTCTAACACCACACTGAGGACCTTAAAACAACAGATGTAATCACTTTATGTTCCAAATCACAAAAAAGTGCTCGAATTAGCCGAGCACCGGGGCTTGTACTGTATACACAAGCTGGAGGTTATTTATTTAACCCGTAATGGGAACAAAGGCCCTGCACATCATAGGCAACATTTTAATCTCTGATAGCTTCGAGAATCTATTGTGTGACATGTTAGCGCAGAGTAATATGTTAATATTTAATAAGGGTACGATTCAGGTTGCATGGCACATTCAAGGCGTTAAAAGAAAACAGGTAGCCGACTATCCAAGGTCTGTGGTGTATATGTATTATATATATATATATATATATATATATATATATATATATATATATATATTTAGTTACTCCGTTGCTGCCAAGGGCCTGCAAATCAATGTATTCATAAGCAAATAATGATGTAACTAGTAGTTATAAGTGACAGCTTATAGGGGAGACCTTACAGCGCTGTCTTAAATTACATGACTGTGACGGTGAAGGGGTTAACCAGGCTCATCAATAAAGGTCAAGTCCACTTGGTTACCCCTGATCCCTGTGTTGGTGTCCTAGCGTGTCAGCTCTTGGACCCAGATGTCCTAAATGCATTACTGTGACTGTGTGCAAATTATGCGACATTAAAGATTTCTGTGTGTTTTGCCTTTCCTGGGGCGCTGGGACCGGGAGATTTCTAGGCTGGGAGTTTCAGGGTAGGTTTGACGGAGAAACTTCGTTCAGATTGCGTCTATGTAGCGGGGTTCCAAAGTTTCTGGAGACCCAAAAAATGTACCCAGGATTCAGGTTAGATTCCCGGCTACATTGAAGCGCAGTGATCCGGTCAAAACCCTACCATGAAAAGCGTTCTTGCAACTCACCGCCAAGATCCCTGCTGCAGCATCGTTCAGACAAGGTACATGGGTATGAAGGGGTTAAAAGATATCTGCAGGTATACATGGAGTCCTTAGTGTAGCAGGGGCTCCCCAGTATAGCAGAGGTACCCAAATATATGTCCAGGTACCCTGAGCTGAGTACAGGGGTTCAGGGGGTGCTCCAGCTAGGTGATAAAGCTGAGCATGTTTGCAGTGTGTAAAAGTTTTAAAAGTTATTTTTCTAATGTGTGCCAAGAATGAGGCTAATGAGGGAAGGTGAATTATACCCTCACTCCATCCCTGACACCAGAACAAAGACATATATTACCACACATAAGACAGAACACAGTATATTTTATTAAAGAGTTATATTTAATAGGTATATGAACTGGTAACCTGTAAATTAACTGTGGGATTTCGAAGTCATGGCTACCAGGCTCGGTGCCTATGCGTCTGGGAGAAAGCCAGGACTTGAAAGCCTCAGAGATGCTAGAGGTGTAAAGTATTTGTTAGCAAGGAGGGCTAAATGGAGCACCGCCATCCTCAGCTCAAAGGGTCCATGTGGCCTAGTCCAGAATTAGTGGCATTGAGCCGGTGGGGTTTTTTGAATAGTGAGTGGGCAAGATGGCGTTTTGTGCACATGCTCTCTCACTGTTCTGAAGCCAGAGGTTATAGCTTACACAAACCTGGCAAAGTGTGTGAGTGGCCAGGGATGAAATTCCCACGCCACTGGTTGGAGGGCAAGCTGTGTGACTGCCTGTCCCGAAGTGTATAAGACAGCTAGTCGTCCTCCCAGAACTCTCTTTGCTGTTGTTCTTTCTTGGGTGTTCCATGTGTTCCTATGTGGTTCTATGTTGTGCTAAGATTCCAGAAGTCCAATTTGCCATAAGGGCAAGAATGGGTCGGACCGGGCCCAGGGACGCCTTGCTGCGATTACAAGGAGGAAGGCTGCAGGACTTTTTAAACCGGAATGTTTCCAAGTTCCCACTTCAGCACTGGACTGTTTTAAAGACTTTATTTCAACTAAGAAAGTCAGTTTGTCAACCCCAGACCCCCAGTAAGTGTATCTTTTTCTGTCTATTGTAATTCAATGTGTGTTTGTCTGTTTCTATGGAATAAATTACAATTTATTTTACTTATTGGCTTTGCTCAATGATATGATCCCAGTATAAAGGTGTATTTTGCCTGGTCTCCTGTGACAATGACCATCGCTTTAAAGCTGCAATTCTCACTTCTCGCCTTTTTACTTACTTGTCTTTCCAAAGTGGTTTTTATTTTGTAATTCTGATGCTTCTTTCAGGAGATATAAGCATTTGAAATATGAAGTGTCTGGAGGTCAAAATGGAGCTCTCCCCAGAGCCCAGTGCAGTCGAAAGGTTACCATGGTAACCCAGATGCTAGAAAATCATGATTTCTAACACTAGAAAAATAAGCGAGCAGGACCTGCTCAGGGGCAAGATACTAAGATTATGAGTTAAACTCATTGGCTTCTGGGGGGATTTGCTGCTTTTAAATCCGTTCCACAAGATTCTCATGATGATTATTAGGGGTCTCCGCCTACCCCCCCCTGTGAGTGGTATATTGAGCTGTACACTGCAATCAGCCTACGTCAAACACAGAGTTCCTGGCAGAGGTGAACCTGTCTGCTTTTTATTGAGCATCACGTGGAACTGATGTTACAAGAGAACTGATGTTACAACTGATGTTACAAGCTCTCCAGCCCACTTCATGCAAGTATTTAAGGGTCCTGAAACAGACCCCCCAACATTTTGCACACCACAATAAGTATCACTATAGATCCTCTACGCATGCTGGGTGGAGGTACTTCCAAGCAGGTCCCATAGAGGTCCCCTAAACCAGGGGTGCTCAACTGCAGTCATCAAGCCCCCACAACAGGTCAGGTTTTCTGGATATCCCTGCTTCAGCACAGATTGCTCAATCAGAGGCTCAGTCAAAGACCGAGCCTCTGATTGAGCCACCTGAACTGAAGCAGAGACTGGTTGAGCCTCCTGTGTTGAAGCAGGAATATCCTGAAAATGACCTTTTGGGGGGTCTTGAGGACTGGAGTTGAGCACCCTTGCTCTAACCTATACAGCTTATCACACTCCAACCCCTTTCTGTTTAATAGGTGCAGCTGGTCTCGGAACATAAAACATGCAGTGTACCTGCTCAGCAGGTGCAGTTGGAGGGTTTTTCCGAAAAGCTTGCTTTTCTCTTGCAATATCAGTTAGCCATTCAACGGTATCATCTTTATCTTGCATTTCTTTAATTTATTTAGTGGTCTGACATGGTACCATTGTCCAAGCACTGGTATGGAGTATTAGTGCTATAATATGGAAGATCGCCTTTATTTTTCTGCTCTGAAATTGCTCAGTTGGGAGAACATTCGGGAAAAAAATCTACCAATCACTGCTTCCCTTCAGTGAGCCTTTTAAGCTGGAGGAATAGTACAGTGGTAATATTATTGCCTGTGACGTGGGTGAACCCAGCTCAAATATCAGTGTCAGCTATTTTATCCTCCAGGCAGCAAAAAATAGATTGTAAGATCTCCAGCCTAGGGTTTTGTGATGGACAACACTATGTACAACTGTAGTATAAGAAAATAATTTTAGTACCGCACTCAATTCTCCTTTAATGTGATTACTGCAGAGCATTGCATCTGTGTTACTGCTTCCCTTTCCAACAATAATGTTATTAAGAATCCCTACAAACCAGGGGTTCTCAACTCCAATCCTCAAGGGCCCCCAACAGGTTAGGTTTTTAGGATATCCCTGCTTCAGCACAAGTGGTTCCCTGCTTCAGCACAGGTGGCTCAATCAGTGGCTCAGTCGAAGATATCCTTAAAAGTTGACCTGTTGTGGGTCTTGAGGACTGGAGTTCAGAACCTCTGCTATAAACCACAATAACATGCATTTAAGCATTAGACCAGGGGTGCTCAACCCTAGTGCTCACGTTCCCCCCCCCCCCCAACAGGTCAGGTTTTCAGGATATCCCTGCTTCAGCACAGGTGGCTCAATCTTCAAGTGAGCCTTTGATTGAGCCACCTGTGCTGAAGCTGGTATATCCTGAAAACCTGACCTGTTAGGGGGGCTTGAGGACTGGAGTTTAGTCCCCTGCAGTGGATCATCCTTTGTAATCTAGCATCCCCTCTCTATACAATCCAAAGGGCTGCACTATAATAGGAGAAGTTAGGATCACTGTAGAAAGCATAAAAAGATTTGCTAAAAGGTGTCCCTCACTAACATAATACTGGATAATACTGTTTACTTCTGACCATATGTGGCTAAAAATCCTTATGGGCTTTAAGGCCCTAATGGTTTATGGTTAACACATTGAAACCTTACCTGTCTTCTGATTAGAACTGCAGATCAAGGGGGTGTCATTTAGATACAGCTAATGGGGTTTCACAGCCGTGGCGTTGACATTTTGGAAGTATTGGATTCCTTTCTGGGTGAGAATATCTGAAAACTAAAGGAGCTCATTGTCTCTTTTCCAAGGCAGATGATCCGTTTGTGATGTTGTCAATAGTTGGTCTGTACCTCTAAACCTCTGAGATATTTCTGGGTTCCAACAACGAAGTCTTTATTAATTCCATCTGCAGGCAGCAAACCGCTATCTGCAACACTGCAGAATGACCTCTTTGCTACATAATGTATAATAAGGACATTCTGTTTTCACTGGAAGTAAACTCATGTCTTAGTTTGGAACACACTGTATAATGAAGTGAAACAGACATTGTTCCCTTTTGCTACATTGTTTAAAATGGAGTCAAACAGAGGTATTTCAGCAGTAGTTTTGCAAACGTGTGTATATATTGTGTGTATATATATAAGAAAGGGCCCGACTGTTAGGGGCCCATTCACCCACACTACCACCCGTCGTACCACTGTTCCCGCATTTCTACAGAGTCCCCTCTCTCGCCTCCCTCCCCTGAGGCCCTACCTGTGCAGTGGGGCATTACCTGGCGACAGGAGCCCACCCAGGCGTCCCCAACACGGATGTTAGGCCACAATGGATGTCATGCCCAACTTCCGCAATTGCTGCCTTTGTGGGCTCCCGCTGCCACTGGGTAAGGCCCCGCTGCACAGGTAGGGCCCCTGGGGGTGGAGATTATATATATATATATATATATATATATATATATATATATATATATATATATATACACACACACACACATATACACACACATGGAAGGACGCTGATCCATATTTCACTGTATTGTATTATCTAGCAAATGTGCTATACTAGAGATATACAGATGTCAACGTTGGAAAGTACATTGACTCACACTATGTTAAAAGAACATTATGGTTTTCAGTCGTGACTCCAAAAAGGGGAAATTAAAGCTTAAATCCCACTGAGCGCTCATATTAAGGTTACAACATAGTGAAAGCAGTTAGGCATTTAACACCATATGTTCAATTTTGATGGTTGTTTGAAATGTGTAACAGCTTTCAAATTTAGGCCCCAATGTCAAACTTTGAAGAATAAATACTATGGAATGTTCTCCATACCAAATAGATTACAAGGTCTTCGGAGCAGGGACTCCTCTTCCACAATGTTACTTTTATGTCTGATGCACTTATTCCCATGATGTGTTATTTGTAGTTATTTGCTATCTATATGATTGTCACGTGTATTACTACTGTGAAGCGCTATGTACATTAATGGCGCTATATAAATAAAGACATACATACATACATATTATATGAGTACTGCTTGAGTTAAGGGCTAAAATTAGAAAAAAAAGTGCAGCAAAGTTACACCGGTCAGAGTAGTGTTATCAAGCAGAAATAGTGGCCATTTTAAGAGGCCCTGCGAGGAATATATCTAGTGTCAATATTTCTCCTCAGTGGAAGCTTAACAGTAAAGTAAGAGATCAGGAATGGGGCTGGACACTGACTGCTAGGGGGGAGAAATTATTTCCTTATGCTTAGGGTTTTAGCACCCTAAAAGCATGTGTGTCTGTGTACACACACACACACACACACACACACACACACACACACACACACACACACACACACACACACACACACACACACACACACACACACACACACACACACACACACAAAACAAATAATATGTATACTCACACATACACATCAGATTAGATAGCACTGCATTTTCAAGGTTTAGTGTCTCACACAGAGTTCACATACTACCATAACTCTATCCTCTCTGATACCAGAGCATAGCGTTGCTGTCCCCTCTGGCAGAGGAAGGGTTAACATGTTACATCAGACTAGCTGGATTGTGTAAAAGAATGAGGAGTGCACGGAGCCTCTGGCCTGTAACTATTCTGGCCTGTTGCTTTTCAGTGACATCACATATCCCACAGTACTGTTGCAGATGAAGTCATGGGAATGATCTGGTGATGTAATGGGGAGAGAAGGAGGGGGCGGAAGAGTTCAGAGTCTTCATTATGGTTTGGAACATTGTTCATTATCATTTAGTGACTCCCACATCTCACTCCACCTCTTCTCCTCTTCTCCTCCTGATGCCATCACCAGTGCTAAAAAAATATAAAAGAATCTACTGGCTTTCTCCCTTTAAAAATAAAAGGACTGAGGTGGTTGTGTTAATTAGTTAGTGAAATTCCACTGGGAATTGTTATAACTTCTAAACTTTTCGCTTTAAATCAGGCGATTACTGATGTCCTATTACTATGTTTGCTGTCAAAGAACATATGCATTTATTTATGGGTGTGCCAAAACATTATTGGTTACTCATCAAGCCATCTGCATTACAAAACTCAATGATCGCTAACAAGTTAATAAAGGAAATTATATGCATTTTGGCAACGTAATGTAAATGAAGCTTCATACAGGATAGCATCAAACCTGAATGTAAAACGATTAGCAAAGAGATTTTGATTGATGCTTGGAAATACCCATTTCAATGCTGTTTTGTCTATGAACTGCTGCTCGTAGCAGGATCACATTCATATTTAAAGACCCACACACTAACTTTATATGAATATGATATGATGATATACTCATTGTGCCTGTTAAATTCTATGTACAGCGCTAAGTACACTGCCAGTGCCATGCAAGAGCAAAATAAAGCATTATTATAATGCAAAGCATTGTTGTGAACAAAGGAGACTGGGACACATAGTAATTTACATGTCATTAACTTCTGTACATGATGACAATCTTATTAAATGGCTCTTTATACTCTTTTATCAAAGAGGGGATGAGGCTAAATCTTTTGTCCTCCTTCTCAGCAAATCCTAAATGGAAATATAAAACCAAATAAGCAAATCATGACTTAATCCTACTGATTGAACCCAAACCATGGAACTGCAATGTGTCGCTTGGCGTATGCAACAGGCCCCTGGCACTGCAGGGGTTAATTACGTATGTGCACCATACAATCATTTATTTTGTACATTATGCGCTACCTACACTTTTTCATTGTGCTCTGCCCATTTACTGCATGTATTTTATTTTAAATGTTCATGGGCAAATGAATATTTTGAGGACTACAGTACATGTATGTGGGTTTGCTGATAGTCTTTACATGCAATAAGAACGGTTGCCAAAAGAAAAACAAAATGTTGTGCCACTGATTGCTAAGCAGATCTGAAAGGCAAATCACAGTGTGATGGTGATCCTATAGCAACAGGCTTAGAATAAACACCTTTAAACTTCCCCCACATGCACAATCAACTGGTAGCATGGGAATATAATGATCATTGCACACTTACCTTAAGGAGTAAAGGCAGACATCCCTTACAGAGACCCTCCAGAAATCAAAAGGTTGCAAAAGGCAGGATGCTTTATTCCCTTTCTTCGGCAAATGGAAAAATCAGCCAAGAAGTAATCAGGAGGAGAAATCAGCAAAGAGAAAAGTGCAAGGAAGAGGTGCCCCACCTCCCACTGTTCAGTATTCTGTTGCCCAAGGTGTACAGTACAGTACTTGTGCCTTTGTCACATAGAGGTTGATCTCATCAAATCCAAATAGGATCTTTGCCCCTTGCTGCTGGAAATATGGTACCCAGCGTGTGAGATGTTGCAGGGCTGGCTACTAGAGCTCGGAGTCTGCCCCTCTCTCTCAGCCCCAGTGAAGCTTGCTGTAAAACAGGAGAGATACTATGTGAGCTAACAGAGACACCAGCAAATGAAATCATTAAATACACAACACATCTGACACTGCATGCTAATACAGCTCAGCATTGGAAAGTGTATTGAAAAGTTACCCACAGAGATGTCCATTCTATTACATCTTCAAGAGGGCGAAATGTTGTAACTCCTTTTCATAAAGATCAGGACTTGCTTCCCATAAAAATCCACCATGCTTTCCTTTTTTTTTAAGATACATATATATAAAAATAAAAACCTTTAATCCCACTTTTAGAACATTGTACTGATGATCTGTAAGATTTGCAGGTTCATTTTACTGGAAACACCACCTAGTCCAATTCCAGATTATATTCATCGTCTTCTGATCCGTGTAATATCCTGCAGATCTGAATTAAAAGTACTGTACTATATATTTCAAAACAAGATCTGAATCATGTTGCTAATAATTATACACAAGTCTTCACTCCCAGCCCTCAGTTTGCACGCTGCCTGTCTTTTCCCTCACTCTGTTTCACATGTTAGGAAATGTTCAGCAGCAGTTCAGAGAGAAATGATCGGTTTGAGGGTCCCCTCTGCTGCTCCCACCTATGCAATCTTTCATCTGGAAATTGGAGATGTCAGCTCTCATCTGTCATGGGCAATAAAACAAAAGTCACTTCAAGCTATCCCTTATTTGGATATAAAATCCTCTTACCTTATGAAGGAGTCTCAATATCTGGGACCCATCTAATCTATTTTCCCCAGCTTCATTAACAGGAGATCCAATAGTATCCTTGTAGAATGAACTGCAATGTCGGGTTAACATTAGTGGCTCCTTGATGAGCATCCATATGGACCAAGAGGTAGAGCATCTGGATTTGAAGCTGGTCACTTGTTAATAGTGACATGGTCCATCCAACATCACCTCCTATGCATGCAGGTTGAATTATTCTAATCCCCCCACCCCACTATGTATCTGATTCCTGCAGATAATAATATGGTTTAAAGATAGGTGGCGCCCTGCCCTATAGCAGAATGAGGACCTAACATCTAGTCCTCACATGCTGAGTCTTTTTATATTTAATTCAGTCTCTTGGTTTCAGCAGAAGCATGTAACAGGTCCACAGACTGTAGAGGAAACCAAGCTTACTGCTTTTCTCTCTCATTCATCCTGCTGTGGCTTCAAGGTTGCCTTTGTGTGTGTGTGTGTGAGTGTGTGTCTATTTTTAGGTACCTACACTGTCCTATATCTCAGAGGTGATGGTGTGATACAGATCAACTGCTGGATGAGCAGCCTGAAACAGATTTCACATGCATACCAAGATCAAAAGGATAGGAGGATTTTGTCTCCAGAATGCTGGTAGGGGGAAGGAATATTAATGAATGGAAATGTTTAACCTCTGCTGTAGGTGTCTGCACAGCAATCCCCTGAATCGCTCAATTGGGAAAGGATTTGCCAGCTACCATTGTTTGCTATATAGTATTTCAGATGTGTGTTTGAAATGATGATGCATGATGACAATTAAGCAATGTTTTGCATTCTCCACTGCCCCTGGTGTTGTCAAACATCTTTATTACTCACTTTTTTTTTGGCCCACATTCTTCAGTTTGTGTGGGTGAAACTATGATGGATATACAAGCTGCTCTTCAATGCACAAAGGGGGTTAAAGGCTCATTCACTATTCTTCCACACACTTCAGCTTCTGCATACAGTATGGAAATACAATGGATATGCAATGTTTTTCAACCTCATCCAGCAGTTAAACTCATCCGCCCCATTATTTTATATAGTCTTATTTGATGCATATATGGGATTGGAGATATTTAACCTCTTCAGTGCCAGGCGGGGGTTACAGGTTGGAAGGGCCTGCAAGGCTTTCCATCCCACGGATGGAGTTAAAAATCCCCAACATTTGAAGGAATAAGAGTATGTGTGTTTGCTCATCCAAAAACTGAAGGGGTTAATTAATTACCCCAGCCACAGAGCTAAATGGATGTGTCGTGTACAGATAGCGTGTTTACTTGATCTACATACAATCTAGATAAGGCTTAAACATTATGGTGGGTGTTAATTTGTAACATGCATGGGGTTTTTATATGCATAAAACAATATAATTTAAAGTGCAATATGAATATGGTGTCCACATGTAACATATACAGGGCATGTATCTGTAATAATGGTGTGTGTTTGGAAACACACCAGGGTCCAGAGGTATTTAATGCCACGATACCAATGACTGTCACGGGAGACCAGGTAGTTTACACCTTTTTACCCGGATCATTCATTGAGCAAAACAAGATAATGAAATCCTAAAGCCAGATTGCACCCGTGTGCATTTTTCTCCAAAAGATTTTCCCCAGCCGAACGGAACTACGATGTGGGCAATTGGGAACTTTTGGCCATAAAGATGGCTTTACAGGAATGGAGGCACTTGCTGGAAGGGACAGAAAATCCAGTGACCATACTCACAGATCACAAAAACCTTTTGTACATTGAGGGAGCGCGCCAATTGGTGTCACGACAAGCGCGGTGGGCGTTATTCTTTTCTCGCTTTAACTTCATCATCTCTTACTTACCAAGTTACAAAAATGTGAAAGCGGACGCTCTTTCTCGTCAATTCTTGGTCAATGATACTGCGGAGGATCACGACGAACCTATTCTTCCATCTTCACGCATCATCTCTGCGGCTACCTTTGACTCCCTAGACGACATCGTTCAGGATCAAACCCCAATCCCAGAGGGTCTCGTGGTTCCAGAAGGACGCCTGTTCATCTCACCAGCCTTCCAAAAAAAGGTATTGGAATGGGGACATAGTTCCAAAACTTCCAGTCATCGGGGTGAAAGGAGGACCATCAAACTACTGGAACGAAACTTTTGGTGGCCTGGGTTTCGGAAGGATGCTAAAGCCTTTGTAGTCGCTTTTCCTGTGTGCGCCCGGACCAAAACACCCAGGAATCGACCTATAGGGTTATTAGAACCTATTCTGATTCCGGATCGGCCATGGACTCATATATCTATGGACTTTGTTGTGGAGCTTCCCTATCTAAGTGTATGACTATGATCCTGGTGGTCGTAGATCGCTTTTCCAAACAGGCTCACTTCATCCCCCCGAAGGGACTACCTAATGCTGCCAAGCTTTCCGAGATCTTCATCCGTGAAATGTTCTGACTTCATGGAGCACCTCAAGTCATCGTGTCGGATCGAGTTTCGCAGTTTATCTCTAAATTCTGGAGGGCCTTCTGCCAGCAGCTGGGGGTATCATTGCACTTTTCTTCTTCGTACCATCCCCAGTCTAATGGACAAACAGAGCGAACGACCGTTCCATCCGAGACCCAAGATGACTAGGCTGACCTCTTGCCATGGGTGGAATAGTCCAATAATAACTTGCGGAGTGAGTCATCGCAGGAGTCACCCTTCTTCGTCAACTTTGTTTTCCATCCCTCTGCTCTTTCCTCCCCATGAATTGCATCCGGAGTCCCAGCCGTGGATAACTGGATCCAGCAGCTACAGGAGCTATGGGAGAAGACTCAGAAAATTCTCCAGAGGGCAGTAACCACACAAAAAACACAAGCAGATTGGCATCGCCGGGACAGGCCAGCATACCATCTCAGTGATAAAGTATGGCTATCTACTAGAAACATATGCCTAATGGCACCCTCAAAAACAAACCCCCCTGAGGAAGTGAATTATTTCGCAAAACGCATAGGGTAATTCTGGGAGTTTTGACGGAACTTCAGTGTGTTGAACAGTCAGTGCTGTGCCAAGCGGAGAGTAATTACCACCTCCGCGTCTGCGCGCGCAGCCAGGGAAACACATGAGGACAGTATACGGGACTTGGCATCTACGGTGGCTGTGAGAGGAAGCTGTTTTGCTGGTGGGGTCAACGGAGGCGATACCGGAGCGGCGGTACAAGTGACAGCGTTATCAATACAAGCGCAACGGACATCCTGGTCTTGAGACCTGCCAGCAAGGGTAGAAATTATCCACTATGCCCTTCTGAATCCTGCCTGCTATTGTGAGACATCCTTCAAGATATACCTGAAGGATCTCAGGTCAACAGGACTGTACATTCTATATGGTCAGATTGTTTTATCTGCTATTGTGGATTTATTTTAGGTGCCGGATTATTTTTTGTTTTTGTGTTATATGTGATCTGATTAGTCATTTTCCTGGCAGCCTATCTTATATGTATAAGACCTATTGGGTATTCACTTTTGGTGGTAAATTACACGAATTATTAATTACTGCATTAGCGCTATTAGCACATTTTCTTTTCTTCACATAAAGGCACCCTCAGCCAAATTATCTCCAAAATTCATTGGTCCTTTCGATATCATTGAAAGGGTCAATCCGGTAGCATACCGGCTACGTCTTCCGCCATCCATGAAGATCCCGTCTGTATTTCATGTCTCCTTATTAAAACCCTTTGTACTAGATCCCAGGTCTCCTGTGCCGGCGCCTCCCCCATGAACCTCTCCTAGTGGAAGGACAACAGGAGTTTGAGGTGCAGACGATCCTGGACTCCAGATTGTCCAGAGGCAACATTCAGTACCTTGTTCATTGGAATTGCTTTGGCCCTGAAGAACATACAAACAAAAAAAGTTATCTATTGGCGCTTAAATCTATTACTAAATGGTAAATAAGTGACTTATAATAAGTGCTTAAATAATTGTGAAAATTCAAACTCTTAAGGTGAATATGTGATATAGTGAATAAATATATAAAATAAGGTGCAGCTTCAACCCTTCATGTAGATTGCTTTTCCTCAATCCAAAAGTGTCAGGTATCTAGGATGTTTGTGGGGAGCACAGATATATATGTAGAAAGAAAAACACAAGCAAAATAGTGCAAATATGCCTTTCAAAAAACTGGATATTCAGTGAGTTCTTAGTAGAATCCAGAGAAATTTGTACTTACAAATTTCCCAAAGTACACATGTACATAAAGGTATCTTTTATCCCGAAACAGCAGCTTTCACCGAGATGTATGTATATATATATATATATATATATATATATATATATATATATAATCAAAAAATAAATAGATGATACCGTTCTGTGGCTAACGAAATGCTTTTATTTGTGCGAGCTTTCGAGATACACTGATCTCTTTTTCCGGCGATGTTACAAAGCATTGTAACATCACCGGAAGAAGAGATCAGTGTATCTCGAAAGCTCGCACAAATAAAAGCATTTCGTTAGCCACAGAACGGTATCATCTATTTATTTTTTGATTATTGAAGCTCGGCTAACACGGTACTGATACCTCTACATATACATATACATATACATATACATATATATATATATATATATATATATACAGTGGTTGACAAATCACCAAAAAATCTACTCGCCACACAAAAAAATCTACTCGCCACCTAGTACCAAACGTGTGCTGCTTGGGCCAAAATTTACTCGCCCGGGGGTTAAATCCACTCGCCCGGGGCGAGCAAATGTATAGGTTTGTCGAACACTGTATATATATATATATATATATATATATATATATATATATATATATATATAATATATATATATATATATATATATATATATATATATATATATATATATATATATATATATATATATACTGGGACCTTATCGGAATAGAACAGAAATACAGGACTTAGAGCAGACTAAATGTAAATGGTAAAATGTAAGTGCATTTTTATACTTTGTATTTTAAGAAGATAAAATTTGAACAGCCTGCGCTATGTCCTGCGCTATGTCCTGTATGCAGCCAAATTGCAGCAGCAATAGGTGAGCATATAAAAGGGTGAGTAGCCAATAGCTGAGGAGTATAGCAGAATCAGCCCCCTGATTCGTTGCTGAGTGAGCTCAGCACAGCAGGTACTGACGAAGAACAGCAGCAGCCAGTTAGTGTCAAACTGTGGAGCGGAGTCTGCTGCTGATGCTGCCATCTCACAGGCACTGACTGTGCCCGATCTTTACAGGTATGGGGAATAGAATAGAAAAATGCACTTTTATTTCTATCAGCCCTTATTCCCCACACACTATCTATGGGACTGGACGCAGAGAGTCCCCTCACAACCTCCTATATGGTTGGAGCACCCAATAACTCCAATACAGGTTCTGGGCTACCAGGGCATTAACTGGGGTATCCCCCTTTACCTTGGGACCCCTTATAGTTACAGGGACACATTTCATCCCTTTGCACCATTTACCTTTCTGGGCTATGCTGAAACAGGGAACAATAGTGGTGAGTTGCGCAAGTGTTTTCAAGGGGAGATATTGCCGGGACAATGTGCCTACATGTATCGGGTACATTTTTAAGGGAACCGACAATTCCGGACCCCAACTACCTAGGCACATTCTGACAACAATTCCTCCGCAAAACACCCCTTGAAACTCATGCCCTAGCAATCCCTGCTCACTGGCATCCCTGGAAAGGTAAAAACACACACATTCTTTATTACCGCAAAGTACAGGTTATGCATATAATGTTACTGGGCTCAAGAGCTGACTCTCTTGAACCCTTATACTCAGATCAGAGGTAACCAAAACAGGGCTTGACCTTTATTAAGAGCCTGGTTACCCCCTCATCGTCATAATGACAGTGTAAGCTTTTCGAGGCATGGATACCTATGGCAAAATATTTTTTTG
The DNA here is from genome assembly GCF_040206685.1 of Ascaphus truei. Taxonomy (NCBI): domain Eukaryota; kingdom Metazoa; phylum Chordata; class Amphibia; order Anura; family Ascaphidae; genus Ascaphus; species Ascaphus truei. The sequence continues at coordinate 64,861,958 of NC_134491.1, forward strand.
TCTTGTCATTCCCTATCTTTATGCTATTTCCATAAAATGCTAAGTACATAATTGATGCTGTGTGATACCTTTTATTAAAAAGATTACCTAATCTGCAGGGATTCTAAAATGTCCCCTATTTTGTTTTTTGTTGGGTGGAACAGGCAACTTTCGATGGGCTCAAAAGATGGAGTCTACCGTGCATTATTACATCTTTCATTGCTAGAACAAGTCATTGCAAAGCACGGGGTCAAACTGTGAGAATCAGGCTGGTTTAAAAGCGTTTGTGATTATTTGTTCAGTAACAGCTCACGTATGTGAACTAGAGGGGGGTTTAGTCAGAAAGCAATTTTTAAAGAATCCCTGTAGGGGACATTTTAAAAAGGAACCACATTTTTTTTTATTATTTTTATCTCAAGGTTGAAAGCATGAATGAAAAGGAGTTTTACAAACATCTTTTTTTCCAATCCCTCCTAGGACCAAAGTGAAGTAAAATTCCAGTGCACATGTTTAAGGGGCCTCCTCTGGGTAATTGATATCTTTTTTTTTACCTAAATCTGACACATAAACTTCACTGGTATAGACCAGTTTTTAACTGCACGATGTTATATAAGTATATATAAGTATATGCTTGGATATTTTAACCCTTCTGGGTTTATTTCACATAACATTAGTATGCATGTAGCGTAGGGACCTGCTATAGAGACTTACCATGACGTGGTTAACAGGCTTGGCATTATTTGATCAAAGGATGTAACCAAAATTCTCCTTTATCTTATAGATTTTTACACCATATATATATTCCCCATTTATTGCTATCCCAAAGGGAGAAGCGCCGGGATTCAATGTCTGGTTTTCACATTTGTATGGCCGATCCCTTCGCCAGCTGCATGCTCCTTACATGGAGAAGCGCGGCGATTATATATTTGTTTAACATTTTCTGTTGGGCCGATTTTAATCCTTAGCACCACTATTAGGGTGTAATTAATATATTTAGCCAATCACCTGCAACTGTTTATCGGGCGGCTTGTGGGAGGCCAGCCCCCCCTTCTTCTAGGTATATAATCTCCCAGCAAGGTCCCTGTATTTCACAAATCACTTTACTTGCAGACATGTGAGTATTTTCACTGGTATGTTATATAAGTATATGCTTGGATATATTAACCCCTTCTGGGTTTATTTCACATAACATTAGTATGCCTTTAGCGTAGTTACCTGCTACAGAGACTTACCTTGACATGGTTAGCAGGCTTGGCATTATTTGATCAAAGGATGTAATCCTTTATCTTATAGATTTTTATACACACACACACACACACATATATATATATATATATATAGCAACTTGAAATATTCCTGTATGTTCATTTGCATGTCTTAGACAGGTCTGCAACCCTGTCTTTCACCATTATCACCCAGCACACAGCACACAGCACCCAGCACACAGCACTTCCACTGCAGCAAGGGATTCTGGGAAATGACATGCAAATGAGCACACAGTGCCACCTTTTATCTCAAGCTCCTATTACAGAGCAACCCGTAAGCCAATGTATGCTGCTTTAAACACAGCTTTTAACAAAGGCTGGGGTAAGATGCAAAGCCAGTAAACCCACTCACAGACATGTTTCAACCTTGATGGGTATCATCAGTGTGAGGTTGGTTGCTGGCTCTGCTGGTTTGAGATTAATATATATATATATATTCCCCATGTATTGCTATCCCACAGGGAGAAGCGCAGGGATTCACGGTCTGTTTTTCACATAAATTACATTGAAAAGTATTTTTCATTTGTTTAAGTTAGCCTTGGTTTTTTTTCTGGCGACTCCCTTGTGTGTCATTGGGTGTTCAGCGAGTGCTTGTACCATCAGAGTCCCCTCTCTCCATCTTCCTTCATTGGCTCTCTGATAAGGACAGTGTAGGATAAGGGTAAAGAAAACACTTGATTGACAAACACTTCCCCATTCAGAGGCCCCTTGGAAATTCAACTGGCCGACAATGTTGGATTGCACCTTTAAAGCTGTATACCAAGCAATAGCCTACAAGTGTTTTTTTAAATAAATCAGTTCTGTACTATGAAAAAATACTTGGAGCATTTAAAAAAAAATTTTGAAACAATTCTGAATTACATTTTTAATGTATTATAATGTAACAAGCATTTTTTGTTTCTATAGCAACCATTTATAAAGTCACATCCCCTTCCTCTTCTGAAACAGGTTCTGGCACATCCCTTTTTGAGCCCTGCTCTCTCTCTAGCAGTGCACCAATTATATCTAGTGACTGCCTAGTCACATGATCTTCCCCACAGAACTTTGCATCTTTGGTCCTCTTCTGCTGTACTCACAGCCATTTAGTGAACCCCGAGCTAAATCTTCGCTGATCGATCACAGGAGAACGGATCGATTTGCAACTTAGCGAATTACTGATCATTGTGTGGATTGTATTGATGCACATATTAAAGGGAACAAATAAAATTGGAAAAAAAAAACGGCAACTTGGACTACTGCTTTGAAAGGGTAAACGATAAGGGATAAACCTAGCAGTGATTATCATGTGGCTTAAAACAGGGGTACTCAAGGATTCTACCTTAACCCTTATTCTGCCAGAAGGGCCTATAACACGTTGCAGTGCCCTTTGGAAAACAAAGGTATCAACACTATAAAGCAATATAGGAATTAGCTAGCCCCCATTCCCGTTCCATTAACTGCCTGAGAGGCTCATTGATGGATATTTGTTGAGCTGCATATCAATTAACTTCTACACAAGAAAATAATCTGACATTAATTATGCATGAGATTAATGAGGAGAATGAAAACAATCCAGGTCTGTTATATTACAGGAATTCACCTATCAACAGAGAGAGAGAGAGAAAATGGAGCAAGATAAAAGTCCCTTTGATGTCTTGGGTGTATTCTACAAGCACAAACCAGCTAGACACATATATACAATGCACACAGCATAACCAAAAATCAAAGAAGGAACAGGGGGGTTATCAACAGGTGCGTCCTGGAGGAGCAGGCAGTCAAAACGAACAGTCCCAAATTCAAGATGATCCAGAGCACACAGAGAAGCCCTGAGCAATTAGGCACAGGCAACATAACTGGGTGGGCAGAGAACCCACTCACAGACAGACTGTTTTGACCTTGTATTTCTCAGTATGAAGTTGGTTATACTGGCTTTGCAATATATATATACAACATTGAATTAAAAGTTACAAATTGTTTAATTATTGTAACATGTAAGAAAACAGATTACATTTTTTTTAACACACACACACACATATATATATATGGAATTATTCCTTGTGTTTTTTTACAGCTTGGTAGGCGGGTGTTTCAGGATACAGACGGCGTACTGCTCGGTTAGGAATCAGTGTTCGGCCTAGGTTGGGCTGCCGGTGTTGGAAGCGCCTCCCCCTTGGTCGGGTGACAGCGACAAGGGGTCATGAGCTCTCAACATGGTACAAACCAGTCTGGGTTAATTTATCATTTGTGTGGTACAATTAATAAAAGCTGTGGCCTTATTCCTCCAGCACAGTGTCAGTTGTCTTTCTTCCTCAGTAGGGGCCTATCGGGCCTACTCCAGTCATGAACATACAAAAAAGAATGAGTGGATAGACCGTTTCAGTCCTAAAGGACCTTTACGATGGTGATGAAGGTTCGTTATCACCAAAACATTGGTCATTAAGTCTAGCTAAATAAGGCAATTCCTGTATGCAAGTTCAGTGTTCTCTGGATCACGTCTACTTTTAAGTATTCTTCAGTTACAATCAGTAAGACACACTTGAGATCGTTGTTCTATGCCAGTGTTTTTCAACCAGGGTTCCACAGTCATCTGTAAGGGTCCCATGCAATTTTCAGGTTATTTGAAAATTGGACCAAACACAGAAGAATTTACTGCATTTTTTGTATCTCATCTCAGACACACTATTAGAGAGGGTTAGGGTTCCTTACAATGCATCTGATCTCAGACAGGCTATTAGAGAGAGTTGGGGTTCCTTACAATGCATCTGATCTCAGATGCGCTATTAGAGAGGGTTGGGGTTCCTTACAATGCATCTGATCTCAGACACGCTATTAAACAGAGTTGGGGTTCCTTATAATGCATCTGATCTCAGACAGGCTATTAGAGAGAGTTGGGGTTCCTTACAATGCATCTGATCTCAGACACGCTATTAGAGAGAGTTGGGGTTCCTTACAATGCATCTGATCTCAGACACGCTATTAGAGAGAGTTGGGGTTCCTTACAATGCATCTGATTTCAGACGCGCTATTAGACAGGGTTGGGATTTCTCAGAATTCGACAATATAATTATAGGGCTCCTTAAAAAACAAGGTTCGAAAACACCACTCTATGCCAGTGGTTCTCAACTACAGTCCTCAAGAACCCCCCAGTAGGTCAGGTTATAAGAATATCCATGCTTCTGCATAGGTGGCTCAGGGAAAATGACTTGATTGTGCCACCTGTGCTGTTGTAGGGATATCTTTATAACCTGACCAGTTGGGGGGTTTTGAGGACTGCTTTAGCCCCTCACCCACTGCTACAGGTGTTCAAAACCCTTTATTTTGCCAGCCTTAAGTGATCTTCTTCTAATGAATACAACCCAAGAAGTCAGACGTTTCAGAAACATGACAGCCATATTTAAGACTTCTATAAAAATAAACTTTTGTACATCACCATTTCCCTAAATATAAAACCTGCTAGATGATTTGTACAGAGCAGTGAGGATAAAAATGAAAAGCCCGCCAGCTCCTCTCCCCCCCCCCCATATATATATGTATATAGACAATCCACTGCTGTCAGATATGAGACATATTGAGCCTCAATACATTGTAGATCCATCCAGCATTGAAGGCGCTAATACTGAGTAAACTCATTTTATTTGTCGAAATACATATAGTTTGGATAGGCGCAGTGCCTTCCTTAAATAGGATGGCATTAGGATGCCAGTTGCATTATTATAAGATAGGATTTACAGCAGGTTGCAGATCTGAGATGCCTTTATCAGGGGCGAAGGCTGTCCATCAGCTCCAGGGATCCGTCTTAGCAGAAGCTGAAATTCACTCTTTAGAAAGATATACAGTACAAAACCAGCAGAGTATTTGAACTGTGCATCCATATCTGCCCACAGGCAAGATCGTTGCATGGAGCACACGGTAAGGGAATTGGATGGACATTGTCGCTGGAAGGGATGACTCATTATTGTCTGAGATAGGAACTGAGGGACTATTTGTGAGCTTCAGTATACACAGCGATAACACTTCGGCTGGATAGGTGCATTACACAGAAAACTCTAAAATAGCTTTGTATTTCCGGCCTATTCCACCCCAAATATATCCATCACAATCAGTAGCAAAAATATATCAATGCATTAGGGCCCTTGCAAAAGAAAGCAATATATAATATACAGTGTATACTCTGTCAGTGTACTCTCTGCTGTTTCTCACGGTCCCCTCTTCTACTTCCCATACTGACTGTCTACTTTCTCAGTCACTGTCACGGAAGATCAGGTTATTTACACATTTTTACCAGGATCATTCATTGAGCAAAACAAAATAGAGCAATAAATTGTCATTTATTCGACATAAATTCGCTTACACACCGTGAAACACAAAATACAGACGAAAAGGCACACTTACTTTGGGGCTTGGTTGAAAACTGGACTTTCCTACGTGCAGGGAACTCTTTGGGAGAGTTTTACCCTGACCGGGACTTAGCCTGGAACCTCCTGGAACCCAAATCGGCATAAAATTCCATACGCCACCGCTACGTTCTCTTCTGAACTTGGTCCCTCCTGACCACAGGTTAGCCCAAATCTCCTGGAACTCAAATCGGCATAAAATTCGATAAGCAACCGCTACGTTCGATTCTGAGAACTTGGGCACAAAATGCTGGACTCAGTCTCTGGCGGGCCGGACTTGGTCTCTGGTGGGCCGGACTTGGTCTCTGGCGGGCGGGCTTTTCAGGCTTGAAATCAAAGCCAGTTGTTTTCAATTACAAACAAAGCATCTCTGAAAAGCCCGCCCACGCACTTTCGGCTCTGACTCAAGGGGAACACACAATCTGATTGGCTCACAGCGTCTTATAGTATTCTCTGCTTCAGTCATAAAATAGAATCAGACCGGACTGCCAATCAGCGCGTGGGAACTTTCTCAAGCAGCCAATCGGTGCCAAGCTGGGTAGAAAAGCCGGGTCAGCAGGGAATTTGAAATGGCCAAGAGACATGCGCAAGCTGCCACATCTCACCCCAGCTATCCCAATGCCACCCGCTGGGCTGGCGCCCCTAGGTCTGGCAGAACAAGTGGCTTCCCGGAGGACAGCCATTGATCTCCGGACCTGGTACTCCGCCTTTCCCCGCCGACCAAACGCTGTTCTCACCTCTGGGCATCCTCTGGCTGCTTTGAACTCTGATGTCCAGCAGACATAGCGGCGCCTGTGGGTTTACATGGGATGTCTGTTTGGACATGGGTTCCGAATGTAAAACACTCTGAAATACATTTTAATAAACACTGAGTTTCGGGGAACCCCTCCAGCTATGTGGGACTTTAGGTCAGGATCTTGAGGTTTGAAAACTATGAGTCTGGGAGACACTGTATGGCCCCAGTGCAACACACCCCGGGCACCTGAAAATAGTGCGAGTAAGCTGGGGAGAATTATAGGGCCACCGGTAACTTTGTACCCAGACCTCCTGCAAACAAAATGACTTGCTTTTCACCCCAAAACGCTACCCAAGACTTAGACTCCCAAAGTTTGGAGTCTCTAGGGTACAGGGAAAAGAAAAGGAAAAAATGTTGTCTCTTTATTTCTGTCTGCCTTATTTCCCCACACACTTTCCCTTTGACTCAGTTTAAACTCTCAGAGTCTCCCCAACCTTATGTATGGTTGGGCACCCACAAACCATATACTGTTTGTGGGTCACCTTGGCACTAGCTGGGGACCCCCCTTAATCTAGGGATTCCTTCAGCTAAAGGAATACATTTTTATCCCTGTGCCTCATTCTCCCCTCTGAGCTGTGCTGAAGCAGGGTACCCTAGTGGTGAGTCGCACTTGAATTTTCAAGGGGAGATATTGCCGGGACAATGTGCCAACATGTATCCGAGAATCAGGCATGATTCCCGGGTACATTTATGGGGGAACCGACAACTCCGCCCCCCAACCTTCAAGGCACATTCTGTTGACGGATCCTCCCTAAAACCCCCCTTGAAACTCCCACTCTAGCAATCCCTGCGTGACTGCATGCTTGGAAAGGAGAAAACACAAAAAAATGCTTTTAATACAGACAGCATAATGCAGTAATACAATGTTACTGGGCCCAAGAGCTAACTCTCTTGGATGCTTATACACGGAGCAGGGTAACCAAAACGGACTTGACCTTTATTATGTAGCCTGGTTACCCCACTAATGGCATTCCCATGCTTCCTGTGCCTGTGCCTTCTCTGTACTAGTTAAAAATGGCGAACAGGGGGAACATTTGTTTTTATTCCCCCACAAAAGTTTTTAACCCTTCAGAGAAAAAAAAGGTGACACATATTAACCCTTTGGGTGCCCCAAGATGTAGTCACTAGGGCATGCAGTGTGGCCCTCCGGGGGTCCCGTGACGTCATTGCTACGTTACGCCCAAGGAAGGTTTTTTTCCCAGATTAGATTGCGTTCTGCGTTCCCACGGAGCACAGGGACGCAATCTGCAGTGAAGGGCAATAGAAGAGGCCTCCTCTCCCATGTCCAGGTTAAGGGCCGCGGCGGTCATTTCACTGCACTTTGCCTCTGGCCCTCAAGGGGTTAAAAGAAAATTTGCAAGTCACACGACGCTCCATCTACGGCTATTTCCGCACTATTGGCAACAAGCTACCACCGTGACCCGCAAAAATACGCGGAGAAATGACGATTGTCCCTGTGCTTTAATCCCTGCCCCTCATTCTCCTGCGCCTGTTCCCTTTTCTCTGTTACTGTCCATGTCCCTTCTCCCTCTGGCTGTCCCCTTTATTTCTGTCACTGTCCCTTACCTGAGAAAACACACAGTAGACACCATGTACCCCGTTACTGTAGCTGTCTATCCAGAGAGATAACAACAGATAACACCGGTCACAGTAACACTTCATTCTACGCAACGTCCTAGGCAGAGCGCAGCTGGCACTGACCACAGCTGTGTGCCGTCAACACCACAATAAGTATATGCAATATCCCGATTAACTCCTTCCTGGCAGGGTCACATTAGGCGACCCAATTGGAGGTCTAGTTGCCACTGTGCTTATTTACATAGTACTCCAGGGGTGGCCATTTCCAGTCCTTCAGGGCCACCAACAGGCCAGGTATTAGGCATATCCCTTCTTAAGAACAGGTGGCTAAGCCACTGATTGAGACACCTGTGCTGAAGCAGGGATATCCTGGAAACCTGACCTGTTGTGGCCCTTGAGGACTGGAGTTGGCCACCCCTGCAGTACTCAGTCAGGTGCACGTCTCTTGGTAAGCAAAGGGGTTACACATTGGCAAACAGAGCCCTGTCCTCTCCGTTCTCACAGCAGATATATAGTAAGCCATTTAAAAAAGGTATCCAGACTCCGCACCTGACTCAGGGCACGCCTGACCATTAGGAGAACCTAGGCGGCCGCCTAGGGCGCAAAGTTCCTAGGGGCGCCTTAATAATAATTAATATTTTTTCCGCTTATTTAAACATTTTCTTCTTACTTAAAAATTTCCTCTAATTTGTTATTTATCTTTTTTTTAAAACTATTTTTCTATTTTTTGTCCGGTATTTTGGCGCCCTATTATTTTCATTTTGCGTCGCGCTGAGGTGCAGTCGCACCCCCTGCAGCCCCGATAGCTACGCCACAGTTTATTGTTTTTTTGGGGGGGCACAAATTTTAAGTTTCGCCTAGGGCGCATGAAACCCTTGCGCCGGCCCTGGCTCCTGTGTTTAAAAAGTGAGATTAAAGATACGGTCCTTGAAAATCACCTTCTAGATCTCTTCTTGCCCTTTCTGATGCTGTTTTTATTTTTTAAATATGATGCTCCTTTTTGGAGATGTAAGTGTTTGAAATAATAAGTGTCGGGGAGGTTAAAATGGCGATCTCCCCGGAGTCCAGTACAACCTTAGACGCCAGAGATTACAAACACCATGCTTTGTAAGACAACAATACCAATATTGAATGAGTTAAATTCATATAGGCTTTTGGGGCAGGGGGATTGCTGATGTTAAAGCTTGTTTTGTTATTGTAGATAGCTTTTACATTACTCTTTTATTGACTTTGTTTTAAATTTTAGTTTACATTGCAAAGCTAGTAGAACCATCCACACACTGAAGAGACCCAAAAGGTCGAAACAGCTGTCTGTGAGTAGGTTTGCTTGCTTTGCACTTCTTTAACTCAGCCTGTGCTGAAAAGCTGTGTAATACAGCAGGCATAAATTTATAGGGATCCATGTTAAAATGGACATGAAGTACAAAGGGACACAGTGTGTTCATTTGCACGTCATTACCCATAATCCCGGGCTGCAGATAGCACTGGATGCTAACAGATAATGATGATCAATTTAGTTTAGAGATCTCAGGGATACCAGCTCAGTTACAGAGATCTGGGCACTTTTCATGCGCTTAGTCGAATATCACCTACTTCGATTCGGCGAAGAACTTCACTTCGATACAAAAGTTTTTCGGAAATCACAGAGCTGCTGTTGTAACACTTTGAAGAAGCCTAATAGCGTATGTCTAAAATCTGCCGCCAAAAAATGTAATGTACATTTTTTGGCGGATTCATTGAACTTCGGAAAAGTTCAACCGAAAATCGTGCAAATGTTGTCAGAGTGGCATATATTTGTAGTCGGTGATTCTGCGCTGCTGGATATTCCAAAGCAAGTAAAAATAAAAAAACATTGAATTTCAGGGGAATAATGCTCTGTTTACTAGAAGATTTCAACCAGGATTCCCAAGTTTTTCTTATCTGGGTGCAGCAGCGGAACACGTGCGGGGAAACAGGGCGACATTCCCCGTGCGCAACAAAATCAGGGGCGCAAAATCATTAAACAAAAATAGTAAAAAAGTTTAAATATTGTAAATAGCCCAGCGCGTGCTTACCTCGCTTCCCTTTTGTTTCCGAAAAATGCGCATCATATTTTTCACGCCTCCGTGTAATTTGTTTGATATTACATGTTACTATGACGTCATTACATTGGGCCCTAGATCGGTCATATGAATTAAGTTGTAAGTGTCTCTAAGTCGTCATTACTGTACGTCACGGAATTTAGCTTGTTATCACGCTGCCTGCCCCCGTATCCGCAGACGTGATTACATTTTTCGGTACAATTCAAAGATTTTTTTTAACATATTGTGTTAAAAAGACATTGTCATACTCGGTGATCAGACAAACATTACGGCTATAAAATCTACGCCTGATCAGATGACAAAAATAAAAGGTGCTCTGCAAAACGTTACCGAACTCATCTTAGATCCTGAAACAATTTCTGCTGCTCTGGGTTTTGTAAAACATATAGATTATAAATGTATTTGTAATTTATGCGTTTGGAATAAAATTCTCCAGCACGTAAAATTTGCTAATTTAGCTCTTTAACAGAAAAGTTTGACCATTTGTCAAGCTGTTAAATTAATAGCGGGCTTGAAAAATACGTCTCAGGAAATTAGAAAGTGCACCATTAAGGACTTATTACAAAGAGATGCTCCTGAACTAGCCGGTAGAGGAGACATTTTATCTGAATTGCCAAGTAAGAAGGAAAGCTAAAAGGTTCGATACAAACGAATCAAATGACAAAAACGGTAATAGAACCCCAAATCAAGCTTTCATAATGGAGATAAATATGTTATTTGATACCCTGATCACCCATTTAGATTGGAGATACAGTGCATTAAATGAAATTGACGAAGATTTTTCATTTTTAATTGGATCGGCTATTTAAGAAATGGAAGTGTCTGAATTAAAAAAAACATGCTATTGATTTACCAATTAAATATGAAAATGATCTCCACAGTAATGAATTATGTAGTGAAGTTGAAAGTTTTAAAAATATATCTCTATCAATTTCAAATTCAGCCTCACCTCTTAACATCTTACAACTAATATATGATTACTGTACTCACTTATAGGGGCTCATTCACTAAACTTTGATAAGTGGGTTAAATGCCCTTAAAGCACGATATTACCTGTTTTGCTAGTCACTAAACTTCAATAACAGGGCAGTGTCATGCTCTAACGGCTTTTTAATGAGCTTTAACACTCTGTCAAAAAAAAGCCGCACAAGAAGCCACAAAAAGCCCCAAATCGCTTTTTTTTTTGCCAGGGTCTGCTATGCACAAAGCAGTCATAAGCTTATCGTACTTTAACATTTTGCAATATTGTGGCGCCAGCTAAAAGCTGGTGCTAAAGATATTGCAAGATGCATAAAAGCATTTTCCTTTATTTTTACTGCACAGGATTGATACCGGAGGCTGGCGGTGACACCCTGGAGACCCGCGGGGATCCCCAGAGACCCAATGAGACCCGTGGGGACCCCTGGGAAGTCCCGGGGACCCATAGGGCCCCCTAGAGATCCAAGGGTCCCCGCGGGTCTCCAGGGGGTCCCCGCCAGCTTTCGGTATCAATCCTGTGGAATAAAAATAAAATTGCAGCCACATTCCTTACCTTAACGGCTAACCGCTATGGTAATTAAAGGGTTAAATAGCAGACAATGCATAGTTGTTGGTACAGGGGGTGGGTAAAAGCTTGTAGTTGCCCCAGGGTGGGTGTTTAGGCCTTGCGGGAGGATGCAGCAGAAGTTAACCCCTTCATTACCTTAGCTGTTACAACCGCTAAGGTAATTAAGGGTTTACCCCTCATACAAAACCTAAACACCAACCTTGGGGCAACTACCACCTTCACCCACCCCCTGTACCAACAACAGGAATTGGTAAAAGTGCCATTAATCAAAGATGGCTAAAGCACTTTTCCCCATTAAAAAATAAAAAATTACAGTGCAATACATACATACATACAAGCCGCTACCCCCCCAAACATACAGTACAGTAATAGCCAAAATTACTATTATCCAGAAATGGATAATTGTGTATTTGCTCATTAAAAATAAAAGCAGCTGCATAAAGTAAATAAAAGTTCTTCTTACAGTACCCCTGCCAGGATGAAGGCCCTCCTCGTCTTCCTCCCTGTCCTCTCTGTCCAATGTGGGCAAGAACATTACAATAATGAAAAAAATGGCCATTAATCCCTTAATCGCTGTAGCGGTTATTAACCTCTATAGTAATTAAGGGGTTAAACCCTCTCCCCCACTACCCACCCAGGAGGCTTAACCACCCTCCCCAGGGCAACTATCCCCACCCTCTGCTCATTGATTGGCACAGTGGTACACCATGTCCATATAATATAGGCAGGATTTGCCACTATGGCAGTCAATGGGCAACCTAAAAAGAAATGTAGCACTGTTTCTCCCACCCCCTGGGAGATGTGGCGGCTAATGAGTGTATGCTTTACCTGCGGCTCACAGGATGCCTGAACCTCCGCTGTTGGAAGCCTGGAGTGTACCTGTGTCATATGGTGACAGCGACTCCATCTGTGATGGATTCTATCAATGTGGGATAACCCTGTCACAGGACAATATAAGAAATACACACGATATAAGATAACAGGTTTACTGAATATGCTAATAACAGTACCACAATACATATACCTAGGCCTTGCATGACCTTATTCACACAACTGTATTCCCCTGTCCATCCACTTAGTCCACACCCAGGTCAGAGTGTCCCCCAATGTACAGAGGTGCCCTGGGCACCTACCCAACCTGGTGTCCAGAGTAGCCAACCCACCTGGAAGTGTGCCCACAGTCAGTGTTACAGTTGGTGTACTTGTAGAATGGCGGTATACCTGCCGGGTGCTCCAACACCAAGTAGCGCCAACAGAAGACAAGGATTCGCTGATCTAGCGACGTTGTCCGCGATGGCATCCACCTCCACGTGGAGTGGTATCCAGCTGGAAGGTCCCACCATGAAGATAGTCTCTGTGCCTTGCGGTGGTGGTCTGTTTCCAGACCACAGCTGCAACTGCTGCTCGCCGTCCTTTTGTGACCCTGACACTATGAATGCTAAATGGGGCAGTGTCCCTGTCTAAGGGCCTGTCCCTGTAGCAGCACAGCCTTACAGGGGAGTCGGGGCTTAGCTGGGGCCTAATAGGGGGTCTCTGGCCTAGTGCAGGGGCCACAGACACCCTGAACATACACCCTTACTCTTCAGCGTCCCAGCTCCGACTGGCATGGTCCCTGGTGGGCCAAATGTATCAATCTGGTTGCATGGGAATTTGGCCTCACCTGACAAGCAACCCCAGTGCCTTCTGGGGGCTGTAGTTCCCCATGCGGAGCGTATTGGTAATGGCCACCGCTCTCTGTCCTTTGACTGGTCCTTCGACTGAACTATGCATGTGCGGGGTGTGCTAAGATGGCCGCCGCAACCCAAACCGACACTGCGCATGCGCGAAACGTCTGCGCATGCGCGTGCATAAGTGACATGGCAACGCCTGGCAAAACCTCCCTGACACTATCGCTGTGCGGAGGTAAGTGGGGAACCAAGGGGGCTGAGGGGGATGCCCAAAAGGGATACCTGGCCACAGAAACAAGCACCAAAAATACAAAATTAAATCAAACCAAGCTCCAAAACTAGACAACACTTAAATAAACCAAACTCCAAAACTACACAACAATTAAATAAAATCAAGCCCTAAAATACAAAACAATTAAATCAAAACAATAACCAAAAATACAAAAAAACACTTAAAATAAAAACAAGCATTTGCCCAAAAATGCATTGCCTGTCACTGTATTTAACTATAGCCTGAAAGGGGCATAGATAAACACATTGACAGTCAATGGGTAACCTAAAAAAAAATACGTAATGAAAAAAATGCAATGATTTTCTTACTTTTGTCGTCTTCACCTTCCGATTCTGAGTCCAGCAGAAACAGCACCTCAATTCTCCTCAACAGCCGGTAAATTCTCCTCAACAGCCGGTAAATTCTCCTCAACAGCCGGTAAATTCTCCTCAACAGCCGGTAAATTCTCCTCAACAGCCGGTAAATTCTTCTTTCTTTATCTTCTTTCTTTTCATCTGTATATTGTAATCCAATCGGGCGGATGAGGTCCTGTCGGCTTCTTAAGGTCAAATGAGATGGGACAGGCCTTATATAAGGCCTGGGACATCACATTTGAGTGTTAGATGGTACACCCCCAATCCGATTGGCTGGTGTACCATGTGACAGGGATCTTTTCTTTTTTTTTTTTTTTTTTAAGGATGTGATGTCTTCTTAAAGGGAGGTACATCAAATCCTTTAAAAAAATGGCTACCATCACATAGTACTACTACAGCCAATCAGACACTATTAGTAAAATTCCCATTAAAGCAGCTACCGTAATGAAGTTTTTTTTTTTTTTTTAATACTAGTGTGCGGGAGCCGGGGATCTCCTGAGCTGAGCCGCATTGATTTCAGCCTCGGGGAACCCCTATTTCCTGAGTTATAGGCCCTGTTATGGGGTGCCGGGATCTCCTGCAGTATTTAAATCCCCTGGTCACGTGACGCAGAGGATTTAAAAATGGGGTGGGGATACCGGCACCCCATACCGGGGCCTGTATCTCGGAAAGTAGGGGGTCCCTGAGGCTGAAATCAATGCGGTTCAGCTCAGGAGACCCCCTGCTTTTTGTTTCTGTATGTTTTGCCTGGACAAAGGAACAAATCTCAATAAAGCCTGTCCTGGAACTAGATTCCATATTCCTCTGTCTTCCCCTTTAGTTATGGGATTCATTTCTCCCTTCTTTAGTTGCCTGTCAGTTTCCCCTGTCCCAGCAGCAACGCTGTATGTAAAATGCAACATTATTGCAACATGTTGTTTACACAGCCTGTGTTGGTTGCCTGCAGCTCATATTCTCCTAGCTGAGAGTGGGCTTTTCCAACCCCCCTGTCCTTGCTGACAGTTAGTATAGTCTCACTTCCTATCTAGTGTGACCCTTGCCCCTCACTTCCTTTTGACCCTGGACTCTGAGTGAGTAACTGCCTACTATCACCCCAGCGAGGCCTTTTTGTTTTACACTGTCTCACCATTGATACACTGCACAGCAGGCAGAGAAGCCCTCTCTCCCCACACTCCATCTACAAGCACCTATCTCCCTGTGTTTCCCCTCAATAAAACCAAGAAAGAGAAAAGGACTTGTTTGTGCTTTGGAAGAGGTGAGACACGAGTTAAGCTACCTGGAGTCATTCATACACCATTCGTGACCCTGGCTTCAGGATAGTAAAACAAAGACCTGTGTTAGGGAATCACACAGCAGCTACTACTCAAAGACTTTATGCTATACAGAATAGTCTCTGCACCCCAGGACAAGCAGCAGCTTCACTCTGCCAGACAGGACAGCAAGCTTTATACAGCAAACTGCACACAAGGCAGCAGCTTTGCAAACAGACTGTACACACAAACCTAATTGCCTTTTTCTCTGTCTGAGTCCACCCGCTGCTCAGCCCCACAGTGAGGAGCCAACGGACATCTGTAAGTACAGCTACCCCAACGCTGCACGCTGCAGGACACCGCTCGGCATCATCTGAGACAGACGCCCATCGCTGACAAGGTAAAAGACCGCACGCCACACGCACTGGCAAAGGCCTACACACACCTACAGCATGGCAGAAATCAGAGCCTCACCAGACATCACGCAGGAAAGCGATCTCTCAGACAGAGACCGCTGCACATCTGCAACAGGCGCAAGCAGGCGCAAGGCCTAAACGGACAGTCACACTGACACAAAAGGCCCGCGAAAAATATGAGACTGACATTGAAGCACACCGCGAAAGGTTAGAGAAGGCCTGGGAGGACACTGGTCGTGAAATATGTAACGTTGCAAGCACTAGTGATCAGGAGAAACAAATAAGGCAAGCTATAGCCCAATTGAGGTCAAGTCACAAACGTTACCAAATGCTGTCACAAACATATCTCGCCTACCTAAAAAGAATTAACACAGAGGAAAGCCTCAGCGAACGCGACCAGCAGGAGGCAACTGATCTGGAGCGTGACGGCTTCGTGCAGACCACTATTACTGAGGCCGAAGACCAGAGAAAGGACCTTTTGCTGGAAACTGCATCACAGCGCTCAAGCACATCCAGACACTCATCAAGGTCAGCAAGATCAGTGCAATCTCACGCGTCTAGCGCAAAAGCGAGCGCTACCAAGGCGTGAGCCACCGCAGAGGCCGCACGTGCCAGGGCCGAATATGGTCGGAGAGAGGCAGCCGTAAGGGCAGAAAGGGCGCGCATAGAAGAGGAGGAGCAGGCCGCCTCCGCTGCCAATGCGCGTAGAAAGGCCGAATTAGACGCGGATCTAGAGGCTCTAAGCAAAGAAGAGGACGCCGCTGCCGCCATAGCCCAAGCCGAAGTCCTAGAAGCAGCTGCGAGACAGGACGGCGGGGAGCTACCGTACAGACGGATAGCTTCAGAGGATCCAGCCCAACGCACTGAAGACTACGTAAGGAGCCTCTTCAGTGTAAACACCAGCGCACCATCTCAACACGGAGGGAGTGACACCACAGACAACGAAGACTCGCTAGGACCACGAGGAGAAGACGCTGCTCCGTCAATGGCACACGCTGCCTGGGATAGCCACAGCCGCAACAGTGATCCACACGCCAGAGCGCACACGGATGCACCACAACAGGCTCGTAATCCAGGTACACCCACGCGGGAGAAAACAGCCCCTCACACTGGCCAGCAGCCATCACGCGTCCACGCCAAGGAAGAGGCGACCGCACAGACCGTCCCAGCAACTACCTCAGAACGGGGCAAACGCGCCGATGTCTCAGGTCTGACAGACATAGCCAAGTACATGATCCGGCGCGACTTGGTGCACGCAGGACTCATCAGCTTCGATGACCGCCCTGAGAACTACAGGACGTGGAAGTTTACGTTCAAAGACGCAATCGACAGCTTGGACTTCTCAGCAAGGGAAGAGCTCAACCTGTTAGTTAAGTTCTTGGGGAACGTATCCAGGGAGCAAGCGCAGAGACTTCGGACGGCAAACGCACATCAACCCCAAGTAGGTCTGGACCTAGTGTGGGAAAGGCTAGAAGAGACCTATGGCAGCCCTGAAGCAGTCGAGGATTCACTCTTCAAAAGAATCGAGAGCTTCCCCAAGATCACGAATAAAGACTACTCGAAGTTACGAGATCTTGGAGACCTGCTGCAAGAACTGGAGTTCGCAAGGAAAGACCATTCCTTAATAGGTCTCAACGCCCTAGATTCAGCTCGTGGAGTGAGACCCATCCTGGAGAAGCTACCCTTCAACCTCCAAGAAAGGTGGCTTTCACAAGGTTCCAAATACAAAAGGGAGAAGCAGGTTGTCTTCCCCCCATTCTCATTCTTCGTGAGCTTCATCTGCGAAGCGGCAAGGACAAGAAACGACCCCAGCTTCATCTTAGGGGCGCAAACCACATCCAGCGCCAGCCACCCGAGGAACGAAAGGTCAACAGCAAGGTACAAGGACTCCAGAACACCCATCTCGGTCCACAGGACGGACGTGCCCCCTACGACCCACGCGAGTCCCAGCCAGACGGCCGACAGGGACAAAAAACCAAGGGACCTTAACAAAGAATGCCCTATCCACAAAAAGCCGCATCCACTTAACAAGTGCTTCGGATTCAGGATGAAACCCATAGAGGAGCGAAAGAACCTACTCAGGGAATGGGGAGCCTGTTTCAAATGTTGTGCTTCCACAACTCATTTATTCAAGGACTGCAAAGAAGCTATGAAATGCACAAGGTGCGATAGCGACAGGCACATTGCCGCTCTACACCCGGAAGCTATGAAGCCCAAAGCAAGCAAAGCCCCTAACCCTCCGACAAAGCAGGGCGGGGAGGAAGAAGTGGGAGACACACCCCCCCCGACGTCAGTAGCATCCAAATGCACAGAAGTATGCGGAGAAGGAAACGACGGTAGATCTTGCTCTAAAATATGTCTGGTAGCAGTGCACCCAGAGGGACAACCCCAAAGAGCCAAACGGATGTATGCAATCATCGACGACCAGAGCAACCGATCGCTGGTCAGGTCAGAATTCTTCGATATGTTCGGCATACAAGACAGTACTTCTCCTTACACTCTCAGAACGTGCGCAGGGCGAATGGAGACTACAGGGAGAAGAGTGAATGGCTACACCATATGCTCAATAGACTGCAAAGTGAGCATGCCCCTTCCCACACTCATCGAGTGCAATCACATGGCGGAAGATAGGACTGAGATCCCCACGCCAGCCGTGGCGCGACACCATCCCCATCTAAAAACCATTGCCGATCATATCCCACCACTAGACGAAGATGCCCAGATCCTGCTGCTACTTGGCAGAGACATCATGAGAGCACACAAGATCCGCGAACAGCGAAATGGGGACCACAACGGCCCAAGCGCCCAAAGGCTCGATCTAGGATGGGTGGTAGTTGGAGAAGTATGCATAGACAGGATACGAGGACCCGACAACGTAGGCACCCTACAGACGAACTTGTTGGAGAACGGTCGTATATCCCACTTCAAACCTTGTCCGAACCACTTTCAGGTCCACGAGAAGCTCGAGACCAAAAGGAACTATGGAGACGCGCCTGTGGCAAGAAAATACCCCAATGACCTAGGGAGTACAGTGTTCCAGACAACAAAGGACGACGACAAACAGGCGCCATCAATGGAAGACAAAGAATTCTTGAGGTTAATGGATAAGGAGCTCTTCAAGGACGAATTGGGCAGTTGGGTGGCCCCACTACCTTTCCACTCGCCAAGAAGACGCCTCCCAAACAACAGAGACCATGCTATGTCTAGGCTCGCTTCGCTCCGCCGTAACCTACAAAGGAAACCGGAGACCAAGGAACACTTTGTGGCCTTCATGCAAAAAATCTTCCACAGTGGCCATGCAGAGTCGGCGCCCCCACTGAAAGAAGGCGAAGAATGCTGGTACCTCCCGTCGTTTGGCGTCTACCACCCCCAGAAACCTGGCCAAATCCGAGTGGTATTCGACTCCAGCGCTCAGCATCAGGGAGTCTCCCTAAACGATGTTCTCCTCACCGGGCCGGATCTGACGAACAGTCTTCTGGGAGTGCTGATCCGCTTCCGCAAGGAACCTATCGCCGTAACCGCAGACATTCAACAGATGTTCCACTGCTTCCTTGTGCGAGAAGACAACCGTAACTACCTAAGATTCCTGTGGTACCAAGATGACGACATAGAAAAAGAAATCACGGAGTACCGCATGAAAGTACATGTCTTCAGGAACAGGCCATCACCTGCAGTGGCAGCCTACGGCCTCAGAAGAACGGCCCAAGACGGAGAAGCAGAGTTCGGGAAAGACGCCAGGAGCTTCGTCGAAAGAGACTTCTATGTGGACGACGGATTAAAATCAGTTCCCACCGAAGAAGAAGCCGTAGATCTACTCAAGAGGACACAAAAGATGTTAGCGAAGGCCAACCTAAGGTTGCACAAAATAGCTTCCAACAGTGCCACAGTGATGAAGGCGTTCCACGCAGATGATCAAGCACCAGATCTCAAGAATTTGGATCTGGGGACCGACACGCCTCCCATACAGCGGAGCCTGGGGATAAGCTGGAATCTTAAAACAGACACTTTTACGTTCCAGGTAGCCATCGAAGAAAAACCCTTCACACGTCGCGGAGTCCTGTCCACCGTTAACAGTCTCTACGACCCGCTAGGATTCGTGGCTCCTGTCACTATACAAGGGAAGTCCCTCCTCAGAGAAATGTCCTTCGAAAAACAGGAATGGGACACCCCACTACCTCCAGAAAAACGGAAAGAGTGGGAAACGTGGAAACACTCCTTGAAGGCCCTCGAGCAACTTCAAATCCCACGCCCCTATTCACCTATATCTCTCACCGCCGCACACAGCAAAGAGCTTTGCGTGTTCTCAGATGCCTCCACCAAAGCTATAGCAGCGGTGGCCTACCTAAAAACCACGGACGTGGATGGAAGTTGCCACATCAGGTTCATCCTTGGCAAAGCTAAGCTGGCGCCACAACCTGACCATACTATACCCAGATTCGAGCTGTGTGGTGCAGTGCTAGCAGTAGAACTGGCGGAGCTTATCGAGAATGAGATGGACAGCAAACCAGATGCCGTCAAACTCTACACAGATAGCAAGGTGGTACGGGGATACATCTACAATAAGAAAAGGAGATTCTACGTATACGTAGCTAACCGCGTAGAAAGAATCAGGAAGTCAACCCAACCAGAACAATGGCACCACGTGCCCACAGAGCAAAATCCCGCAGATCACGCCACCAGATCAGTACCCGCATCTCAACTGCAGAATACGTCGTGGCTCACAGGACCAATGTTTCTTGCGCAGCCTGCGGAAACGCTACCAACCCCAGTTGACGATTTTGAACTCGTGGATCCCGAAAAGGATACGGAGATAAGGCCCCCACAAGTATCCGTGGTACTCACCAATGTATCGCACAAAAACGCATTCGGATCACATCGATTCCAACGCTTCTCAAAGTGGACGGCCCTTCTGCGAACAGTAGCCCGTCTCGGGCATATAGCCTCCTCCTTCCGCCAGACACCAGACGGTAAAACTACCGGCTGCCACGGCTGGCACATCTGCAAAGAGCTGCGCACCGTAGAGGAAATTACAAAGGCTAAGGAAACTGTTCTCAGTCATGTTCAAAGGGAAACATATGCGGAAGAGATCAATTGCATTCGCGGAAAGAAGAGTGTTAACAAAAACAGTCCACTTTGGAAGTTGAATCCCTTCATCGACAACGACGGCCTCATGAGAGTAGGAGGCCGCCTCAATAAGTCCCAACTGAGCAGGGAGGAAAGCAACCCTCTTATCATCCCTGGCCGGCATCACATCGCCACTTTGTTGGTGTGCCACTACCACGAACAAGTCATGCATCAGGGACGACACTTCTCCGAAGGCGCCATTAGGGCGGCGGGCATTTGGGTCGTTGGCATGAAAAGGTGCATGGCCAGTAATCTCCACAAATGTGTTAGGTGCCGAATGCTGAGAGGCAAAAGCCAAGACCAAAGGATGGCGGATCTACCTGTCGACAGACTTAATACAGAACCCCCCTTTACCTATGTAGGACCTGATGTATTTGGGCCCTGGATGGTCATCTCGTGTAGAACTAGGGGCGGACTAGCAAACAGCAAACGATGGGCGGTACTCTTCACCTGCATGAGTATGCGAGCGATACACATCGAGGTTATAGAATCTATGGATGCTTCAAGCTTCATAAATGCCCTCAGAAGGTTCTTTGCAGTCAGAGGACCAGTTAAACAAATACGCTCCGATTGTGGTACCAATTTCGTTGGAGCATGTAAGGAATTACAAATAGACACTAAAGATAATAAAGACAATAGTATCAAAAGATACTTGCGCGACCAAGAGTGCACGTGGACATTCAACCCTCCTCACTCCTCTCACATGGGCGGAGCATGGGAACGCATGATCGGGGTAGTCCGGCGTATCTTGGACTCTATGATGCTAAAAAGCAACCTGACTCGACTCACTCACGAAGTGTTAACCACATTCATGGCCGAAATATCAGCGATAATCAATGCTAGGCCTTTGATTCCAGTGTCAACGGATCCAGAATCGCCAAGTATTTTGACGCCAGCAATGCTGCTAACCCAGAAAGTAGGGAACATCCTCACCCCAGTCGGAGGCTTCCACTCTAAAGATATGTACAAGCGACAGTGGAGACAGGTGCAGCACTTGGCTAACACATTTTGGGATCGCTGGAGACGCGAGTATCTAGTGACACTCCAAGAACGCCATAAATGGCAAACGGTTAAACCGGACATCCAAGTAGGAGACGTGGTTTTGTTGAAAGACAAACAGGTAACAAGAAACGAATGGCCCATGGGACTTATAATCAAAACCTTCCCAAGCGAAGATGAAAGGGTCCGCAAAGTGGAAGTTCGGGTGACCCAGAACGGGGTCGTTAAGACTTTTTTGAGACCTATCACAGAGACTATCCTCCTAATGCCAAAATCGGACTATTACAAAGAAGAACTGGACAAAGTTCTATGGACTCTGAGAGACATTGTGGTGCATCAAGCTAACCTAGAGCTGTGCATTCACCTACCTTACCGAGATGGCAAGGACTTAAGCTGGTGGTACCGGACGGTATCCTATCGTTATGTGGACATGAGTTTTGCATGTTATGTTGTATTGCACATATGTTCCACACATACCTAAAATAGTGGTATCTCCAGATACCAGACGGGGAGTGTCCTGGAACTAGATTCCATATTCCTCTGTCTTCCCCTTTAGTTATGGGATTCATTTCTCCCTTCTTTAGTTGCCTGTCAGTTTCCCCTGTCCCAGCAGCAACGCTGTATGTAAAATGCAACATTATTGCAACATGTCGTTTACACAGCCTGTGTTGGTTGCCTGCAGCTCATATTCTTCTAGCTGAGAGTGGGCTATTCCTACCCCCCTGTCCTTGCTGACAGTTAGTATAGTCCCACTTCCTATCTAGTGTGACCCTTACTCCTCATTTCCTTTTGACCCTGGACTCTGAGTGAGTAACTGCCTGCTATCACCCCAGCAAGGCCTTTTTGTTTTACACTGTCTCACCATTGATACACTGCACAGCAGGCAGAGAAGCCCTCTCTCCCCACACTCCATCTACAAGCACCTATCTCCCTGTGTTTCCCCTCAATAAAACCAAGAAAGAGAAAAGGACTTGTTTGTGCTTTGGAAGAGGTGAGACACGAGTTAAGCTACCTGGAGTCATTCATACACCATTCGTGACCCTGGCTTCAGGATAAAGCCAAGATATCATTTCTCCATTTGCATACCTCTGCACACATCTCTTACAGGGGGTATAATAATTATTTCGCTCCGGGTGCAGAAATAGTTACAGCGCTGTCTTAGTGTTTGACACGTGTGGTGCTGTGACTGTATCGCACAGTGCAGAATGACAATCACATGGAGATGGAGTGGTTTAATGGTATCATCACTGTCTTTTAGTGGGTGAACCTGGTTTGAGTGCCAGTGTCAGCTCCTTGGGATAGATCACTTTGGCCCACAATCACTAAGTGGTTCTGTCCCATAAGACACCTTTCACTGCCAGAAGAGACCCGATGACCCTTTCATAAGGAAAACTTCCAGTAACGTCAGAGGAAGTCTGAGAAGGCCGCACATGCAACTAGAGAGGAACATATATGTAGCTCTCTCTTGAATAGCTACTGTTTCCATAAGGGGTTAACTGGGTGGGATCACTCAGGATTTGCCTCTCCCCTTTCTATCCTGTGACCAGTGATGACACCATAGGAAACACAGATGGTCTATAACAGTGGTTTACAACCTTTTCTTGGTTAAGGAACCTTAAATGAAATTCTGAGGAACCCCCAACCCTCTCTAATAGCATCTCTGTGATCAGAAGCATTGTACATTCTTCTTTAGCTGATACAATTTTCAAATGACCAGAAAATTGCAGGAAACCCTTAGGGATGCCCGGGGAACTCAAGGGTTCCTTGGAACCCTGGTTGAAAAACACTGGTGTATAGGGTACATGTAGCCCCACCATTTGTTCTGCAAGTAGGTTCCTCAGAGTTCTGACTGGAGTCCTCAATGTAAGTCCTGTAAATAGTGTTTACGTGTTAGTGGTATGCAATTAGATAAGTCAGTCTCACTGCTTGTTATTTTAAAGTTAACAACATGCCCCATCTTAAGCCAGCGCCTCTTAGAGGATCGGCAGACCGAAGTTTATGGGAGAAAGATGCAACACTGTCCTGTTCTCATAGAGACTCTACCGCAGCTTGAACTCACTGTCCTGATAGGGTTGCCTATACTGCAGCCTGTGCTCAGTTTGAATATGCCCAACCGGTAGGTTGTCAATGCATCATGGTCTCTCAGCAAGCTGTTTCCACTTCATCCTTTTCAATGGGTAACACAAGTCAAGTACCGCCTCTGGATAGGACAGAAATTTATTAGAGGATGCATCCCCAAAGCTTTTATTTGTCACGGGTTTTGTCATGGTATCTCCTACAGTATGTTAGTATACGTGCACTGTGTCTGGGCGGCTGTTCAATAAACACCATTTTCTTTTATAAAAGTTAATGGCACCCATTTCTATGCTGCAGTTTCATCCACGCCCAGCCTGCACTTCCCCACGCACCATCTATGTGGCTGACAGACTGAGCAATTATGTTTTATGAATTAATCTGATGTGATGCCATTCATAGCCGTGGAATGGGGGATACATATATTTTCGATATACACACATGCAAAAGGAACATACCTTAGGATACCAGAGATCAACCCATGGATCATCTAATTTAGAGAAGCTAATAACAACAAACTCATGTGATTGCATAATTACGTTTTTTGCAATGCTAACATTCTAACTATCTTCTTTTTTTGCCCACCCTTGTGCGCCCTTGGACTTTTAAAGAGACTAATCCTATTGAATAGCACCCCTTGGTAAAAATGGTCCCTTATCTCCTGTGCTCGCAGAAACTACAAATTAGATTGCAAGCTCTATGGCCCATTTTCAATATGCTGTGAATTTGCCTTTCAGTGCTGGAGAGCTTCATTCAAATGAGTGGGACTTAAATCTTCTTACGCATGGGGTAAAGCGACTTCACAGCACCTCGCTTAGGGTCTGTGTGACTCACAAATCCTATATACAGAGCATATACAGTGTTCACTGCTGTGCCAAGAAGAAAAAAAATATGTGAAATATCCGCGTGGCTTTACAGCTCCCCTCAGGGCTGAAAAAAATAAGAATAAATTAAACACAACAGGCTTGATTTCTTTTTTTTTTTTTTTCCTCCGTGAGGTTTCATTTCAGCTATGAAAAAAAAAAAACGAGGCAGTGTTTTCATACTGTGAACGTGGTTCATTCCCCTCTCCGAATAATGTGACGGGCCCTGGGCTGGATTTGATTATCCTGTTTCTCTAGAGCGCTGTCGGCATTGTAATATCATCAGCGGAAAATAAATACAGAACGTAAAACTCCTTCCCCTCTCCCCGATTCCTAATGTATTCGTCTACCAGTGGAAAAGGGTTTACAACTTGTATTACATTTGGGAATTTATACACCCAAGATGTTGTAAGCAATGTTTAATTGGTAACATAACACGGGGCACAGCAGCATGGAGAATTAGGAAGAATTCGGTGACAGTTATAATAATGTCATTTATTCTTAGTAAGTTTATAGTTTGAGTAGTCGGTCCTGGAGAAGTGCTGGTGATACAGTTTTAGTGGACCCATGAGAGAGAGGTCTCCTCATCAATGAAATGATAGTGTGCAGCTCTTTCGAAACCTCACAAGTCTTATTTTCAAGAACCCTCACAGAACATATGAAGAAGCAAACTGCAAAGTATCATCAGCTGTGTGCGCGTTTCGCCTTCTGTTAGCTCAGTGGAATGCATCACAACCTGCAACAATGATTGTCGTCCTTGTAAGAATTGTATTAACAGCTAAGAAAATAGGAAAAGAGTTTGTCCCAAACATAGAAGGGGCAAAATATTCAGGTGTGGAAAATTCAACTTTGGTTCTATGTGTGACTGCGCCCTTAATCAGGATCCAGTGGTGGATTCGGCGCAACTGCGCATGCCTGAGTCAGAAAAGGCTCCGAGACGAAGCCCTATCTGTAAGGGTGAAACGCGTAGAGGGGGAGAATGCGGTGTTAGCCCTTGTGTGTTTCTGACAATAAAGTTTATTGAAGAACTTCCGGGAGCCTTTTCTGACTCAGGCATGCGCAGTTGCGCCAAATCCACCACTGTATCCTGATCATTCATAGACGGCGGCACGCAGGAGCAGCCGAGGTGAGCGGGTCCCAGACCGGAGATGCAGGTGAGGTAAGACACAAAAATCCCCCTGCACCGGTCAATTCTGTGGCCAAGCGGAGCTCCCTCGAACATTGCCCCAGTGTCTGATACAATCAGATAACTGCTCTGCACACGGAAGCGCAGGACAGACCCTTTGACGATTGCGCCCTTAATCATGCTGATTTATGCACTGAAATAAAGATTATAATTTATCCTGGAGTAGACCCTGCTATGTACTAATTATAGTGTGTGTGTGTTTGTGGCTTCTATGCCTCCAGGTACAGCAATCATAGAACTTCGGGCGTGTCCTTCCCAGCACTGCAGGGACAGCAATTATATTTTTTATTTTACTGTAATTGAAGAGCGCCACTGATTTCAAAATTAGGGGGGGGGGGGTGGGAGGGGGAAGGTAGGGGAGAAGAGAGGGCAAATAATCTTGATTATTATTATTGCTAATAAAAACATGATTATGATTACACCGTCGCAGCAGGGAGCAGTAAAATGGCAGTAATCTGCTTACGGCTGATTCTTATGCATCAGACACGGTGTAAAGAAAATCAAATGGCATGCTCTTACATCTTATTTATAGTAATAAAAAAAAAATCTATTTTACTACTCATAATGCACCTGTATTTAGAAGAAACGGGTTGCTCTTAACTTCTGCGCGGGTAGCTGTGGGAAATGCCTTTGTGGTTCTTAGTTTACACTATTGCTTTCAGAATAATAATGTTGATTAGCATGTATTTACTAGTGCTTCATAAAGAAGGCTAAAGTCATTCGGTAAGACAAAACAGATGTATCTGACCGGGTTGCAGAGTCTGTATTTAGCCGCGCAAGGTGTTTAACCCATTTGCTGGCAGATAAAAATGAATGCAGTTCACATAAGAATACATATTTATGGCTCCTGTAATATTACACACATTAAATATTACCCATGCGTTATTCTCCATATGATGATGTCATTCAACATAACTGGAGTGGAAGTAATTAACCTTAACTTTTTTTTATTTTTATGAATCGACAGAAAAGAACAGAGAAAAAAAATGAAGTGGCTATTTTTTTAAAATTAGCTAATATTCTCTATCTGAAATGAGTTTGTTTGCACACAGAGACTCCCATTACCAAGGCAAAACCTGGTTTTCGATTTGCGCTCTGACTCGGGAGGGAATACCTCGAGAAGAATCGTTCACATGGCGTTTCCTCCCTTTAAAAATGGAAGGGGGGTTGGGAGGGAGTAGAGGAGGTACAGTATGAGAGGGAGAGAGAAGGTGAGACACACATTTACCTGTTGGATATAGATATGCATCCCCAATGATATTCCACGCACTGAGACTGCAGCCTCTCGTCTCCATGTTACTCCAACATATTTTCTGATTTTATCCTCCCATCCTACTTTTGATCATCATCTTGGTCTTTTAACTTCCCTTGGAATCCAGTCATGTACCCTTTGCCCAACGATTGTAATTTCTTCATGATAGGGGGACTATTCACTGCGTCCAT
Organism: Ascaphus truei; assembly: GCF_040206685.1. NCBI lineage: Eukaryota > Metazoa > Chordata > Amphibia > Anura > Ascaphidae > Ascaphus > Ascaphus truei. The sequence goes on from NC_134491.1 coordinate 64,889,242, forward strand.
TTCGCAACGGCAATATTAAGGTTAGGGGTTAGGATTTCTTCAAGGAAAGAATTTATATGGGTAGAAGCCAGAATATTAGGGTTTAAGGGTTAGGATTTCCTGGTGCTCCCCCTGCATTACCCCCGGTTAGAATGCCGCAGCACTGGGTCACTCCATTACCCCCGGTTAGAATGCGGAAGCACTGGGTCACTGCATTACCCCCGGTTAGAATGCGGCCGCACTGGGTCACTGCATTACCCCCGGTTAGAATGCGGCAGCACTGGGTCACTGCATTACCCCCGGTTAGAATGCGGCAGCACTGGGTCACTGCATTACCCCCGGTTAGAATGCAGCAGCACTGGGACACTGCATTACCCCGGTTAGAATGCGGCAGCACTGGGTCACTGCATTACCCCCGGTTAGAATGCGGCCGCACTGGGTCACTGCATTACCCCCGGTTAGAATGCGGCAGCACTGGGTCACTGCATCACCCCTGGTTAGAATGCAGAAGCACTGGGTCACTGCATCACCCCTGGTTCAGATGCGGCAGCACTGGGTCACTGCAATACCCCCGGTTAGAATGCGGCAGCACCGGGTCACTGCATTACCTCGGTTAAATTGCGGAAGCACCGGGTCACTGCATTACCCCCGGTTAGAATGCGGCAGCACTGGGTCACTGCATTACCCCCGGTTAGAATGCGGCAGCACTGGGACACTGCAGTACCCCCGGTTAGAATGCGGCAGCACTGGGTCACTGCATCACCCCCGGTTAGAATGCGGCAGCACTGGGTCACTGCATTACCCCCGGTTAGAATGCGGCAGCACTGGGACACTGCATTACCCCCGGTTAGAATGCGGCAGCACTGGGACACTGCATTACCCCCGGTTAGAATGCGGCAGCACTGGGTCACTGCATTACCCCCGGTTAGAATGCGGCAGCACTGGGTCACTGCAATACCCCCGGTTAGAATGCGGCAGCACTGGGTCACTGCATCACCCCTGGTTAGAATGCGGCAGCACTGGGTCACTGCATTACCCCCGGTTAGAATGCGGCCGCACTGGGTCACTGCATTACCCCCGGTTCGGATGCGGCAGCACTGGGTCACTGCATTACCCCCGGTTAGAATGCGGCAGCACTGGGTCACTGCATTACCCCCGGTTAGAATGCGGCAGCACTGGGACACTGCATTACCCCCGGTTAGAATGCGGCCGCACTGGGTCACTGCATCACCCCTGGTTCAGATGCGGCAGCACTGGGTCACTGCATTACCCCCGGTTAGAATGCGGCCGCACTGGGTCACTGCACTACCCCTGGTTCAGATGCGGCAGCACTGGGTCACTGCATTACCCCCGGTTAGAATGCGGCCGTACTGGGTCACTGCATTACCCCCGGTTAGAATGCGGCAGCACTGGGTCACTGCATTACCCCCGGTTAGAATGCGGCAGCACTGGGACACTGCAGTACCCCCGGTTAGAATGCGGCAGCACTGGGTCACTGCATCACCCCCGGTTAGAATGCGGCAGCACTGGGTCACTGCATTACCCCCGGTTAGAATGCGGCAGCACTGGGACACTGCATTACCCCCGGTTAGAATGCGGCAGCACTGGGACACTGCATTACCCCCGGTTAGAATGCGGCAGCACTGGGTCACTGCATTACCCCCGGTTAGAATGCGGCAGCACTGGGTCACTGCAATACCCCCGGTTAGAATGCGGCAGCACTGGGTCACTGCATCACCCCTGGTTAGAATGCGGCAGCACTGGGTCACTGCATTACCCCCGGTTAGAATGCGGCCGCACTGGGTCACTGCATTACCCCCGGTTCGGATGCGGCAGCACTGGGTCACTGCATTACCCCCAGTTAGAATGCGGCAGCACTGGGTCACTGCATTACCCCCGGTTAGAATGCGGCAGCACTGGGACACTGCATTACCCCCGGTTAGAATGCGGCCGCACTGGGTCACTGCATCACCCCTGGTTCAGATGCGGCAGCACTGGGTCACTGCATTACCCCCGGTTAGAATGCGGCCGCACTGGGTCACTGCACTACCCCTGGTTCAGATGCGGCAGCACTGGGTCACTGCATTACCCCCGGTTAGAATGCGGCCGTACTGGGTCACTGCATTACCCCCGGTTCGGATGCGGCAGCACTGGGTCACTGCATTACCCACCGGTTAGAATGCGGCAGCACTGGGACACTGCATTACCCCGGTTAGAATGCCGCAGCACTGGGACACTGCATTACCTCGGTTCAGATGCCGCAGCACTGGACACTGCATTACCCCGGTTCAGATGCCGCAGCACTGGGACACTGCATTACCCCGGTTCAGATGCCGCAGCATTGGACACTGCATTACCCCCGGCTCACCCTACCACCTGGGCGCCTTTGTCCGGTGCAACAGCAGAAAGACTCAGCTGTGCCCGGACTCCCTGGTCATTGCGGCGAACTGTCCTAGAGCCCCTGGAAATGCCTTGATGTGGCTCTCACAGCCTCTGATCTTGCTAATTTCATACTAATTGCTTAGGCAGCCAAGTGTAATTTTTCACATTGACACTCACTATATATATATTAAGCTAATGTAAATACCTATGGTACCGATGTTGAAATATGATAATTTCCAAGTCTTTAAGTGCATCTAAAATGACATTACGATAAGCTAGTGACCCTTCTACTTCTAAATGCTCTCTGATCTGCCTCCTTTTGGGAACGAGTTGAAGAGCCCTGTAGGAAGGTTTCTAGCAGACCCGCCAATGGCAATACAAAACCAGTACTGTATTATTATCCTCCGGAGCTGGCTGACAGTTATGACTTCAAAACCTTTCAGTTGAAGTGGATTAGAAAGGATCTTCATTTATTAAACGTTAAAGCTCTTTAGATTGCGTTTTAAAAAAAGATTTAAGCAACATTTATGCTGAAAAAATAGCAAGTGGGGGAGGATTTTATAAATCCTTTTTTTTTTTTAATTAAAAAAGAAAAGTTGTTATATTTGCCAATAAAAAATATGTAATACTGTAGGAGTCAAAATGAAAAAGTAGAGATACTCCCGAATATATAAAAATTAAATAGTTGGTAAGCTTGGTGTGGAAATGAAACGTGTTAGTACTGTGAGTTAAAATAAAGCGTATAGGTACTGTGTGTTAAAATAAAGCGTATAGGTACTGTGTGTTAAAATAAAGCGTATAGGTACTGTGTATGTTAAAATAAAGCGTATTGGTACTGTGGGTGTTAAAATAAAGCGTATAGGTACTGTTTGTGTTAAAATAAAGCGTATAGGTACTGTGTATGTTAAAATAAAGCGTATAGGTACTGTGGGTGTTAAAATAAAAAGTATTGGTTCCGTGGGTGTTAAAATAAAGTGTATAGGTACTGTGGGTGTTCAAATAAAAAGAATAGGTACTGTGGGTGTTCAAATAAAAAGTATAGGTACTGTGGGTGTTAAAATAAAAAGTATTGGTACTGTGGATGTTAAAATAAAAAGTATTGGTACTGTGAGCCTAAAACATAATAGTGGTACTCTGGACCCTGCTTGACTCCATCGCATTTCAATTTATTGGACTCACCATCCAGGAAAAAGGAAGTTGTTTTGATACATTTGTATTGATAAGTCCCCCGGTGTAAAACTCCTGCGATAACAAATGCACGGAGAGGGTGCACCCAGCCCCGCGGGCCTTATTGAGACATCAGTGGCAAAGTGATTATATTAATCCAGAATCCACTCATCAACCCTCTGAGGCCTGGATTAATATAATCACTGTGCAATGGCTTTCCTGGGAGATGGATTGTGTGCTTGGGAGATTGCGGTTGACCCTTCAGGTGCCAGAGGATGTTGCAAAGCAAGTCAGATAATAAAGCAAAAAGGATAAAGTTTATGTGCAAGAAAATCCCTCCAATTTGTTTTTAACATATGTGCCTGTATATAGCAGTGATGGGCTGCAGATCTCTCTAGCTCTGGAAGGGTTAACACCTTTGCTTAACCGTTCTGCTGCCAGAGGGGCAAGTACATTTACAGGCATCTATGTATACAGAGCTACCCAAACCTCACAGGTTTCTTCTTCATACAGTGTATGTACAGAGCTTTAAAAACCTCACAGGTCTCTTCTTCATATGTACAGAACTTTTCAAACCTCACAGGTCTCTTCATCATATGTACAAAGCTTTCCAAACCTCACGTCTCTTCTTCATGTATACAGAGCTTTCCAAAAGCTCACTAGTCTCTTCTTCATGTGTACAGAGCTTTCCAAAAGCTCACTAGTCTCTTCTTCATGTGTACAGAGCTTTCCAAAAGCTCACTAATCACTTCTTCATGTGTACAAAGCTTTATAAATCTCACAGGTCTTTTCTTCCTGGTTCCAAACCTCACAGGTCTCCACTTGTGTACAGAGCCTTCCAAACCTCACAAGTCTCGTCTTCATAAGCATTGTGACTTGATAGACCACACGCCTCTATAGGCTCGTCCTCGGCATCTGCTTCCATTTCTCGACACAAAGACAGCGCAAAACCACATTGGCTTCATCCAGTCACTTAAGTGGTTTCAAAGACGCTGTGTAAATCAGCTCTTGTAAATGACTGTTCATTGTGATTGCTGCATTGTATACCTTACACGGGAGTCTGTAAATCCACTATTCAGTGATGCCTAATTCATTGTTTCATAATGTGGAGCATGTCACCTCTTGCATGTGAAGGTTATAAATTTTCCCATATCCCACTCTTAACACTGCACCTACTACAATATATATATATATATATATATACATACAGGCATACCCCGCTTTAAGGACACTCACTTTAAGTACACTCGCGAGTAAGGACATATCGCCCAATAGGCAAACGGCAGTTCGCGCATGCGCCTGTCAGCACGTACTGAATAGCAATACCAGCTCCCTACCTGTACCGAAGCTGTGCGCAAGCGGGGAGACTATAGAGCCTGTTACAAATGCGTTATTTACATCAGTTATGTACGTATATGATGATTGCAGTACGGTACATGCATCGATAACTGGAAACAAGGTAGTGCTTCACTTTAAATACATTTTCGCTTTACATACATGCTCCGGTCCCATTGCGTATGTTAATGCGGGGTATGCCTGTATATATATATATATATTTATATATATATATATATATATATATATATATATATATATATATATATCCTTGTATAAATATACTACTACTAATATTGATTATAATAATTCAGGGTTTTCTCTGCTTTGCCTCACTTTAAGGAATCCTCTGCTTGAGATACCCTTAGTGCACCTGAACAAGGTGACACTATCCTTATTATCTTATACACAGCTGCTTTATGAAGCCAGGCCTTAATTTATAGCCCCAAAAGCTATTGAGCCTAGGGCCTTGTAGATAACAGCCCAATGACAATTCTAGACTAGCACTAGATGGCATTTTATGAGGCCTTTTTTTCTCTATTGTTCTGGCTCTCTGCAGAATGTTGAAGCAACGGAAAAAAATCAATGAAAGGAATGAATGTGCTATTTGTGTTCCGAAATTAATTTCCCTGTAATTGAAAAGACAGAAAACTCAGCCCTCTGTCTCGATAACGTATTACGCCGTGTACATGGCGCGGTGAACATCTCTGTCCTGTGTAGGGTGAATACTAAACCGCTATTTAGATTAGAACGGTTGCATGGCAAGGAGTTTGGAATACGGAGCCCTGAATGTCTGGCTTACTTCGAACCACAATCAAAAGCAATCAAGGGAGTCAAAGGGGGTCGTTTATCAAAGTGTTCCAGCTGCACAACCGGGCAACAGCACTGCCCCAAATTCATCAAGGAAAAAAACTTCCCATTGAAACCAATTTGTCTTTGATCAATGTGCTGCATTATTTTTGCCCCAGTTTTGCAACCATGAGACTTGGCAACTTTATGGTCCTCTCCTAGGATTTTGTTGGTCTTATTCATTAGTCTTATTTATTAAAGTCTTCTGCCTGCATTAAAGCAGCAATACTACTTTCCAACGTATTTTCTTCTTTTTAATTTATTTTTTATATGTAATGCATGTGACAATGAATAATTCTGGAGTCTTTCCTGAGATGGCCGGCAATAATTAGGTGCTCCTGTTATAAATCTGTCAAAATCCTGATTGTGTGACAAATATAATGGCTGATCAGTCAGTGTAACTCAGCAGCTACAATGTATCCTGATATTACTAAGGTAACATTATCTATTGTTACAATTTAGAGCTTAAACTACTTGGAAGGTTGCAACAGTTTTCGCTTTGTGATAATTTGTTGCAAAAGATCTTGCACTGCTTGTGGGGGGCGGGAGGGGGGGGGTGGATTAAAACCCGCTATAGAAATCAAAGGATGCTTTAAAATTAATTAAAAGTGACATTAAAAATTGAATAAAAACAACAAAATAAAAGTGACATTTATCTAATACTACAGAACTGATTTTTTAAAACCCCATAAGATGGGGTTAGTTGAAGACTGTGCCACTGATTGAGCCACCTGTGCTGAAGCAGGGATATCCTGACTCCTGACCTGTTGGTGGCCCTTGAGGGCTGAAGTTGCCCACCCCTGGGTTAAACACAGGGATTACATGGCTGCACACGACAATCCGGAGCAGAGTTGTACATTTGCTTCCTTCTCTATGCAAGTCCCACTGTTTGTTTTAAAATCCTCAGGGGAGATCAGGTTGTGATATATGGCACCGATTAATGAAAAGCCATCATCATAAAGACGAAATTATAATGTGGCAGTGTCTGGCATCGTGTGTACAGTATGTGATTTGTAACTTTCGTTATGGTTCTGCTCTCTGGCCTCCATTCTATATGCTGTGCAGCTGTTGTTCTCTTGCTAGAGGAGGATTCAGCTCCATCCAAATGAATGAGGCAAAAATCTTCTCCAGCTAGGGATGCAGCTTCCCCACACGTTAAATAGAGGCCTCCTATACAGACATAAGATTTACACAGATAACTTGGCAAGGATGTCCATTTTATAAATAAACTCATACTTACTCCCTACAGAAACATATTATTGTTATCTCCTGGTTATCCTGAGTCCCCTTCCAGATTGTGCCTGCTATAGAGAAGGCTCCAGATAGGGATGCTGCCCTTTAGCCTTACAGTGACAGGTGTAGCACCTGTGAAGAGACACCACACGGTGAGCTGCGGCCTGCGGTCTGAGACCAGACCACAGGTACATACTCAGACATTTACAGGGACACACTCCAACGGGAGATCCCTCCAGGGGGGAACGAAGAGGATCCAGTAGATCGTGTCGTGGGATCACAGTGTGGTCCGATGGATCACCATCTTCATGTTCTCCTAGTCTGGACCAGAGACCAGGAAAGGTCCCCAACATGTACCAACGGCCACACACACAAGGGGGGGGCTACTCCTCACATTTGGGTGGGCCTGCTCTTGTGGACATTGGGTTACATGTGATCAGGGCACCCTCAGTACTTTGGGGGACTCACTTGTGGTGTTGGGTTATTGTATTTTGGATGATATTATACTATTTTTCAATAAACCAATTATTATATACTGGTGTGTGTATCATTTCACTGTAATTGGTCCTGCGAGGGGTTATCCCACTGCTCAGGCCTTCTCTGAGCCACAGGTAATGGCAGCACGCATGGTTTCCCTTAGTCACGGGGAAAAGGGGCTATATTAATATAAATGTTAATACTCGTGTAGATTAGCAGGGGCAGGAGCAGAACCGCATTGATTTCAGGTCTGGGGACCCTCTGCTTCCCGAGATACAGGCCCCATTATAGGGTGCCGGTATCTCATATGCATTTTATTCCCATGGTTAGTGATGGTGTATGTATGTAGAATTACCCCCCTTAATCATTTATAGGGTTGCCAATTTAGTGAGACATTGCCTAAAAAGAGGAATCCTTTGGCCATTCACCACCAGACCCAGATAGATGCTGTTTCACAGTAGACATCATCAATATTATACGCCTGTGCGTCCCCTGTCCCAGAGTACCCATCAACATGTGTATAAGCCCATCCTAACTCACTGTGAATAAATAAGTATTCATGGCTTTTGGATAGTTACTTTTTGAAACATTAAGCTACATTAAAGCAACAATTCCCCCCTCCCCAAGAAGCCTAACTGTAACTCATATAGTCCAAGATCCCCACAGATCTGTTCAGCGAGTTAACCCTGTTATGCCTCACCATGTATTTCTCCTCTCCTGCAAAACCCATGTTTCAGAGTCTGGCTGAAAGTAACGCCACCTTTAGGTGTAATGAAGGGGCAGCATGGCACAAGTCCTAGGAGGCCCTCTCCTTAAGGTGCTGTGGTAAGGCCAGGGGGAAGGGTTACAGATGGGATACTTAAGGCAAGAGGAATGGATCCTATCTTCCTTTTTCTTCTTGGATCTACTGGAGTAGAACACAGCCTGAGACGTGTGTTAGTTCCTGAGAGTGGGCCACTGAGTCATCCATAGTATTGAATAGCGGTGAGAAGTTTTCTTATATTAGTGACAGAGTGGCTGCCCATGACAAAATCCATCTGATCTGAATGAACCATACCAGGAATCAGGAGCTTCAATCGGTCCGCAAAAATCTTACTGAAGATATTGTGGTCTAAATTTAGTAAAGAGATAGGAAATATGAAGCCAGATCATCAGGTTCCTTATCTTTCTTGAGAATCAGCTTGATAATAGATGATCCTAAGCCGGATAGACACTGCTTTTTGGTTAAAATAAGATTATAAATTTTTATTAGATATGGGGCGATTTCTGAGATCATATGTTTATAGTATTCAACAGAATCTTAATGTCATTTTTAATGAGCATCCTTTGATTTCTATTGCATGTCCCCAGCAGTGCAAGATATTTGTACAACTTTCCTGTTTGTGCTAATATGTTCCTAGCAGTTTGAGCTGCAAACTGAAACAATAGGTAATGTTATTTTAGTAATATCCGGATACATTGTACCTGCTGAGTTACACTGACTGAAGGATTGATTAGAACTGAAAGGCGGCCATTTAGATAGGCACATAATTAGGATTTTCACAAAGTTATAGCAGGAGCACCAAACAATTGCCAGCTTAGGTACAGATGCAGCGGCCGTTATTCGAACACTTCATGCGGTGTATACCTCGGAATTCCCATGTCATGGCGCGTGATTTCTTCCAACGGTACCGCCTTAAGACACGAGTGCAGGCGAGTGCAGAAAATGGCATTTTAGTGTTCTGGTTTTTAAACACCTGAAATTGACACAGCAGCACAGTACAATTCATTAATTTCATTGCATATAATTGCAAACAACCCATGAAATTCAAACAAAGCAACCACGATAAACATGTGTGCCTGGGGCGATTGGCCGCGTTAATACCGTGTGGAATACAGCAGCGCACAGGGAAACGGCTCCGTGATTTGTTCGAATAACGGCTGCTGCATCTGTAAGAATGTAGCATTATAAATTGTCACATGCTTTACATAAATATGAATAAAATAATAAGAAAAAAATAGGGAATGTAGTATGCTGCTTTAAGTTTTAGATACTTATTAAAACATTTTGACCCATAGTTACTAATTTGTGCTATTTCACAAGACACATAATGCCATGCTGCAATCAGCCCTAAATGTTTCACATTTTAATCTGGTCTGTAACTGTTATATACGCCTACTGTATAGTATATATTATTTTAACTGTGCATGCAATGTCTTGTATATAATGTACTGTATAACCCTTTTCACTCGTTGTAACTATGTATTTGTAACCATGTATTTGTCATTATAACTCTGTGCCCGGGACATACTTGAAAACGAGAGGTAACTCTCAATGTATTTCTTCCTGGTAAAACATTTTATAAATAAATAAATACATGTACTTGGAAAAACATATGTGTGTGCAAAGCAATGCCCACGCTGGCACTGAAGAGGTTAACGGCACACACATGCGGCTGCCTCTGAAAGAAAATGATTCAGGAGAGAAGAATTAACTGCTATTGAGGGAGGTGTTGGCATTTAATAGCGGGAGAGGAATCTTATCTGCACTCTCTCTGCAAGAACAGCTCCGTCTAAATCAATATTATGCCCCCCTTTTTTTTTCTTTCTTAAATAGGTGATTGCTTTAGTAGCAATGCACTTTCCGAATGCATTTGCAATTTACCTTAGAGATATAAGTACAACATTAATTATAGTTTTTATGATTTTCTTTTCTGGAGGAAACAAATTAACTGGGCAGATGAAAAGCAAGGCCCAATTTACATACCTACAGTAATACACACTGTAGGAAGAATTTCCCCCCTTGTGAATTAAAATGTTGTTTTTACACAGTGTTTATGTGCTGCAATTAGTCCTACATGTATGTAAAAGGAGAATATATATATATATATATATCCCTGATGAAGATCCCCCTGTGCGAATTGAAACGTTGATATTGTGGGGTGTATTTCTAATACAATTCTTTATTATTATATTGTTGAGTGCTGTCGCCTTCTTGCCACCCTTGCTGTTGGTAACCTATACTTTATGTGTCTTATGGTACAAGCACCTGACCATATCAGTGTTAATACAGGAGTGCCAGTATCTATCTATCTATCTATCTATCTATCTATCTATCTATCTATCTATCTATCTATCTATCTATCTATCTATCTATCTATCTATCTATCTATCTATCTATCTATCTATCCCTCTATCTATCTATCCAATATATATATATATATACACACACAGTATAAAATCAAATCTCTTTGATGCAGGTCTGATTTTTTAGGGGTCTTATACAGCACTTACAGTGTACACAGTACTGTACACAGCATTTTAACGGCACGAGGAGACCCTGTCTTTAAGAGTTTACAAGCTATAACTTTAGTAGTTTAAGAAAATAGTATGATTGTTAATTATTATGGTTTTGAACATTGTTCTGCTTAAATTAGGGGGTGATTTTGGGAGAGGATAGAGCAGAAGTTGCGGGAGTTTTAGAAAATAGTTTAGGAAGCACTAGAATAAGAGTTTAAGAGAGTGGTTACAGGAGCAGTTAGGGGAGGAATTACAGGGAAGGTTTATAGGGGCAGTTAGGGGAGAAGTTATAGGGAGCAGTTATAGGAGAAATTACAGGGAAGGGTTATAGGGGCAGTAAAGAAAGGAGTTATTGGAGCAGTTAGGGGTGGAGGTATAGGAGCAGTTATGGGTGGAGTTATAGGGAGAAGTTATAGGAACAATTAAGGGAGGAGTTATAGGGAGCGTTTATTGAAGCAGTTAATGGAAAAGTTATAGTAGCAGTTAGGGTGAAGGTATAGGAGCAGTTAGGGTGAAGGTATAGGAGCAGTTAGGGGAGGAGTTATAAAAGCAGTTAGGGGAGGAGAGATAGGTTGCAGTTTTAGGTGTAGTTCGGGAGGAACTATAGGGAGAGGTTAAAGATAAAGGTAAGGGAGGAGGAATAGGAGCAGTTAGGGAATGAGTCATTTGGAGCAATTATAAGAGCAGTTAGTGAAGGCATTAAAAAGGAGAGATTATACTGTAGGTGTAACTAGGGGATGCGGTATAGGGATGTAGCCAGGTACCCCCTCATCTCGTTTTACCTGCCGCTCCAGGGAGTGCACTCGGGAGGCTTCGGGGCGCGTGTGGGTGCTGCCGGCGGGGCGTGCAGACACCCAGAGAGCTCTGGGTTGCTAGGGGAGCTTCAGGTAGCGCTGTGAGGGGCAACTGGGTCGCTGAGGCTCTGGAGTGGTGTGTGCATAAGGTGCTGCCATCTTGGATGTTATGGCACATGCACGAGTCTCAGCGCATGCGCAGAACAGGTAGTATTGTGGTGGCCATTACAGAACATTGCGCATGCACAGAGTGCCCCTGGGAGCGGCGGCCAGAGGGGAATAGGTTCCAAAGGGAACTAGAGTTCCCAGCAGCCTCAGGGGCTGCAGTGAGGTGGAACACAAGCAGCCAATAGGGCTGCTGCATTTGTGGTAAGGGGCGCTCGCGCTGACAGTTAGGGCAGTAAGACAGTTAGTCAGTGAGACAGTTAGTCAGTGAGACAATGAGTCAGTTGGAGCCAGGGCAGACAAGGGGATGGGACGGTCTGAGTGTCAGTGGCACTCAGACTAGGCCAGAGAATCCCCATAGGTCCCAGATAGGCCTCACTCATGTGTAGCTTGTGGCTGCTGCAGAGAAAGCCCCTTAGATAGGGACGCTTCCCCATTTTACTATAGTGTCAGGGACACAGTGAAGACACCGTGTGGTGATCGTGGTCTGTGGTCTGTGATCAGACCACCGCGGTGCTATCAAAGACTCTTAAAGGTGAGACCCTCCTACCGGAGTCCACCCAACGCAGAGGCAGACACCATCACTGAGGGCCACGTCGCTGGATCAGACGGATCCTCATTTCTACGTCAGCTACACCGAGTACTGGAGTACTCAGCAGGTACCTCAACAAGTGCACCAACAGTTCACGGAATAGCGCTACTCCCTACACTTTTGGGTGGGCTGGACACTGGGAAAGGGACATCAGGGTATTGGTGCTTAGCACCCGATATACTTTGGGACACTCACTGGTGGTACTGGGCGGGTGTTCATTATACTGGGAGGTGGTGTTATGTTATATGTGTTATCAGTAAAGGTTGTTATTATATACTGTGTGTGTTTACTATTACTATTGGTTCCTGTGAGGGGCTTCTCCCACTATGCCGGGATCCCTCACAGGTGGAGGCGCTGCACCGAGACGATAATTATACCACTCCAGGCTTCCCGTGGCGGAGGCTTGGGCCCTCTGTGAGCCAACAGGTAACAGCAGTCTCTTTATTTAGGGGGAAAGAGGGCTATAAGGTTGCAAATATATGAACAGTTAGGGGAGCAGGGCTGCCGAGAAGTGGTGAGTACAGGGACAACTGTCCTGGGACCAGCGTCGGACGGGGACCCACCCCAGTGGTCTGAACCCAGAAGTTAGGCCCTGTCAGCTGTCTAGTTGGTCTCTATCTAGTAGGGCCAAGATCTCCCACATCTTGCTGAGGGAGAATAAGTGAGGGACAAAGAGGGGAGGAACAGTGAGAGAGGGGGGTGACTCACAGGGCTGCTGATGGCGAGAGCCCTCATCCGAAAGTCCGGTCAACAGTTAGAACCCAGACCTCCTCCCCACCCCCCACCCTTCACCCCTCTCCCCCTCACAACAATCCGGGAAAGCTGCCCGCGGCCCTGTAGGAGTGGGGGTATACAGGCATACCCCGGTTTAAGGACACTCACTTTAAGTACACTCGCGAGTAAGTACATATCGCCCAATAGGCAAACTGCATCTCACGCATGCGCCTGTCGTCACATCCTGAACAGCAATACCGGCTCCCTACCTGTACCAAAGCTGTGCACAAGCAGGGAGACTATAGAGCCTGTAACAAATGCGTTATTTACATCAATTCTGCACGTATACGATGGTTGCAGTACAGTACATGCATCGATAAGTGGGAAAAAGGTAGTGCTTCACTTTAAGTACATTTTCATTTTACATACATGCTTCGGTCCCATTGCATACGCTAATGCGAGGTATGCCTGTAATTCATAGTTTGTGTCTATAAATGGCACAGTCTTCCTATATCATTCCACCCTCTAAATCTGCCTCGTTTGATGTGATGAAACTGCTAAAGAGATCACAAGATATTTCCGGTCATAGATGTAGTTAAAGGAGCAGTATAGGAGCACTTCGTGAATTAGTTAAAGGGATTAGCATTATATGTAACAAACAAATACATTTGTTTCCTTTGCCCACAGTGCAAATTGATGTAAAAGAAACTTTTTGCACATCAGCTGGTATCACCTTAATACGGGTCGTCTGTAGTCTATAAATATTTCCAGTATAACCTTGGCATGGGAGCCCCTGCTGTATGGTCCCAGTACATGTAATGTTTATCCTCTGTTATTTTGTCACTGGGCCGCGCGAGCGAGGTTTTTGCAGGCTCTTTGTAAGGGGTTAGCTGAAACCTTTTGTGGCAGTGCATTGTACAGTATGTATGTTTCTCAGCAAACTTTGAACCAGCGGGGTAATTAAAATGTACTCTTGGTAAAAGCAGCCTACTGGCGACAGCATCAGTACTGTATATGTGAAGGTCAGTCTCAGCTCAGTGAATTCCTGCCTGGAATGTAAACATCTGAATCCTTGTGATAGCAATACAAGCAAAGAATGTATTACAAACCAAAGAAGTACTGTACACCAAGCTGTTCAGCCTCTATTCTTATATTGGACATACCATTGCACTCCTTCAGACCCCTGTTCGATATGCTGTGGCGACTTCCCAGTGCTGGAGAGCTCTGCACCATTCAAATGAATGGGACTCAAATCTACTCAAGAATGGGGAGATTGCTTCCCTGCATACTGAATAGGTGCCATTGTGAGAGCATTACACTATCCTCTTACACACATCATCTGCACACATACAGTAGGGGTTTATTTGGTAAGCTGTTCTAGCCTGGGTCCCTCCTGGTCCCCTGTTGTCCCCTTACCTCTTGCTGCAGCTGCGACTGGCAGCGGAGGCTGGTGGGAGCGGTGCCAGGGCTGCGGGCAGATCGCTGGTAGCTCAGAAAGGCGACCGAGTTGCCGGGGGTTCCCGGCAGCTCCCTTAGCAGGGCGCCGCCATTTTGAATATGACTGCGCATGCCAGGGCAGTAGCGCATGCGCAGAGAGGTGCTGCAGGGCGGCCAGCACACAGAAGCTCAGCTGGGAAACTACAGCTCCCAGAATGCCCAGGGGCGGAGACACCATGTGAACCAACACAGCCAATAGGGCTCTAGGATTCCCCTGCTTACCGGATAGATACATTTCGCGTGCAGAGGAGCACGTCAGTCTGAGCTGGGACAGCAAAACGGTAGGCTGTGCATGTGCAGGGTGTCAGTGACCACTGCACTAGATCAGAAACCCCCTTAGGCCCCAGCTAGGCCTGACTCCCCTCAGCTTGTGGTTGCTGCAGGGACATTCCCAAAGATAGGGACACTGCCCTGCAGTGCCAGTGTGAGGGACACAGATAGGGCGCAGCTGTATCCTGGCATCACGTGGTCTGGGACCACCTACAGTACAGAGACATTGCATGGTGGCACCGTCCACGTGGGATACCACCCAACGTAGAGGCGAGGCTTCGAGGGTAACGTCACTGGATCCGTGGATCCCGTCTTGCTGCATCGATGTGCCTGGGTGCTGGGAGCACCCGGCAGGTACCTCACCTCAACACGTGCACCAACTATACACTTCTGTTCTAGTGGGGCAGCGCTGTCCCACACATTTGAGTGGGTTAGTTCCTGAGGACACCGGGGAGGTTAGGTGCCCAGGGGCACCTCAGTACTTTGGGAGTAAACCCCATCGGGTGTGAGCACGGTGTTGGAGGCACGGTGAAGGGGTATGGCCCTGTGAGGCTTAAGTTGTTCTGTATTATTCTTATTCTTAGCCACATGTGTTCAGTAAACCGGTTATATTATACAAGTGTTTATTTCTTATTGCCCTGCACGGGATTATCCTACACTGTTAGGATCCCGCGCAGGTGGAGGCGCTGTCAACCAACAGATTAGGTACACCCCGGGCTCCCAGCAGCGGAGGTTCAGGCCTTCTGTGACCCGCAGGTAAAGCACCACACATACTGTAGCTGCCATATATCCAAGGGGGTGGGGGACAGTACCAATCCTTTGCTATCCCAATGCCCATAGTCTTCACCTTTAAAAAATAAAGTGTCAGTTGCCCCCCACCCCCATTATTTAGGGTTCCCACATCAGGGGTTCCCTTTAGCTTCAAATAAAACCCCCTCTTAAAAAGACAGGATCAGTCTCTTATACGCTTCAGCCATCCCTATACATTAGTTATATTTCATTGGGATTACACTTTAGTTAGTAGCCCCATGATCTCCAGTAGGATCATCCTCTCAAAGGGCATGATAACCCCATTATGTATGAGTTGTCCCTTAACCTTCAATAGTATCACTCATTCTCTTACTCTTATTGCTGAGAAGCCATCTTCCCTTTGTTAGAGAAGATTGTAGTCCCAGCCATAAGAATAGAATAGTCACTAGCACTGTGAAGCGGCATATTGAATAAGGGATTACAAATCAGGGTTGTTCTCGCTCACATAGCAGGTGACACCATGGATTTCAGTGGGATCCCCAAGTTATTGGCTCTCCTACCCAAGTGAGGGCAGTGACATCATTAGACTGGAACTAAAGCTTCATCTCATACTACCGGCCATGTTGCTCTATCCCGGGCAATTTTCAGAGTTCAAACGAACGGTGTGTTTTTTTTTTTAAGTTTACAATGTTACTAACTTGCTACGTTAAAATGTATCTTCAAAGGTGCTATTCTGCGTAGAAATAAACATCAAAATTGTAATTAAGGGAAAATACGCACCTCTACTATTTATAATAATAATAATTACATGTTCTTGTATAGTGCTGCTAGGTGTACGCAGCGCTTTACCGAGACATTTTTGCAGGCTGAGGTCCCTGCCCCGTGGAGCTTACAATCTATTTTTTGGTGCCTGAGGCACAGGGAGATAAAGTGACTTGCCCAAGGTCACAAGGAGCCGACACCAGGAATTGAACCAGGCTCCCTGTTCAAACTCTCAGTGCCAGTCAGTGTCTTTACTCACTGAGCCGCTCCTTCTGATTGGTTTATACTAGTGCAGTATGTTTAATGGCAGATATTACAAAATATAACGTATATATGTTTTTTGTTACCAATTCTGTTACCCAATTCAGGAATGTTGCAGAAAGTGATCAAAGCCGAGTTATTACGCTAGTGGAAAAGAAAAATGACAGCTATTTTTACAGTCCCCAACACAAATATTTTGACATCAATGTTTCTCCCAAATGGAACACTGCGGCAGAATTTCGCAATGTGTGATCTGTATGAAAGAGGGGAAGAAAAGCAAAACACTTGATCTTTTGTGCCTTGAACCTGTACTGTACAAAAGTGGCTGTGGGATGACCATCTAAAAAAGCATTGCAATCTACGACATTCCTCCTCACTCAAGAACATGGAGCGATAGGATTTCAGGCAATTGACATTACGTGGCATGACTGCAGTGTACTGTATCACTTGAGATTCATGCTAGGTTACTGCTTTTGTATCTGAAGTAAAAACTGGCAGCTGTGTCTATACCCAGTAAGTAACTCTCACGCTCCCTGCATAATGCATCTGACTGTTCCCACACGCAACTTAGCATATATTAGCCGTGAAAGTGATCATGGAAAAAGAAACAATATGAAAGTAGAGCTCCATTATAATCACTGCACTAATTATATTACCCCCTTAATGTCGTTATGATCTAGCTTAGTTATTTTCTTTAGGCTCTTATCTGCCAAGCGTAATACTTGCGATTAGAAAATGTTATGTACACTTCATGGCAATGTGCTTAGTGGATTTGATGCTGCAGTCGTTTGTAGAATAAGGCTGGGATTATGGTGCCGGCGTCGCTGCGTGCACGCGCCTGCGTGCGCGCATCCGGCAAGCACTCTGCTGTATTTTCTTATGGGAGCTACCCTGTGACTGCGCACCTACAGGGGAGAGGTGCGTTGACGCGGCCGCATTTTGAAAATACAACGCATTTTGTATTTTCAGGCGGCTGCCGCGTGACATCAGCGCACGTGAGCTGGTTCAGCCAATGAGGGCAAACCAGCTTTGTGATGCGTCCGCCACGCCCCCACCACGCCTCTACGATCTCCTGCAACCAAGTTCACAAATCGCTTGGGCTACAGGAGTGCGCACGGTGGTGCGCTTGTTTTCACGCGGCCGCGCAGGGACCTTAATCCCCGCCTAAGAAAGAGAGAGGGTTGGTAGGTATTAACTTTACAGAGCCGGCGGGTGCCACTGGATCTCAGCCACTTCCTGGACATGTGATTAATTCTAGAGCATGAAGCCACCAGGCCCCCGGGTGCCAGAAACAAAAGTGGACAAGACTTTTGTTATCAATCTGGATGGCCTGCAGCGGTCATCCTGGTTATTTCCTGGAAAACAAGCAAGTGCTTAAGATTTACCTTTATTTCAATATAGTAACTTTACACAATGAGATTGAAAGTTCTTCACAATTAAGGCACAGGGAGATAAAGTGACTTACAACCGCGGCCACATGCGGTCTGTTTTCTTTTTTTCCAGAGCGGTTTCCGGTATGTTAGCACTCGGATTTTTAGCGCTGTTTGCTATACTGCAATACCATCTAAAAACACAGGTGCGCGTTCGCGAGCTGTTGTTTTAAAAGTCTAATAGCAATTCAACTTACAGTACAGTACAGCTGTACATTCTCTGCATGTCTGTGTGCACGTGCAGTACTGTAATTATAAAATGAAACGCACAGACCATTCATGTTCTAATGGTTGGCTTTGTGTTTTTAATTGTCCCGATCCTGGTATCACATCTCTGCGCCTGCGTGCAATTCTCTTTGGGACCTTGTTGATTATTAAAGCAGAGACCAGTATGACTCATCCACCCACCCCCCTCCAACCCTTTGAGGCTTTGTTTAGGGTAACGCATGCGCACGTGTGATAATCCTTTCTCGAATTTAATATGTTAATCTGATTAGCCCTTCTTGGCAACTACAGAAACTACTGTAGTGTAGACTTGTGAGGTTTACAATGGTACATGTACTGTACATGTTTAGATGAATGTAATGAATCGAAATGTGTATCCACACCTTCCTGAATTTAATATGTTAATCTGATTAGCCCTTCTTGGCAACTACAGTAAGTAGTGTAGCCCACCCCTAAGCACTTCACACACAAACCCAAAGCCTTCTTCAAGAATCCCCCCCCCCCACACACATTCAAAGTGAATTTAAAATTCAAAGGAAAAAAAAGAGATTTAAAAAAAACATCTGAATCATGTTTTTGATAAATTACCAATTTTTGTAATTCTTTCTTTTTCTTGGGGGGGGAGGGGGAGGGCTTTCAATGATTATGATTATCGTGAATGTAATGAAATATTTATTTTATCAGGAATAAAAAATACAAATAAGCATGAATAATACAAAATTCAGTCTTTATCTTCTTTGTACTGTACATGTACTGTAGTTCTTCTGTCAGTTGAAAATTGAGGGCCGGTGGATAATCATGGAAGAATGAAAAATACAAAGAACCATGAATAATGCACATTTAAAATAATAAAAACATTAATACAAATTTTTAGTCTTTCTCTTCTTCGTCATGGCCACATTGAGAGAGGGGGGGGAGGGTAAGAAAAAATTAGTGCAGTTACAGTAAGTGCATATTATGGCATTGTGTACAGTATTGCTACTCCATATTGGACTACTGTATACTGGAACTACTGTACAGTATGACTACTGTAAAATACTTTGTAACAAGATTGGGAGTGCAGCTCTCTCTGAAAAGAAAAAATTACTGCAGTTACAGTAAGTGCATATAATGGCATTGTGTACAGTAAAGAATTAGTGCAGTGAAGTGCATGGTGTATACTGTAAAACAATCTGTGCCATACTTACCTGTATACTTACCATACTACAGTACAGTACTGTACCATACTATCTTCCTGATGCATGCCCATTACGCTGTATCACAATGGGCAACACAGTAGCAATATGGCCGATATATTTATTACATCGTTCCACGGTGAGTACATCGTTCCAAAAACTCAGAATGCCTTTCGACAACTCATCTTTTTTGGAGGGTTTCACCACTTTGCGGATATAATCCTTTAGCTGATGCCAGACCATTTCGATAGGATTGAAGTCTGGCGATCTGTCATTGGAGGCGGAAAAAAAGGGAAAAAATTAGTTAAAGAGATACACCGTAAACAGTGGGAAAAAATGAGACACGGTTACCGTACTTACTCCGCTGGTGTCTTCACCCAGCTGATACCGCAGGCAAGAATATGCGCAGTTGACGCGGTGTGCTTTGGATCGTTGTCCTGGTAGAAACGGTGACCATGTGGGAATTCACGTGTGATGTATTCCACAATCTCTGGCACTATTTGTTCTTGGAAAAAAGCTTTATTCATGATTCCTGTAACAAGAAAAGAAAAATGCTCAAAATAATGCACACTAAAACAGTACTGTGCATAAGGCAACAGCGTGTGAGTTTGGGCCTTATTTTACCGTCAAAGATGACGATGCATCCTGGTCCACGCCTAGAAATGGCACCCCACACATGCATCTTCACTGGGTGTTTTGGACGCGGCTTCATAGATATGCGTCCTTTTTTGTGGAATGCAAAGGTTGCAAATCTCTCCAGCGATACACTAGACTTGTCAGTAAAGATGCAATCCTGAAAAGTTTCGCCACTGTCAATCCATGCCTGTGCCTGGACCACTCTCTTGATCTTGTTGATGTCCCTTATCATAGGGTACGCTCTATAATGACAAGGAATAATTTTATAGGTACAGTTTATTAAACCACACTTTTACCTCCTGTACGGTCCAGTACTAACCTGACACGTCCATATTTCCATCCAATTCTGCGTCTCATCTTCTTGATGCTGGTCTCTGATATGGTAAGATTGTGATTTTTATGCAGAGTGTCTTTGACCCTTAAGGCACTCTTCTCATCATTCTCTTCACTTATTTGGTCAACCAGAAGAGTTGTCTCCCTACAGGAAACAACAATACGTTACAGTAGCCCACAAGTACAGTACATAATTAATAATTAATAATACAGTATAGCTAAATATATAATACTGTAATATAATAGTTATATAAATATACAGCGATAACAATAATAATAGATAGATATAGAATAGAGTTATATAAATATACAGCGATAACAATATATATATATATATATATATATATATATATATATACAGTCTAAAAGATATATATATATATATATATTATATATATATATATATATATATATAACATACAGTATATACTGTATATAACAGATATAATATTAACAGTACTTATTGCGTGTGTGTGTCAGAATGTGAGTAAACTGTGTACTGTAATGAGGAGGTTGTGAGTGCGTGAGTCATAATGAGTAATAATGAAGTGAGTTTTAATTAAGGAAAGAGGTGCAACTCACTTTCAAATAGAATTGATTATAAGAATGTAGGAATGCAATTATGATAATAGAGGAAGGAGGTGTAACACAAAAAAAATTGTGCAGTACAGTTTATCTAATAATTGTTATGAAAATGATTCTGTTAAAAACAATTAGCCATCTAACCAATAAAAGCCCTATTGCAGTATTGCACGGTACAGAAAACATACAGTGTACAGTATTCAAAATACTTTACAGTACTTACGCGGTAGTTACCATTGGAGTCCTCGTGACTTTTTTGTTTGTTCCGTGTGCATGATAGGTCACGGTAGCTGCTGGTACAATGAGGCCAGAAGTACTTAACCAGCATTGAATATCTGCAATTCGTTGTCCTCTTGTGTACATCGCCTTTATTCTCATGCTGAGATCCTTAGAAATCTTTTTAACAGTCATCGCTGCGTGTAGAAAGAAATACAAGCACAAGAATGTATATTCGATGTTTAGTCGATGTGTATTCAATGTGCAGTGAATCCACAAAATGGATGGTGTATTTATACTTTAATGAGTCACATTAGAGTACACCCACTTTGAACACCTGCACCTTGGCGCCATGCATAAAAGGTGACACACATTGCATAGCCTCCCACTCGATGATGTGTATCTGTGCTTGCCCTTGTCCAGATACTGCATTGTGCCATCTGCTTCCATGGATAGACCCCGATTCTATGGACGCAGGAACCCACTTTCTTCTGCCGTGCCTGCCGTGCCTGCCGTGCCGAAAAAGCGAAAGGCATAAGCCGTTTCCAAGCCAAGGCCAAAGCGAAAGACTAAGGCTTTTAAGAAGCCTTATTATGTCAAGAAGAAATTCGCTGATATTGACACAAAGCAAAACAAATGGAAGCCAACCAATCGAACCCACAGGTCACCTCCTCCATCACTCCTCAACGACGCTGCCGCTTCTCTCCCGGAAATCCAAAGGTCACCTCCTCCATCACTCTTCGCCGACACTGGTGCTTCTCTCCAGGGAACCCCCATCTCATCCTCTTCAGCACCCATCCACCCAGATGTCCACAGCACCCTATGCACAAGATCCAGCTCCTTAGACCGCATGCTGAATGGGTTAAGTGTCGATATCCATGGGAACTCTATGCTGGTAAAGATAGATCTTTTAGAGACCATACTAAATATGGATCAACGGATGGAGAAGATGGATCAACGGATGGAGAAGATAGAGACTGACATAGTGGGGATACATAATTTGCTTGGAGTTCATGCCCCTGTATCTCCGACGCCGGAGCAGGAGGGTTGCATGGATTGGATGAATGGAACCTTCAACCTTCCATCACCAAGCGCACCCCTCCATCAGAATGTCATGTATGCCGTTGACGAGGATGACATGACAACCCCATCAAGACCGCGCCAGGAGACAACACTGACAAGGAGACCAAGAGAGGAGGAAAGCATCCTCCCAGACAACCTACCCTTGCCCTCCGCCACAAGCACACTCGCTCCCAGAAGCACACCCACTCCCAGAATCACACCCGCTCCCAGAATCACACCCGCTCCCAGAATCACACCTGCTCCCAGAAGAACACCCGCTCCCAGAATCACACCCACATACACTTGCATTGAGACGGTGCCCGACATCATCTTGCATGACCTGTCCCAGCCAGTCAGGGAGAAGTATAGGTTTGCAAGTGGTGGTGTAGCCCAGAAACATGCCATGTACATTTTCAAGTACCACGTGCCCAACGCAGTGTATTGCGGGTGGGCCCACAATGTAAACTACAAAGGGA
Organism: Ascaphus truei; assembly: GCF_040206685.1. Lineage (NCBI taxonomy): Eukaryota > Metazoa > Chordata > Amphibia > Anura > Ascaphidae > Ascaphus > Ascaphus truei. The sequence continues at coordinate 64,911,883 of NC_134491.1, forward strand.
ATCGCGTCAAAAAGGCTCTTCCCGAAAATTTAAGAAAGACTATTGTGGAGGAATTGCGGCGCAATTTTCAATTAGCGAGTATTTAATGAAAATCACGAGAGACTCCATAAATGGCATTTTGCGGCATACAAGGCATCGTCGCTGGAAGGACGATCTGCTGGGGATCGAATTCGCTGCGTGACTGTATTGTATTCATACTGTCAATGTTTTTACTTACTGTACATCATACACCTGTAAATGTTTTCACTTGTTGTAACTGTACTGCTGCTTGTTTTAAATTGTATTCTTACAGTAAATGTTTTCAGTTGCTGTACTTTAATAAAAAAATGCTGCTTGTTTTAAATTGTATTCTTAAATGTTTTACTTACAGTACACCATGAATGTTTTTTTACTTACTCCACCAATAAAAAAAATGCTGCCTGTTTTAAATTGTAATTGTTTCATTGTGTCTCCTTTGCGTTTCAATGAGGCATGAGGCATACTGTACAGTACTGTACTGTATACTGTAGGCATGCACATTACATCAAAACAGTATTAAAACGCATTATTAGTATTAGTATTATTAGAACACACATACTGTACTTTAATACATGTACAGAATAAATGCATACTTTTTTATTTTCGGGGTTTATTATACAGTACAGTATGTAAAAAAGTATTGTATACTTTATGAAAAAAACAGCATACTGTTTCAGGTTTACTATAAAGCTCACAGTAATTCTATCCTAGTCAATAAAAATGGCACTGATTCAGATTCAGCAGTTTACAAAAAGCGATATCCATCGAAATCCCTCCATTTGCCGTTCTCAGCGTGATGACAAAGTTTCTTTTCTTAGGAAGAAAAATACAAGTATCACTGTAATGGCAGGTTCAAATTAGTCTGTCCCCTAAAGAAGTTCCCACTGTCCCCTAAAGAAGTTCCCGCAGTCCCAACAATAATTTTCTCAGGGGGCGTCTCTTGTTCACATACACGCATGCGCCTAGATGTGATGAGACGCATATGCGTTTCAACAAGCTTCCAATGCGCATGTGCTTAGCTGTCCACCAATTGTTCAGTATCTACTGTAGAAGCTGCTCAGCTAATGATATTGCTGGACAACATTTTGGTGAATTGTGACTAAAAGAACTAAATAACCATAAGCAAAGCAATTGATTACAGGAGAATCGCTTTACTGTGCATACTGTACATAAGGCAGCTGTACCCACCATAGACATTGCCATTCGGTTGGCGCCGAGCCACTGCCTGTCCCGTAGTCTTGATTATACACGTAGTTGACAGGTGACAGCGGGCCTGCTACACCTGTAGTTGACAGTTAATGAAGCTGGAAATCGCTTTGGTACATGCAAGCTTGCTGGTATCTGTATGTGAAATCCTGCTCAGGCTGCAGGTATCCAGGCGGGGGCAGATAGCAAGGGTTGCCGGTCAGCAGGTTTTCACAGACGGTCGGACCGTTATTGGAAGCCGGTGCTGGCGCTGGCGCATTGCTTGCCTGGGACGGACGATTCTTAGTTGGTTTTACCATGACCTTTCGCCTTTTGAACTCTCCATGATCAAAGATACTGGAAACATCAGGGGCAACACACCAATACCCTCCTCCTGTAACTCTGGGTGCAGGAGCAATACGAAAAAAATGTGGATCGATACATAACTTTTTCCTTATCGCACGCTTCCACCCATGAGCATCTGGTGAAAATTTGTAAAAGTCATAATTTTCGATAAAATATTGATACATTTGACCAACTGTGGCCATCTTATCAGCTGCTGAACTAATTACTGACCATATTAAATAAGCGTATGTTATGTTGGGCTTTTTGAACACGGACTGCAGTGGTGTACTCATCTCTGGACAATGGAATAGAACACCAGACACTTTGCATTTAGTTTTTAATATGAAACGCCTAAATAGATACAATGTTGTACAACTTCTTCAGTACCAAGGTCAATTCACAAAGGACCACTGTGGTATTTTTTAAACACCTGCAAGTCGACACATTACTGAAGCGCATGCGCATACAGTACGTTAGAATTCATGAATATCTGCCACCTGGCGGATACGCGAAGAATTGCAACCAATTAAATCCGAACCATTCTCATTAAACAGATTAAGCACGGGTGACGCCGGCATAATTGCGACATGAATACAGCACGAATGTCGCATGAACGCCGCATGAACGCGGCGAAGCGTGTGGCATTCGGAAAAAGTCACCGGAAAATTTCTGAGAAGTGTTAAAATAAAAGTGGCAACGGCTGTACCCAAGGTCACAAGGCTGACACTGGGATTCAAACCATGCTCCCCTGATTCAAACTCAGTGAATTTAATTACTGAGCCTCTTCTTATTCATAAGGGCAGGGGTCTCCAAACTATTGCCAGGGGGCCACATCAGGCCCCCCACAGCAACTTGGAATATATATATTTTTGCTCATTATATATCATTTCCCAGTGTAAGCACTGCATCCTTTCATTGTAATTGTCACATTTCTCCTTTGTTCTGAATCATATCATGCTGATTACCCCAAAAATATCCAAATAAAACTTATTCATTCATTTATAAAATATATAAATATATAAAAATAATACAAATATCTTTTTTCTTTGGCCCGCAAAAATGTGTAGAACATACGGTGTCCCTCGTACTGAAAAGTTGAGACCACTGCATAAGGGCACAGTTACGGTAAAGCAGCAAAAGTGGGTGATTAGCCACTGAAATGAATTTTAAGGTGGCATTTGGGTTGTGTGTATTGGGCAACCCACCGAGTTTTAGATGACCAGTAATGGGGTTAAAGGTACAGTCCCATCTACTGTGGCATCAACTAAAGCCAGTAGTAGGTTTTAACCCTTTGAGTGCACTGAGTGCCACAGCCCCTCCTCTGGCACATTGCAATCACATGACCACCCCTTGGAACTATCAGGTGATCCATTCACCTCAGTGACAGAATGAGGAGCAGACCTTCTATTTTACAACTGTTTGTGGGAATGTATTTTTCACAGGCAAAGCGTTTCCCCCTACTTCCTGTACAGCCTATCCCCTCCTTGAGAATGATGTGATCACTGGCACACAGTTGAGAGGGTAAGTCAACATATAACATAAAAAAATGCCATTGCTTCTGTTTGTAAGAGTTTGAGTGCACTGAAATATTTCACTAAAAGAATCAGAGAGGAAGCTTTAGAGTCATAAGCGCGAGGGCAGCGGGCATGGATTATCTGTAGCCAGGAGAAAAAGGGGTTTGTTTAAGGGAAATAAAAGCTAAATCAGATGTGGGAAGAGAAATGGAAAGTATGACGTTAAGTGAGGAGAAGTCGGTGCCAGGGGGCTGGGGTACATGGGGGGGGGGGGATTAGCTATTTTAGTGTTCTTGTATTGGAGCAGGTGGTAACACCCATCCACAAATTAATGGATTAAAGGTTAGGTAGGAAGTAATAAAATAGAGTGTGGAACTGTAACTCGTTTATGGAACAGGAAACCTGTTGCGAGCAGGCTACAGGTACTTTCATTGTGTGTCTGTATGTAAATTTGGATTAATGGCAATGGTTTAATGTTTGCAATAGGAACTGGCACTCACCCACTATTTTTTTTTTATATGGATCCTCTTTATATCTGTGTTCTTGTCCGGTTCCTCCACCGTCTGGACACTAATTATACCCAAGAAATACATTCGGACACCGGCACGCATCTGGTTTTTAACATATGACTTAAGAACACGTCATTGTTTTGGTTCCTCTTCTCTTTATGCAGTGGAGGAAATACAAGGGACAGTTTAATTAATTGGTAGTGTAGGACCTGCTGGTAGGGGCCACTTGACCTGGTTGCAACTTAACATGATCTGGCCATAAGATTTAACTAAAGTACCCATACTTCTGAAAAGAAAAAAACATATAGAAATGGGTTGAATTGGGGATTCTTAGTTCACAGTTGTATATTTGAGGTGACTTTCCCAGTAGCGCTCCAGTTGGCACAAATAAATATATAAACATATAATAAACTCACCCATCCCACCCATTTTGGTCCATCAGGTCCAAGTACGCACATGTAATCGCAGGAGTCATTGAGAGATTTCTTTCCCCATAGGAGAAATGTGGAGATGACCTTTGATGCAGCCATAAGTTTAAGAAGAAAAAAAAAATATTTATATACAGTATATATATATATATATATATATATAATTAAAAAAAATGTATGTATGTATGTATGTATGTATGTATGTATGAATGTATGTATGTATGAATGTGTAGAGGTATCGCTACCATGTTAGCCGAGCTTTAATAATCAAAAATTAATAGACGATATAGACGATACAGTTCTGTGGATAGCGAGATGCTTTTATTTGTGCTTTCGAGATACACTGATCTCTTCTTCCGGCGATGGTACATTTTAATAAAGCAAGTATATATATATATATAAAGCAGAAAATAGCCGTGTTAGTCCAGTTGCGATAGTGCAGAATAAATGAGTTCTTCAGTATTAGGTGATACCTTTTTTATTGGACTAACAATTTATGTCATAGGACAAGCTTTCGAGAGTTCTCCTCTCTAAAAATAGTATTGCTTGACCTGAAGAAGAGAGGAGAACTCTCGAAAAGCTTGTCCTATGACATAAATTGTTAGTCCAATAAAAAAGGTATCACCTAATACTGAAGAACTCATTTATTCTGCACTATATATATATATATATATATATATATATATATATATATATATATATATATATATATAGACCATATAGACCATACGATACCGGTTGCAACACGACATCAAGGGACAGCACGCAGGTAAGTAAATCATTAATTTTCTATATTTGATAGAAGACACAAAAAAACACGTTTCGGTCCCCAAGTTGGACCTTTCTCAAGGTGGTGCACCTATATATATATTAGAAAAGAAAAAAAGCGTAATCCCATATAGCAATTGAAAAAATATCTGGAAAAATTTATTGTAAAACAACAAAAGCTAAAAATGATTAAACACAAAATAGAGGGGTATTCCAAGACAAAAGTAAAATGGTAAAATACCAAATAAAATGTCCAATAATTTTTTTGTGGAGGAGTGATGAGTGATGCAGATGATAGGTCACTTATAGCATAGACCAATAGCAAACTGAGGAGAGTAAAGTAGCCGTGTGTATTTAGTATTGAAATGTCAGTACTGTAGCTTGGCTGATAAATTTCCTCCGTATGGAAAGATTGCTGAAAGATAACAGGCAAGGGACGATGTAGGGAATAAAGAAACGATGTCACATATATACACATATACATATACACACATGCATGTTTTGCACTTTTTTAGATTATTTCCCACAATATTTTAGCACACTTTTGTTTTTTAACCAGTTTTAATTGCACTGTAGCTCACACAGAGTGCTTCTACATTTTAACCCCTTAGGCACCACATACGTCACGCATCCCATGCTATTGACTATCATTGGTATATTTCGTCTTCTCTCTATGCAGTGGAGGAAATAAAAAGGGCACCATATAACATTGGCAGGGTAGGTACCTGCTGAAAGGGTTTCACCTTGCTGTGGTTGCAGCTTAACATGTTTTGGTCAAAGGATTGAACTAAATGACCCACACTTAAGAGAAGAAAACACATATCGAAATGAATCAAATCATTTGTTATACTGGATGGGTATTGGGGCTTCTTTGCTTAATGCTCCGCCCCGTGTCGTAGGCATCTCCGGTACGGAAAGAGTTAAAAGAATCACCAAAAATGTCTGAAAAGTGGCAATGCTTGCTGGATATTGATTCTGTTATTGAATTGGGAGTTTGCATGGAAGTCTTTTTTTTAACACACGTTTAGCTCACTTGGTATTGCCAATTTCTTCTTTTTTTCCCCATCTCAGCTTTTTATGAGTTTATTCTATAATGAAAATAGTAAAAATAGGATATAAAAGTAAATGACACCGCAGGGATCAAACCCCTGATTTAATCTTATACTCCCATTTGATATCCGGACTTTGTGCTTGTAAAATTGTCATTCCGTATCCCTAATGTGTTACAAGGAGAACACACTTAAGCCAGTCATTTGATAAGATTATTAAACAGGCGAGGCATAGGTGGGTCTCTGTAAATTCATGCTGACATTATAGCTCACATTGATACATCAGCTGTCCCCACCCCATAAAATGTAATGGGATCATCTTCTTATTAATCTTAGATGCCCATATACTGTAGCAGACTTCAACTTCTCCCCTCTTAAATTTAGGATCACCTTCTTACATATGAGTTGTCTCTATATGGACTTATTCTATATCTGATGGGAAATTTAGGGTGATTGGGCCACTTTGGCAGATATGGACTAAGCACCATGATCTCCAATAATGTCTCCCTCTTAAAAATAAATAAATCTGGATTACCCTGTAACACAAGCCATTTGTTCTCATAGACTTGAATAGATTCTTCCTCAACATATCAGCGACCCCCCACCCCCGTAAACTTCAACAGAACCGCCCTCTTACAAATGTCATATGCCCCACGATCCTGGTTTCAGTGGTTCATGAACCTGTTACACAGTGGGGGAAGGTTCTTTTGAAAGAAAGGATTCATTTAAGATACATCGCCTTATATTTAAACCAGAATAAGAGCTGTGGATTAATAAATAACAAAGTAGCATGTTGTAACATTGAGAATTAGGAACAAATTTAAAAAAAAAGAATCCAATCCTCCTTTTAATGCTGGGATTCTATATCAAGACCTCTCTGCTTGACATATGTGAAAAATGTCGGCTGTACTGAACAGAGACATGAGCTCTGATTAAAACAGTGCTCCAGTTCAGTGCAATTTGAAATTCGTTCCATCGAACCAAGCTGGGGCTTAAGACCGATAACTACAAAGCTCTCATCCTTGGGAGATTTTAATGCTATAATTGGGATGTTAGATTAGATGAAGCAGGGTTTGCAGGAATGATCTGGGAGGATAGTATAGATTGGTTAAACCAGTCTGTATCAGCTATGGTTGAAAGTAACATTGACAGTTGGATACAGGATATTTATCTGAAAATGGATTTGCTACACTGTGAAATCACAATAATACAGAATATATTATTGTTTATTTGAAAAGCGCCAACATATTCCGCAGCGTGGTACAATGGGGGTGCAGAGAGATGTAAATTACATACTGTAAAACAGAGTTACATACCAAATAAGGACAGACGTGCACAAACAGATACAAAAGGTAACGAGGACCATGCTCACAATATTACAATCTAGAGCACGAGTGGCCAACTCCAGTCCTAAGGTAGCACCAATAGGTCAGGTGATAAGGATATCCCGGGTTCAGCACAGGTGGCACAATCAGTGGCTCCTGATGTAGATTTGTTTTTGGCGAATTTGGATCCGCAGCAGATCGTCCGGTTCCTTTGGTCCGTGGATTTCAGCAGATCAATTTCAAAAAGGGCGACTCGTGGTTTGCAGATATTTTTATAATTACAAACTCACTCCGTAGATTCAGCAATCCATTGGCGGATTCTTAAGAATTGGATTCTACGAATCCGTCCACGGGCTGTATCCAATGGCGGTTTAATGCCTATTAAAGCTGACCAAATACGTTTGCGGATTTGACACAGCAAAACGGATTTTGGGGGGGAAATGTGAGAAAATCTGGGAGACGGATTTGGGCGGATTCACCCATCTCTAAGTATGACTATCTTTGTGCTTTTTTTTTATTTCTCTCTGTATTTTAATGTCTTCTGTTTCTGTTGACATGGTACTAAGAATGGGTAACTTCACTCGAGTTCTGTTTTTGGTCCTAAATAAAATGTGTGTTTTGGTTTTGCCAGAATTTTGATTGGTTTTGTTTTTTTGTTTGGAGCTTTTGTTCTGGATTTGTAAGAAAATTGTAGAAAGAATGACAAATTATTTAAAATTTGGCCAAACTTTTTCAAACATTGAATTTTTAACAAAAGCTCACCAAGTTTCTTAATTAAAAAAAAAAATTTTGCCCAGTTTATTAAATACAAAATGACTTGAACTTCCGAATGAACTTTAAAGTTCAGAATGTGAAGCGGTGGCCATGGCCAGTCTTGCCAGCGAGTATGGAGGACTATGGAGCACCATACGATGCAGCAAGACTCACTGTCCCCAGTGTCGCAGACGAACAAGCAAAGGTCTGGGGACAGTGTCTGCTGCAATCATGCTGTGGGGGGCCCATTCTTCTCAATGGGGAACCCCTAAAGTGTTAATCCTTTGATCACCATTAATGCCACGGCCACCGAACAAAAATCTTGCTACATCTGTATTTACACATTTCAGGACCCTAATACTGTACTTGTTTCACCTACAAACTTATATGTCCAATCTTTTTATGGGGAAAAAGGTGATTTACTTAAAAAACAAAACACCTTGATTTGTAGAGCATATTCAGCACATGAGGCCTTAAAAATTGAGATTTAAAAAGCTTTACCCCATTTTTTTAACATGTTGAGGCTCATATTTACTAAGTGGTGCTATTCCATAACGCATCTTCTGGTGCCAGAACACGCCGTGCAGCCTATTTGATTGAATGGTGTTTTCTTGCACTGATGTATTTTATAAGATAGTGCTGCTTGTGGCCAGAAAGACTTGATATTAGGCAGAGTATTTGTTATGAGTCACAGACCACTGTTGACACTACTGTATATCGATAAAAATACACATACTTTTAGAATATGTTTATAACTAAGATTTATATCTTAAAGGAGCTTGAGGGACCTATATCTAAGGGCAGGGGTGCGCAAACTGTGGGGCACACTCCCCAGGGGTACACATTTCTTGGGGGGGCACGGCGCTTACAAACACCCCGCACTCTTCCCCAAAGCATTTAAATTAAATGCCGGGGGATTGTATTTGAGGCCTCTGTAATTCACTTAGCTTGTCTCCGGCGGCTTCTGGCGACGCATCGTCAAATGACGCCACAGGGTCACATGACATTAGGCCGGAAAACTAAAATGTTTGTGCACCCCTGTCTTAGAGGACACATGCTTGATTTTTTTAACCCCCTCTTTTTACCATAGGGAAGCAGGGGGTCCGTGGAGCGGAACCCCATGAATTTAATCTCTGGCGTCCCTCTGGTTTCTGCGATAACACCTGTAAAAGGTAGCGCCAGTACCGTTCCCTCCAGTGGAAACAAAATAGTGATTTAAATCTCCCATGTGACGCAGGCCAATAGGAAGCTCTCATGTCCTCCATAAGTGGCTTTCTATTGGCTCGTGTGATGCCGTGGGGTGAAATTTGCTGAAATACCGACTTTACCTGTCCTGGTATGTACTTCTGAAATTAACGCGGTGCCGCTTGGGGGACCCCTGCTTCCCACCCATGTAAGAGAATGGGTTCAGGGTGGCGTACACAATTTGAATGTACCATTTAAATGGACAGGTACGCATCACTCCCTAATATTTTGTATGTATACTGCAAAGCCATGCATATACTGTTGTCGTCATATCATTATTATGGTTTACTCATAAGGCACCAACTTTTTCCGCAATACAGTACAATGGCGGGGTGAAAGGCGAAATAAAAATATTAGGTACAACCTTAACCTACACTGGAACAGTGGGAAAGGATTGCCGTGATCCAAGGCGCTTGCAGTATAAACGAAAGATGAGTGTGGAAAGGTTACTTCTACAGGCTGTAAATTGTGCAGCTGGCAGCGGGGATGGTCTTTGGGTAACAGGTTGCTTTTATGGTAGAAGCAACAGGAAGATGGAGGATATCCAGATTAGGTCACAACCAGACACAATACAAGTTATAGTGAGTAAAAAAGTTACAAAAACCCTCCACTGTACTGTGTACAGCAAATAAAAATACCACTTGTGAGCACATTCACGTCTCAGACGGGTGTGCATCCTGCCTTTCACCACTATCTCTTAGCATACAGTGCTTCTATTGCAGCCAAGGATGGACAAGAAGCAAGAGCTGATACACTGTGTGTTCCTGTGCATGTCATTACCCAGAATCCCTGGCTGCAGTGGAAGCACTGTATGCTAAGAGATAATGGGGAAAGGCAGGGCTGCAGAACTGTGTGAGGCATGTGACTGTGCTCACAAGTGATATTTTTATTAGCTCTACAAGAGAAGATTACAGAGACTTCCCTGAAGAAGTGAGTTTTATGGGCACAGATCCTTGTATGATTATACCCTGCGTCATGCAAGCCAGTAGGAAGCCGTGATGGATATCGTCACATGCTGAATTCTAGGGACCTTTTTAGCTGTTAGGGGATAGGGGCAGTTAGAAGAATGATGTTTTAGGAAGACATGGACAGTAGAACATGAGTGCAAATATAGAAGAGTGGAAGGTAACATAAGATAACAAATATTCTAAATAGAAAGAAACAGTAGAAGAAGTGTACAGAAGCGAATTGGGTGAAAGAATGACAGCATGAATGGGAGAAAGAGAGTGAAACAATATGTAACCCATCTTTTCCTTCCGACTATGTGATCTGTCACTGAGGTGGGGGATATATATGTAGATTATTCTGATTTCAGCAACTCCTGGCATAGGGGTCATCTTCTCCGCACTTTAGCAGAAATCTGGCCCCCCACTTTTGGACTCTGGGTTTCTCCATGTTTTCCTTCCCTCTCTATGGCTCAGCTCTCTAGGGGATTGCCACCATGTTTCTTTCGGCTGGTTTCCCCATTCATTTTCAATAGGCACATCCTCAATTCGCATCGCATCCATCAATCCATATACTATGTGCATGATAAGCCACTATAGCAGTCAATGGCCAACCTATTAAAACAATCACGCACAACAATACACAATTAAAGAAATAAACAAGCACCTAAACACCACGACCATAATGGAACAAAAAAGCCTCAACTACACATCAATATAATTATTCTAACACCAAAACCGCTAAAGAATAAAAAATGATAGTATGCCAAACTAATAGAATACAATTAAAGAAACACCTAACCAACAAAACAAATCAAGAAATAAAACCACCAGCCAATCCACAAATGTACTAAAAACAAACCATCCAAATACCAAACAATTTTATCAAAACAATAAAACGAAATAGAAAAAATACCAATCAATACAAAACAAGCATTTGCCAAAAAACGCTTTGCCTGTCACTGTATTTATCTGTACTCTGGACCCAGATTAATACATTGGCAGTCAATGGGCAATCAAAACCATAAAAATAAATACAATAAAAAGAACCTGAAAAAATACATTTACATATTTTCAATATTTATCTTACCTATAGAAGTCTTTACCCTCCGAATCCTGGTGTTTCCTGTTATAAATCTGGAAACACAGATGGACACCAGAGAGGATTCATAGACTTGCTGTCTATGTTTCACAAAGTCTGTTTGTATTGAGTATACCTTTTGTTATTTTTGCTGTTCTAGTGATCTATTCTCTTTACTTTCCACTTTTTCCATCGCACGGGCTTGTCATTTAATCTGTTTGTGCTCCCCTTTCTGTTTCACTTTATATACTTTTGGATAGATTAGAAAACTTACATTCCTATTTGGGGTTTTGAGCTGTAATACAGATAGATAGATAGATAGATAGATAGATAGATAGATAGATAGATAGATAGATAGATAGATAGATAGATAGATATAGTATCTAGTATGTAGGTTTTTATGCATATATATTAATCACTTTAATGTTATATGTTTAGTCTATTCTAGACTATACACTGTGTTTTTTAAGATACACATTCACTTTAAGACCTTGCATTTTAGAGCACTGTAAGAGACGTGTCCAGACGTACATATATTGGAGATTGATTTGGGTGAAATTATATCTTGGCTTTATTGAGCCTGTTCCTTTATCCAGGCAAAACATACAAAAGCAACAACATAACAAACCCCTATCCCTTTGTAAGGGCTAACTTACTTCCCCAGACCCTATCTGCAGGACTGGAGGGATATTCCCATTACCAGCCTATCACACCAAAGTCTCAGGAAGTACCTTAAGCAGGTGCCCTCATTGTCAGTCTCTAGCAGGTTCCTGGGTCCTCTGTGTCCAGGAAATATAGGTCTCTAGCTGTCTGGATGTCTTGATCTCAGCACATCCTTTGTGCTCAATACAGTGTCTATGTGCAGGCTTGTCTGTTCTCCTGTCATCCCAAATGTGAGCTAAGAAATCTTACCGGTGTCTCACATGAGGCTTGTTACAGAGCTCTCATTAGTCCAGGTGGAGACTAGTTAATTGAGTGGTTGCAATCAACTATCTCTCTGTTGGATTCTCAGTGCTCTGAGGCTGCTTTATTTAAACAGGGATAAGTCCCTGTTACAAGCACCTTCTTACCTTTTCTTGTCACATTATTGCTAAGCCTGCTGTCTACAAGAACTCCTAAATCCTGCTCTATCAAGGATTGACCTAATTTTGCCCCATTTGATTTGTAAATCGACTGTTTATTCTTGTCTCCCAAATGCATAACCATACATTTATCTGTATTAAACCTCATCTGTAATTTACCTGCCTAAGTTTCCAGTCTGTCCAAGTCCTTATGGAGAGAAATTACATCCTGCTCTGATTTTACTACCTTACACAATTTAGTGTCATCAGCAAATATGGAGACTTTGCTCTCTTTGCCAACCTCAAGGTCATTAATAGGCAAGTTAAAAGCAGGGGTCCAGTATCAATCCTTGATGTACTTCACTTACAAATGTACCCCAACCTGAAAAGATTCCATTTACATCAACTCTCTGTTGTCTGTCCTTCAACCAGTTTTCTATCCCATTGCATATATTATTACTGAGACCAATTTCCTTTATTTTGTACACTAACCTCTTGTGGAACCGTATCAAAAGCCTTTGCAAAATCTAAGACCGGATTAACTGCATTACCCTGGTCTAAATTTCTACTTACCTCCTCAAAGAAACTAATAAGGTTAGTTCGACACGACCTATCTTTCATAAATCCATGTTGATTATTATTAATAATGTTGTTATCCATTAGGTATTCCTGAATATTATCCCCTACTAAACCTTCAACTACTGTAGCTTCCCCACTATTAATGTCAGGCGTACAGGTTTATAATTCCCCTGTTGTGATGTAGCTCCTTTTTAAATATATGCCCCACATCTGCTTTACGACAATCTTGTTGGATAGTGCCTATGGAAATAGAGTCCTTGAATATTAAATTTAATGGTTTGGCTATTACTGAACTTAACTCCTAAAGAACCCGTGGGTGCAGGCCAGCAGGGCCAGGTGCCTTATTTTCTTTAATTTAATTGTATGCACTCCTTCCTCAGTTAACCAATTGTTTGTTATTATAGAGATTGTGGTTTCCTCCTGTGGCACTATTTTTGCAATTGACTCCCTCATAAACACAGAGGCAAAGAATGTACAGTATTTAATACCGCTGCCTTTTCCTTATGTCCAATAATCTGCCTGCCCATCTCACACTGAAAGGGTCCTATATTCTCTTTTCTAATCTTTTTGCAGTTAAGGTACTTCAATAATTTTTATGGGTTGATCTTATTTTCTATTGCAATCCTTTATCCATTTTCAATTTTTGCAAATCTAATTTGCCCTTTTGCAACTTTTGATACATTCCTTATAATTCTGATATGATGCCCCCGTCCCTTCTGACTTTAAGAATCTAAATGCCTGTTGCTTACTTTCCATTTTCTCCCCTACCTATTGTATTTATTTAGCTACATTGGTTGAGACTTGTTTCTTTTTCTTGTGTGCTTTTCTAACAATATTTTAACGACTGCCCATTTATCTTCCATATTTTTTTTCTGAAAAAATGTAATCCGAATTTATTCCTTGTAGATTATTCTCCAGTGTATTAAAATCTACCTTTCTAAAATTGTATGTATTTGTTGAACCAGTATGAAGTAGTTTTTCTCAAGTTGAGATAAGCGGTGCACAGCAGCTGGAATTTTTTTTGGAGCTCTGCAAATCAAAATTCTTTAAAAATTGAATTTATTGGAAGGGTGACATCAGGGATATGGTAGGCAGTAGTAACTCTGCATCAGAGTTAAATTTTGAAAGTATTTTGATGTGCTAAGCTCTCCAAAAAATTCCAACTGCTGTGCACCGCTTATCTCAACTTGAGAAAAACGACATCATATTCGGTTTGCTGGAAGCAAGCTAAAAGGAGTCAAGAATATCGCTGTGAGTACTGCCCAGGCTTGGGGTTGTCTACTTATCCTTATGTATGCAAATATTACACTCTATGTGGTTACTCCGTTGATGTGGGGTGAAGAACAGGTCACACTAGTCTCACAGGCTTTATTTGTCCCTAGTATGCTTAAAATCCCCACTAGGAGTGAAAACATTGTTATCCACTATACAATGAGTGTCTCAAGGACCAATTGGAATTACGAAATTATTCAACGCCACAGATACACTACATTTCTTTACTCATATGGGACTTTATATTTACATTTATACCATATATATATTCTTCAAAGCCTGTAGCACCAGGCTCAGGACTTTTTAGTCTATTTTGTTCTTCTTTGTTGAACCAGTATAATAAGGTTTTTGACCATTTATTTCAAAAGAGAACATGTTATGATGACCACTGTTTCCCAAATCTTTCCTGACTTGAATATTTGTAATTACATCTACATTGTTTGATACTACAAAATCCAGTATTGCCCCTCTTCTGGTTGGTTCCTCAATAATGTTGGTAATGTAATTGTCTTCTCACACGCACAAAAACCTGTTTCTTTTTGTTGTAAGGGTATTCTCATTGCTCCAGTCTATGTTGGGATAATTAAAATCACCCATTATGCAAGCATTACCTAGTTTTTTTTCCAACTTAAATTTTTTATTTTGTTCAGTACATAATATACATACAGTAGGTAATCTCTCAGCCGCGTACCGTGACAGTTTACATACTGGGGGGGGGGGATCTCCGGTTAGGACCCGGGGAGGGGGGGGGGGGGGAGGACGACAGACAAGGGGGATGGAAAAGGGGAAGCGAGAAAGGGGGGGGGGGGAGTATGGGGGTTAGGGGGATCTCCTTCCGTGGGTCCGCTTCTGCCTCCCCCATACTGGTTCTCTGCGTCTGAGGACTTTCTGCGTACCCCGTAGGACGTCCGGTTCGTAACTGATTTGTCTCTCTCATTGTCTTGTGTGTCCCTTCTTGGTCCTACGGGGCGATGGGGTGGGGGGGGGGGGGGGCGTTTCTATCCTAGTGTGTTGTAGGTTCCGTCAATAAGCACTCCCTCAAGGGAGAATGCATTTGTTCCTATTAAAGCCAAATTGAGGACCTCTCCACTCCCCGGATATCTTTCTGGGCTAACCATGGTGCCCATACTAGCATTACCTAGTTTTGATGCCTTCTCCATTTGCAAAAATATTGGGGCTTCCTCAATCTCATAGTTATTTGGTGGTTTATAGCATATAGCTACAAACATTTGTACTTTTACAGTATGTTCACTGCCAATTTCTATCTACAAGGTCTCTACAGTTTCATAATTCCCCTCAGAAAAATCTTCCTTATTATAATAGGTTTTAAATCTAGTTTAACATATAAACATGAAGTACTCCACCACCTCTTCTATTTACTCGATCCCTCTGAAAAACAGAAAACCCTCTAAATGAACTGCCCAGTCATGAGTTTCATCCTATAGTGTTTCTGTAATACCTAGGATATCGTACTGCTCTCTTGTAGCTGTTAATTCAAACTCCCCTATTTTATTTGTCATGCATGTAAGTTTTTTTTTACCAGTCTGTGCTATTGTTATTTTATCTGCTCCTACAGTACCTTCCATACTCCAATTGGATTTATTCTGTAGAAGTTTACTAGTATTATGTGTATTGAATATGGGTGCCCCCCGTGCTGGCGAACCAACTCCACAACCTATAGCTATTTTCCTATCTATTCTGTTTAGTCCATTACCTCTTTTTCAGTGTGTATGTATGTATGTATATATACAGATATATACATATATATATATATAACAGAAAAAGAGAAGAAAAAGCGCCCGATCCTCGTGTGATAATGTATATAAAATTTAATAAAATTTGGACAATCCGATTCAAAACTCACAAAAATCCAAGTGTTACAGGCATTGTATGAGTACAACTCATGCTCCGGCACTGCCGTGAACCGCCGCTGCTCCGCTGGCAATGCTCTGGGATGACTTTACTCCTCTTTCCTGTTGGTGGTGTTGCGGTCAGATACAGTTTTCAATACTGCGCATGCGCGGTCTGTCTTGCCGGCGTCCTAGGTTGCCAGGGAGACAATGCGTGGCGTCTGCACTGTGTGGTGCGTGGCGCCTGCTCCTGACTGGCGCTCTGGCGGGCAGTGTGTGTGGCTCTACTGCGCATGCGTGGCAAGCGACGCGCCTCCGGACTGACACAAGACACTGAGACAAGCGTCTCAAGGTAAATTCCCTGATTGCTAAAGTGTCTGCTCTCTATCAATGGTGACTGACGTCCTATGGCCTTACAGGTAATGGGGGATGTGGCGCGGAGCGCAGCTATGCTGAATACCATGTCTAATTGCATGTTGGTGATTGGCTCTCTTTGTGTGCACTGTATCATGGGTGGGGGTATATATGTCTGGTCACTTGCACTTGTGGGTTGCACGGCCCTGAGGAAGGTCTCTCTGTGAGACCGAAACGTCGGCTTACGTGTGTTTATGTCTTGAATACAAACTTTTGGATTAACCCCGTGCTGTTTGCTGTCTCTTTACTGGTCCTTGGATTGGTTCGTATGTTATATATATATATATATATATATTTATATATATATATATATATATATATATAACAGAAAAAGAGAAGAAAAAGCACCCGATCCTCGTGTGATAATGTATATAAAATTTAATAAAATTTTGACAAGACGATTCAAAACTCACAAAAATCCAAGTGTTACAGGCATTGTATGAGTGCAACTCATGCTCCGGCACTGCCGTGAACCACCGCTGCTCCACTGGCAATGCTCTGGGATGACTTTACTCCTCTTTCCTGTTGGTGGTGTTACCCTCTGGAGTGTCCTCCGGCAACTGTCCACCCAGTGACACAGGTTCTTTTCAGATGTAATTGCCTCAATAGTCAGGAACGGAACGCAGCTATAGTTCTCTAGCAAGTAGTGTGATGGCACTCTACCATATGCAATGATAACACATGTCCCTACGCGTTTCTACAGACCAAGCTGATTTCATCATAATAAAGGAATTTTCTCTGACATTTGGACATTTGGAGAGCATAGCACCAGGGCCAGGGGGACTACACCTTCTCCCTCACCCCCCCCCCAACACCAAACTTACTCACGGATAGACTACCTATTGGCCACACAAAATATTCTCCAGGCCTCCTCACATTCAGATATAGGGCCTATTACTTGGTCAGACCATGTGCCAATTGACCAGACTCTCACCCTCCCCTTTGTCAAAAACAATTCTTTCCATTGGAGACTAAATGACTCACTCCTAAACCACCCGTAAATAGAAACAAAAGTTAGGCAAGCCCTTGAATATTTTATTCTCAACAAAGGCTTAGTCTTATCTCCAGCAATGCTCTGGGATGCCATAAGGACACGATCAGAGAAGATGTTATCTCCATTGCATCACAGGAAAAAGGCAAAAATAAAATTATATAATAAACTAATAGAAACAATTATAAGACTAGAACAATCACATAAAGCTAATCCATAAAAAATATATACAATTCCCTGGTCAGAACTGACCAGAGCCGAACTGAGACAGATACTGTACAACTGGAAGATTTAGACAAGGCCCTAAATTGGACCAATCAAAGCTACTATGAAAATGGGAATAAGACAGATAAACTTTTAGCCAATAAACTGATGGGGGTGAGGTCACAATTAACGGTGATCAAGAAAAAAAAATGGCAATATAAGCTATCATCTATGGTGATAAAAGAATTGCACAAGTGTTTACCACGTTTTATATGAAAAAACGGTAGATACAGATTGGCAGAGCCCAGCACAATTGTAACGGTAGACCACCCTCTCTCAAGCGGGTAGAGGCACTGACTAAATTTGGTATTGCAGCTCCTTAAGTACAAGGGAAGCAGGTACCAGATCTGAGTCCCTGATTTGCCACACAACGGCTTAGTCGCACCACCTCCCCTGTGAATCACTGAAGCTGCTGGGGGCGGGGAAAACCCATGATAACTCCTGGCAGCCTGTCCTTACAAGGGCTTATTGCCAGGAGAGGGGCAGACTGGTAGCCAGAAACAAGTCCTGGCTATAGCTATATATATATATACAGTGTTCGACAATTATATACATTTACACGCCCGGGGCATGTGGATTTAACCCCCAGGCGAGTAAATATTGGCCCAAGCAGCATACGTGTTTTTTAAATTTCCCGCGCTCGCGCTGCGGTTTTTCCCGCGCTCGTGCTGGAGAAAAAAAAAAAAGCCGGAGGCGGGTTCATGTTGTTGGGGGAGATTACCCCGCCTCCGGCTCTCTGACCAACTTTCCCTCCTCAGCGCTTCCACTCCTCCCCCTTCCGGCAGCCAGCCCCTTCCACACCTGTCTGCCTCAGGCCCCTGCAGGGCCATCTGTCGCCCCCCCCTCCCATCGGGCCATCCGCCCACCCCCCTCCCCAATCTCTCCCGGCCTCAGTGACCCCCCTCACCCCAATCTCTCCCGGCCTGCGTGACCCCCCCTCACCCCAATCTCTCCCGGCCTCCGTGACCCCCCCTCACCCCAATCTCTCCCGGCCTCCGTGACCCCCCCTCACCCCAATCTCTCCCGGCCTCCGTGAACCCCCCCGACAACCCAATCTCCTCCCCGACACCCGTGACCCCCCCGACACCCCAAACTCCCCCCCGACACCCGGGACACCCCCGACACCCCAAATCTCCCCACTCACTCCCGAACTCACCTCCAACTCCGTGTCCCCGGCCTCCGGTGACCAGCCGCATCACTAGCCCCCCCACTCCTCTCTCCCCTGTGTCCGGATCCCTCACTGCCACCCGGTGACCGACAGCCCCCGAGGCCGAGGGCGACACCCGGCCTGCCGCTTCCTCGGCTGTCACAGAGACCGGAGACCACAGCGATCCACGGTGAGTAAGGGGGGGGGAGAAAGAGTGTGTGTAGGGGGGGAGAGAGAGTGTGTGTGTAGGGGGAGAGTGTGTGTGTGCATGTAGGGGGGAGAGTGTGTGTGTGTGTGTGTGTGTGTGTGTGTGTGTGTGTGTGTGTGTGTGTGTGTGTGTGTGTGTGTGTATATGTTTGTGTGTGTGTGTATATGTTTGTGTGTGTGTATATATGTGTGTGTGTATATATGTGTGTGTGTGTGTGTGTGTGTGTATATATGTGGGAGTGTGTGTGTGTGTATATATGTGGGAGTGTGTGTGTATATGTGTGTGTGTGTGTGTGTGTATATATGTGGGAGTGTGTGTGTATATGTGGGAGTGTGTGTGTGTGTATATATGTGGGAGTGTGTGTGTGTGTGTATATATGTGGGAGTGTGTGTGTATATATGTGGGAGTGTGTGTGTGTATATATGTGGGAGTGTGTGTGTGTGTGTGTGTGTGTGTGTGTGTGTGTGTGTGTGTGTGTGTGTGTGTGTGTGTGTGTGTGTGTGTGTGTGTGTGTGTGTGTGTGTGTGTGTGTGTGTGTGTATGTGGGAGTGTGTGTGTGTGTATGTGGGATTGTGTGTGTGTGTATGTATGTGGGAGTGTGTGTGTGTGTGTGTATGTATGTGGGAGTGTGTGTGTGTATGTATGTGGGAGTTTGTGTATATATGTGGGAGTGTGTGTATATATGTGGGAGTGTGTGTATATATGTGGGAGTGTGTGTATATATGTTGGAGTGTGTGTATATATGTGGGAGTGTGTGTATATATGGGAGTGTGTGTATATATGGGAGTGTGTGTATATATGGGAGTGTGTGTATATATGGGAGTGTGTGTGTGTGTGTGTGTGTGTATATATGGGAGTGTGTGTATATATGGGAGTGTGTGTATATATGGGAGTGTGTGTGTGTGTGTGTGTGTGTGTATATATGGGAGTGTGTGTGTGTATATATGGGAGTGTGTATACATGGGTGTGTGTGTATATATATGGGAGAATGTGTATGTGTATGTGAGTATGTGTGTGACACCAGAGGTACCCCCCCCCCCCAATCAGTCACCTGCCCCGGTCAGTCAGTCACCCCTGCCCCGGTCAGTCAGTCACCCCTGTCCCGGTCATTCACTCACCTCTGTCCCGGTCAGTCAGTCACCCCTGCCCCGGTCAGTCAGACACCCCTGCCCCCCTCTCTCTGGTCTCCCCCCGTCTCCCCTCTCTCTGGTCTCCCCCCGTCTCCCCTCTTTCTGGTCTCCCTCCGTCTCCCCCTCTCTGCTCTGCCCCGTCTCCCCTCTCTCTGGTCTCCCCCATCTCCCCTCTCTCTGGTCTCCCCCCTCTCTCTGGTCTCCCCTCTCTCTGGTCTTCCCTCTCTCTGGTCTCCCCTCTCTGGTCTCCCCTCTCTGGTCTCTTTCTCCCCTCTTTCTTTCTCTCCCTCCTCTGTCTCTTTTTCTCTCTCCCTCCTGTCTCTTTTTCTCTCTCCCTCCTCTGTCTCTTTTTCTCTCTCCTTCCTCTGTCTCTTTTTTCTCTTTCTCTCTCTTTCCTCCTCTCTATCTCTTCCTCTCTCTCCCTCCCTCTCTCTCCCTCTCTTCCTTTCTCCCTCTCTCTCTCTTCCTCTCTCCCTCTCTCTCTCTTCCTCTCTCTCCCTCTCTGTATCTGGATATCTTATTTACCCTATATATCTTAACTGTCCTATACTACACCAAAATAACCTATACTGCTTTCTTCCAGATCTGACTCAAGCTTCACACAGAAGATATCGGAACCCCCCTAACCCAGAAGACAGGTAGGGAACACATCCCCACCAACTTATAACATTGCGGGAATGAGGTACCTGGACATTGAGGGACTGCGGATCAGGTAAGATCCCAGGCGGGATTGCTGCTTTAGATATTGTGAAGCGGGGACGTCCAGACACTGGTTAAGGGGTTCAGGAAACTAGTCATTCACCTGTGGCTTTTATTTCTAGATCCGACATTTACACACTTACACACACACACGTAACAAGGACTAATTGTAGTATAATGTAATAAATACATTTGTCAAAAACAAATGTTGTTCTGACTAGGAATTTATTAAATGTATTTAATTTATATATTTTATTTTAAAGCGGGGTTGGGGGCGGGACTAGGGGCGGGGTTGGGGGCGGGACTAGGTGGCGAGTAGATTTTTTGGTTGGGCGAGTAGATTTTTGGGTGATTTGTCGAACACTGTATATATATATATATATATATATATATATATATATATATATTAAGGATACTTGGTTACAGTGCCTATTGCTTAACAATAAAATAATAATAATGTAGTTAATCATAGAGTGAAAGACTAGTGTTACATACAGGTAGGGATAATTACGTCTAATTAGGGCTATTAATACAAAGCATAGAGAGGTAGCGAACCTGTATCGCTATAAAGTAATTTTATAATATACAAACAATACTTGGCAACACAGTTATAGTTAATAATAGAAATATGTAGTATTAGGGATGAAAGGAAGGAGAATGCCTGCTAACTGAGTGCCTATGAAGGAATACAAAAAGAAATCACTCCAAGTGTGTATGAAGCTTTTTACTAAAGGAAATACTGTATTTAAACATTAGTACATACAGACACATCAGTCAGGCACACTACTGTAATAGGAATAGTGGACGTCATATATTCAAGAAATATTTACTGTACATAGAGTGCATGCAACAGTGAATTTACATGACGTGACTTACGATAGAGGACTGAGGTACAGTAGTCGTAAGAAGACGGGCTCGGTGGGTCAGAGACTTGGGGTCAGCTTGTTCCACCGGATCGCTTTTTCTTTGCTCAGATAAAACCAAGCTACTGTAAATAGCAAAATTGAGGAATCCATTCCTCTAACTCGGAGGGATCTGCGGTCTGCACTTATATTATAAGTGGAATTATAAACTGCCTAATAGGATCTGGCTGGAAAAGTTCACCAGTATTAGCAAATCCTTGAATAAATGAACTATTCAATGATGTACTGACTCAACAAAAACTTACACAACTCTTTATTGGGCTAGGTTTGGGGACTACCTTCAGAGTAATACAACAGTGGTTTTATACTGGTATATGGGAACATTTTAGGTAATTTTAGGAACAGTAAATTTGTTTTATAAATCTATTGTATGTACTGTACAAAAATTCATTTTAACTGAGTCTATTATAAAAAAAAAATTCACACACCAATATTTTTAATCCAACACATATCTCCTAAATCTAGATAGGGGTCTTGTCTTGTGTACACTTTTTGTCTCTGATTGGTACTGCGTTGGGGCTGGTGAAGCTTCTTACCCCAGTTACGACAGCGAGGGTGAGTAGTGAAGAACGGCTAAATCGTAAATCTACTCTTAACATAATCTTAAATATTTTTTAGCGAGTGCTACAATTTTAACCATATACACCTTTACGGTAGCTGCACTGGTCCTATACAGATGTAGCTTTGATGCAGTTATTCACAGATATAGTTAACGTGTGAACTTTCCTACAGCACAAACTAAACCTATGAAAAAACTCTTGTGTTGGTACACTAGAAGTTGCAAACACATCTACAATATGGGACTGTATTAGTGCTAATGGTACAGCACATGCCTTCAGTGAGCAGGCAGGCCAGGCGAATGAGAGCCAAACAATTTATTCCAACAAGTAAGTGGACACGATGTTTAAAAACAAACCCTTCAATTCTTGCAATTAGTATTCCGTTCATTGTATGTTTGTGTCCTGAGCAGCTGTTGAATCTTTGCTCTGTTCCTCTCCTCTGAATAGCCAGGCTTCAAAAAACTCAATGCCACCATAAGCATTTACAAGTGAAATTGGACAACGTTTTTTTCTTCTTTCTTCGAGCTGGAGATTTCCCTCGGGCCCACTTTATGAATGCTGCATGTTCTTCCCCATGAGAAGTGCATTACTATTTGATTTTATTTAAGAGAATAGCGGTATAAACCCCCGAAGGGAAGTGTGCTCTGGATTTGTAAAGACGATGTTGAAAGAAGAATAAAAAAAATAAAAAAAACAGCCACTGTGAAGAATTCAATGCACATGCCCCCAGGTGTTAGGGGAGCTGAGAATGCCACAAGACTATGAATTAGCTGAATTTTCCCCAGAAGCTTGGATTAATAAGGATTATGTGCAGTTTTGTTGTTTTTCTTTTTTTGCTTCAAAACGTGATTATGTTCTTTGCCCTTATTTGAAATTATCAGAAATTAGGTAAAGCTGTTTTTTTCCAATTAAGAGTAATAAGCTGGTATCAGACCCTTACCATCTGTGTCTCGGATGCCTTCTGGTTCAATCTTGGTGATGGAGTAACAGCTTGGGCATTCGTTGTCTTAACACTTTCAATGCCAAAGAGATGCTCAAACTTCTACCTAGTTTGTCAAATGCAACAGCAAATTCATATTGATTGCACATGTGCGTAGCTAGGGAGACGTGGGTTACTGATCACAAGTTATAGTACTGTTTCGACATTACATCTAGCCAAGTTCTTAATAGGTAAGAAGAGTAGAGGAGAATGGGGGTGTGGAGGTGGAGACCCCAGACTTGATAGTTAGAGCCTGAAATATAAGGGCTGTCGATATGAACAGTTTGCTTTGCCCAATCAGAAAATGTGGTTCTGGTTAAGGTAGTGTAACACCCCTTCCCCACCCAGCTGCAGAAGGTAGGGTATACACACAATCAGTCTCTTGCTTGCACTGCAAACAGGATTTCTACCTGCTTCAGCGTAGTGTAGCTCAGTCAGTTTTACCTTTGGCCTCAGGGCTTCTCCAGTGTATCCATGCCAAGGCTGTATTGAGGAGTAGAATAAGTAGAAAGGGGCGCCAGGAACTTTTAACAGGATGCCTGCTTTATTGTCAGCAGGATCAGCATACCAAACAGCATAGTCAGGACAGGATTTCAGTTTCTCTTTCATGCAGTAGTTCCCCCTTTGCCTGAAGTTCCTCCCAGGAACCAACTTAACTCTGGATAGGAGTGGAGTAGGCTCAGCCCCAGGTCCCTACTTAAACCTGGCTATAGCCCTGCTCCCTGCAGCATGGGAAGCTCTGTTGCGCTGAGCACTTAGCCCAGTCTGCCCCAGCACACTCTCTCTCTCTCTCTAGGGAGGGTCCCCACCTCTTATATCCGGGGGTGTCAACCTTTCCCCTTCTCTGTCTCTGGGCAAAACTGGATATTGCAAAGGCCTCACCCCACCAGTCACATGACCTACCAGAACGTTCCTAGTGCTGAGTCATGCCTCATGTGCCTGGGATCTGCAACATTGTAGCTTATCTCTGGGACTGCTCACATGCAGGACCATGTGTAATAGGTTTAACCCTCTACACTGCAAGAGTGCTGCCCTAGCCTGCATGCTAAAACATGCCTGGTTTTAGAAGGGGCTACAATAGAAAGGGTGTTTTCCCCACAATTTACAATAAATACATGCCACAGCCCCTGGTAATGACAATCTTTTACACAACAAATATATTTTAGATGGCAGCACTGGGATTGAATCCTGGCATCATACAGTATATCTTGTGCTCTTGCTGACATAACAGGCACTCAATGTTCCAAAAGCACTTTACTTCATACACTCTGGCTTGTTCAAACCATAACTACACACCAGAAGATCATTTGTAGCATGTTGATGGTAAGCGGATATGCAGGATGGACAATTAATGACTGGGGCTATTACAAATCAAATTAAAGGGGTCATTATAGAAACAGTCTGGGATCTGAGGCGTCACAGCAATGGGAAAACTGGCCCCTATCTGCTGTATGTTACGGTAACTGGACAGCCCTACCTACGTATTTCCACCTATACTCAAAGCACGTGATTCATGAGCCCCAGATTGACAAGCTAGATCCTTCATTTGGAACAGAAAATGTGCGACAGAGAAGCGTCGTCAGCTGCGAGCTAGATTGGCAGCGAGCGGCGGAAGCTTACTGCTCTGCCAAACCATCCTTTTACAAATTCTCTGGACAGAACGGCAGATATGGAAGCTGAGAATATGACAAAACAGCGCTGCAACCGTCAACCTGGGAAGCAGGAAAGGCAAGCGGGATTCTATTATAAATGCTTCCTGCGTTGCAGTGTGACAGGACTCACCCAGAATGTATTTAGCTTTCCAAATGTTTGACAACTCATGCATAATTTGGACAGCGTGAAATTCAACTAGGGTTTCAAAAGTGCACAGAATGTCCTGGTGTATTTTATTATACTCGTAAACTATAAGCATGCACCATTTTTGTTTTTTGTTGAGGGGGCGTGGGGGGAAGCAAAAAGACTGCTAAATTAGTTCTTTTTATCATGATTTTCTGGGAAACGTTCATGATTTTAACATAAAAACATTGAAACTATCATTTACAGCAAACGTATTTTTGGCAAATATGCCAACAGTTTTTTTTGAGCTGTTTGTTAAACAGGTATAAGTCTACTACACTCAATTAATTGATTACTCAATTATTACTGTACATGGTCTGCTGGGTTCATTTGTGGATTTCTTACAACCTTCAAAATATAAAAAGCAAATATATATAAATATATTATCTGAAGAGACAGAAAAAAGAAGGAATGGTTTTGAAAACAAACAGAAATCTGTGTCGTACAGTAATTGCAAGGGTGAAGAAATTAAAATGGTGCTGGGCCATACATATCGTAGAAATTACCAATGTTGGAAAACGAGGTTTCCAAGGGAAATTAAAATGTAAGATGGGAAGATGAAATCTGAAAATGTGTTGGAGAAACGTGGAGAACAGAGGCTGCAACCGCAGTATCTGGAAGATCCTTTGGGTGACCTTCATCCAGCAGTGGTGATGAGGAGATATATACATAATAAGCACAGACAACGATAAACAAAGAGAGAGGGGGAGGGAGAGCGAGAGGGGGAAAGAGCAAGGGGAAAGAGAGAGGGTGGAGGAGAGGAAGAGAGAGAGAGGGGGAGAGAATGAGAGAGAGAAAGAGGGGAATGAGAGGGGGAGAGGGAAAGGAAGAAAAGAGGAGAATGAGAGAGTGGGGGAATGAGAGAGAGAAAGGGGGAAACGGAGCTAAGAAGAGAGGAGCGACGCTGCCTACCTGCTGCCCTGGAGGATTGAAGTGGCCTCTTAGTGGAGGATTGAAGTGGCCTCTTAGTAGAGTCCTGTGCAGGGGGCCTGCAGAGCTGCCTGCTGGAGTGTGCCCATGGAAGTGTCGCCAGGGGAGCCTCCATGCCACCGGCTTACAGCATGCTGCCTCGGCAGGCACCTCCAATGACACCTTCCAGCAAGCCTCCTCTGGCAACACCTTCAGGGAGGCCTCAGGAGTCCCTGTATGGGTTATTGGGACGGAAGTGAGTAAAAGCAATAACTCTGAAAAAAATTACACTGAGCTTGAGGAGCCTGTTCAAATCCCGGTGTGAGCTCTTTGTGACCTTGGGCAAGTCACTTTATCTCCCTGTGCCCCTGGTACCAAAAACATTTACCACACACTATATTGTAATTGAGTCTCATTGGGAGAAAAGCGCTGTGTGAAATAAAATTATTATTATTATTACTTTGGGTTAAAGGGTGGCAACACAAAAATGTGTCATGGTGTTACTGTGAATGTTTTTGATGTTTTTTACTCTATAGTCTATAAGAAGAAGATATAGCTACAGTAGATACATATCTCTCATAGCTGTCTCTCTTTACCACTGCACACTTAAAATCTTTGTCCCCCACTGTCCCTTTCCTGTGCATCTCCCCCACACTCATTATACTGCACCGACACACTTTATTCGAGCAAATACCCAGTATGTACCTGGCAGATACCTGGAATGCGCCGCTCCTCACCTCTGACAAGCCCCGTTGCGTTTGCCTTCCCAGCCTGGGTTCATGCCTGGCTGACGGGCGGCTGATCTGTTAAATGATAATGATTAGGATTTAATAGGCTGCAATGCTTCGCGTGTCTACCAGATGGCATAAATTCATGAATTGTAATGCAGTATATATATATATATACTGTGCAGTATTGCAGCCAGCGGGAATAAAATGCTTCAATCCCTGCCTGGAAATACCTCAATGCACTCGGGCAGAAAACAGTCACAAACCTCAATACACCCAGGTATACCCGAATTCGTGGGACTAGCCGAACTCGAATAAAGTGTGTCGCCAGTGTACACCAAACACCTTCTCTCGCCGCCTTCAAGCCAAATCTGAAAACACATCTGACTGAAGTATTTCAACAGCTTGGACGCATGGTCACTTCACCTCCCCCCCCCCCATCCACAAATGCCCTTACCCACCATCAAGGTCAGGCACTGCCATCCACTACACTTGCTCCTGTCTCTGCAAATTTCCCAATATCCAACTTAGACTGTAAGCTCTGCGGGGCATAGATCCCTTTCATATTACTGTTATATTTGATCCATTTATTATATTATAATCCCCTGTATTCCATGGTCTATTTTGTATAGCTCTAAACATTACAGTAGTAATACATTACTACACATTACATTACAAATAGTACATACAATACATACTCAACACTACTATAACATACACACCACTTTCCTTTTCGTTTAGAATTAGGCCCCCCTTCCTTAAGCCAGCAAAGCCCTTTTAAGGACATACAGTGGAAGAAAGTACTTAATGGAAAACATTTTTTTTTTAATTGCAAGACGTGCCCATCAATTATCACTGAGTGTCTTCTGTTAATCGCTGGTAACAGAAAACACACATTTTTAATCAGTGAAGGATGGGAAGGTTTATACTACACAGGGTGACCCTACATCAGATCTTACGGCTGTTCTTTCAGCAAAGGCAAAAGGAGACTAACAATAAGTGTGGTCTGATCGTCAGAGCCGGTGGGAGAGATTAATTTTAGCATGTTCTGTTGCACCCAAGGGTATGTACGCCAACGGTTTGCATTAAAACCGCTCTCGTTCTATTGAATTTCCCATGCAAATGTTGTCCTTCCCGGTCTGTTTAAATCAGGACGTAGGATTGATTAAGCGATGTGGTTTGCGGTTCTTCCGACCCGGGGAATATATATCAAATGACAATCAGCACTGCAGAGCAATTCATATATTGGAAAAATCATAAAAAAAAAGTATTTATGAAAGGCGCTTTAACCTGATAAAAGGTCCCAAGACCCATAAACAAATCACAAAAATGACATAGCGAAGGATGTTATAGCCAAACTGAGGCATAAACCATAAGTTAATAAGGAAACTGGCAGGTGCCTTTTATGTAATAAGAGAGGGTATTGTGGTAAGCTAGCAAAGATAGCTATTATTATATATTGACATAATTAGGTATTTATTTTAAACAGCTTGGTCGCAGTTGAATGTATTTTGCTAAATCAAAGTGCTGAAGCCGCAATGTGAATGTTCTGAGGGGGCCTTTCAAGAAGTATTAGGAGTGTGGCCGGGTTCCCATCTGGGCCCCTCTTGCCCCCTTACCTTCGGGAGCGCTGCGGTAGTGTAGTGTGGCTGCGGTGGGGGGGTGGGGGATGGGGGTGCCGCCAGAGACCAAGGCGGTCGCCCTGTCATTCAGGGAGGCAGGAGGGAGGTTGCAGGGAGCGCTCCGGTGCTCCGGAGGCTCCGCGGCGCACCAGTCTAGCGGAGGTCGTCATCTTTAAAGCTGCGCATGTGCAGAGTGTCTGATGCTACGGCGGCCAGTAGAGGGAGAGGTGCGCATGCACAGTGCAGGCACCTATTGGCGGCCATTACAGATAGGCTCCGCATGAAGGACTGCATTACCCAGCAGCCCCCTGGGGCTGCAAAATCACCTTCTGCACATCTAGGGTAACCAGATGTCCCGGTTTAGCTGGGACAGTCCCGGTTTTTAATGCCTGTCCTGGCTGCCCGACATTCTTTAAAATGTCACGATTTTTGGGGGCAGTCACGGTTTTGACCATCATAGAGGGGGGGGAGCAGAGAGTGCTGGCAGAGAGGAAAGCAGGAGGAGAGCAGAGGCTGGGTCTGACTGCAGCTGCAGAGGGTGGGGTGGGGTTAGTGTCAGCGGAGCACCAGCAGTGAGACCCGGAAGTGAGGAGTCTGCTGCCAGGGCTCAAGATGACTTAACCTCCACCCATGCTGCACAGTAAAAGGTATGGTCCAGAATGAAATGGACACACACACACACCACCACCGCCACCCCTCCCCCCCATGGGGAGAGAGAGACACACAGCATGGGGAGAGAGAGACACACAGCATGGGGAGAGAGAGAGATACAGCATAGAGAGAGAGACACACACAGTATGGGGGGGGAGAGAGAGAGGCACACAGCATGGGAAGAGAGAGAGAACAACATGGGGGAGAGAATGGAGGGATGTTGAGGGGGAGAATGGGGGTGTGTGTGTGTGAGAGAGAGGGGGGGCGGAGAGACATAAAGGAGAGGGGGCGCAGTTGGTGATGTCATTTGTTTTATAAATAAAATTTTTTATGTGTCCCGGTTTTTACTTTTGTAAATCTGGTCACCCTAACTACAGCCAACACGGCTCCTGGATCCTCCTGCTCTGCAATAGATACATTTGGTGCGCTGAGGAGACCACACCAGTCCGCGTTGGGACAAGGAAAGAGTAGGGTGTGTGCAGGGTGTCTGTGGTCACTGCACTAGGCCAGAGATCCCCATAGGCCCCTGCTAGGTCTTAACTCCCCTGTAAAGTTTGTGGCTGCTACAGGGACAAGCTTTTAGACAGGGACACTGCCCCTTTTAGCTATTATAGTGTCAGGTACACAGAAGGACGCCGTGCAGCCGTTGCGGCCTGTGGTCTGGGACCAGACCACCACCGCAAGGCACAGAGACTATCTTCACGGTGGGACCCTACAGCTGGGTACCACCCCACGTGGAGGCGGACTCTTCGCTGACGACAACGCCGTGGGACCGGACGGCCCCCTTTCTTCAGTCAGCGCTTCCAGGTGCACCCGGCAGGATCTTCAAGTGCACCAACATTTCACACTTTAGTTGTGGACAGCGCTGTCACACACATTGGGTGAGTTGACTCTTGTGGACACCAGGGTGGTTGGGTGCCCAGGGGCACCTCAGTACTTTGGGGAATATACCATCCGAGTGTGGCCATTGTATTGGAGGGCACTGTGGGGTTACGGCCGTGCGTGGCCTATTTAGTTTAGGTGTTATGTTGTTATTCCTTTTTCATATGCATGCAGTAAACTGTTATCTTTATCAGTGTGTGTATTATTGCATTGGGTCCTGTGATGGGGTTATCCAACATAGTAGGATCCTGCGCAGGTGGAGGCGCTGTCACCAAACGGACCAGGTACATCCCAGGCTTCCAGCAGTGGAGGTTCAGGCCTTCTGTGAGCCATATCTCATGCACCACACACACTCAGTAGACGCATATCTCCCATAGGGTGGGGGAAACAGTGCTACAGGAGAAAAGACCAAGTAAGTGAATGTTACAATAACATAAGCGGTCCATGGCGATTCCGTTACTGTGACTTGGGTCATTCTTTCCAATCAGGAAGGGCCCCAGGTATTAAGCTGAGCAGCAAGTCATTGGGTGTTATGTATTAAACGCTGGGAACACCAGGAGCAAAAAAGTGCACCAGATTTATCAATGCGAAAATGTGCTATAAGAAGCAATGCTATTTCTTGCTTTGATGCATTTGGTGGTGTTTTGCTCCAGTTTCAAAGCCAGGAGACACATTATGCAATTCTACATGCATCCTCAAAGCTAATTATATTCAAAAACAACATCTCATTAGTATAGGGTTAACGGCACATTACGGAGCATAACATAACGTTAGCTTCTATTAACATGAAAAAAGAAAAGAAAAGAAACAGGCGCACACCTAGTGCATTAAGTATAACAAATAGTTTATAGAACAATAAAATCAGTCAAATGCCCACTCACAAAAGTACAGGGTTTAAAAGCAGGTATATGAGAGGCTCTCATAAGCCAGTACTGCTGTCTGGTGTCAGCAATGGAGTCCTCTCCTGTCTGCTCTCCGCATGTTCTGAGCAACCGGAAATGACATCCCTCCGGTCGGGTGCACCGCACAGGAAATCCCTCCGGGAACCAGCACCTCCAGTTCCTTGCTTCTGGTCAGTGAGACATCAGGGGAAAAGGATCCAGCGTTTTTTCCTCTCAGCCTCACACAGCCTGCAACGTCTCCCAACCCGCCAAGGTAGAGTTCGTGGGGAAGTGACAACCTCAGCATTAGCCACGCCCTACGCGTTTCGTCATCTTCTATGAAAAAACTATGAAAAAACAGAAAGAACGAAGTAGCGCCTCTAATACAGCCTATACAAAACTGTGATTAATGTAAACCAACTATGAAAGCATCCAATGGGGTGGCATATGTGGGTGAATTAAATCCAAACCAGTATTAACCAAGGGTATTAGGTTCTATACTGTATTTAAAATAATCAATAGCAAAGACCTAATACTTTAATATTTAAAAATAATACCATATAACCATAACGTGTAAAAAATATATAATTAAAAAAAAAAAAAGGGTAATGAAAAAAAGTTAAAATTGGATTAAAAAACATCAGAAAGCACAAAGTCCTGTTCCAGAATATAGCATCCAGATATATGGCAGCCCGTTTCAAAGGGGTCACTACTCCCTGTTGATACCTATGAAAAAAGAAAAGAAAAGAAACAGGCGCACACCTAGTGCATTAAAGTATAACAAATAGTTTATAGAACAATAAAATCAGTCAACATGACATTAACTATGAGAGACTAATTGACATAGTGTATACCTCCCAAAACACTCTCCCTGGAATTTCCCGAGCTTTCCATTCAAAATCTCTATACAACACGTGGAGGCATACCTGAGATCCCTGGGAAATATGCTAATTTAAGTCTCCTATCCTACAAAAGTCCTATTTCATGGTCTTCGATGTGAGTAATACCAAGTAACTAACGTAGCATTGACCGTAACAGATATTTGTATAAATGTGATATATGGGTCACAGTCCTTTTGCATGTAATTATCACTAACAGTCATTGTAAATAACGCAATTCTCTATACGGAGAAAACATGACAATGTTACTGGCCTTTGAAGATATGCTGGAAGGCGTGATGTTGTCAACTCCTGTTCTCAAGACCCTCCAACAGGTCAGACATTCAGGATATTCCTGCTTCAGCAAAGGTGGCTCAGTCAAAGACTAAGCCACTGATTGCGCCACCTTTGCTGAAGCTGTGATATCCTTGAAACCTGTCCTGTTGGGGGGGGGGGGGGTCTTGCGAATTGGAGTTATGTTACCATCGTGAAGTCAATTAATGAAGCTTTGTGGACTGGTCCCTATAGAGAAATTAATCCATCCATTATATTCTATGTGTCATCTAACTCCTCCCCTAGCTTCCCTTTTGCCCTATACAGTATAACAACCGTTCATATCACTCACTGCTATAAGTAGAAAAGTCATTAACGGCAGCATGAATGAGCAGTTGTTAACGACGGAAGTACTAAAGTATTTTATTACACAAATGACTAGAAATTTTAATGCCAGTCAGTTATCTTCACACAAGAGGAAACTATAGATGGTTAAGTAGAAAAATACTCAGTGATGATAAGGTGAGAGAACAGATAAAAATGATTTCTAGTGTTTTCATAAGAGTGTACGCATCATAAAATAACCTTATTGAAAAAAATCTACTCAGTCTGGAGATGTTGTAAAGACGGATTTGTTTGAACAGACTCAATAAGGGTGACATTTTTGCAGGGACAGCCCATCCATAACCTGGGAAGAGGAAAGCAGACCGCGGTTTCAAAAAGCCATAGATTTCTTGTTCTCTGAGTCCATTGTAGATGTGCTATGACTGAATTAGGGGCTGCCAGCGCATTCTGCCAAGCAAAATGACAGAAGAAAAACACTCAAGCACTAGGACATGCAATTTCCTGACACAAATAAGGAGAACCTTTTGCGAGAAATGAGATATTCTATACACCTTTCATAGCAGATCTTTATTTTTCCAGAATGTAGGTCATTAAGTAATTTGGAGACTTTTGTGTTGCATACTTAGGCATTTTGCTGTCCACGATTTTATAAGAACTGGCTGTAGCTTAAAAATGATTTGTATTTCTTTTCTTTTTTTCCTACTAAGAAATAGCAGCTTTTACAAAGCTGAGGTGAGGCTCAATAGAATGAGAATTAGCCCTAAGACCTATAAACCAATGGTTGATTCTGTGTTGTAAACGGAGATGCGATGAGCCAAATGCTGAGAAGCACATTGGCAAACTCTACCTTTTTCCACACTATCTCACTGATAAACGAGTGAGCTTTTCAACAGGACTACCACCAATATTAGCCCTCCTTCTCCCAAGTCTGTAGTTGTGTTCCACTCTCTCAATCATATCATTGACACACTAGTTTATGCTAGAGAAGCAGCCTCTCTCTGATTACTGATAGACTGTTTTCCATTTGCATGATATCCTAATACAGTATAACCATTAATCTCCCACTACACAACTTAGATTGTACTGTAAGCTCTTTGGGACAGGAACCCTTGTTTTGTGTATTGTCTTGGACAACTAATATGCATTTTATGTTGCAGAGAGCTAGTACATGTTCAGTACATAAGAATAATGATATGTATTTTATAATTATAATAATAATAAAAAATAAAAATAAAAGCAACATTCTCCTGATTGACATTGAGGCTCCCACACTGTCACTCTTCGAGGGATATTCTACTAGCTGTGAGAATTACATATCCGTGTGGAAAGAGCCTTTTTCGCTCGGATATGCAGGTTCCTGTATTCTGAAAGGCCTTGTCACATGACCAAATAATGTGAGAGAGCCTTTTTTAGCATTCTGGCTCTGCAAATCCAAGCGGTATCACAAAAATGGCTCAAATGCGCAATTTTTACAAACTCGCTGAAATTCTAGTAGCTCCATTCATTAAAAAAATCAAAATTGCCTCAATTAACTCATACATTGTCCCGTCAACTTAAGGCTGCCTAGATAGCCTCAATAGATGCGGAATTGCATCATTACAAGTCACACAACCTAATCAAGCTCTCATGAGCATGCATTTTCTTAATGAATATACGTAATTAACTGTCCTATTTTAATTACAGCCCTTCTACACTACTGGCTAACTCATTATTTACTTTCCTGATATTTTGTTTTGCCTTTTTCGGTAATAATGCAATTTGTAGTAGTCTTTAATAGTTCTTTAACAAAGAATGTTTTACAAACCTATATTTAGCTATCTTATTTGTCCAAATATTGAGCATACATGTATATAGTTATTATATATTGCAGGTTGCAGATTAGCTATGAAGAAGCTACAAACCACATTTTAGGTAGAGATGGACAGAACTGTCAAAATCCGTTCCCCGGAATTTCCCAAGCGTTCCATTCAAAATCCGTTCCGCGGGGTAAAATCTGTCCACGAATTCTTACAGTTTCAATCTGTGTGGATTAACCCAAAACCACTGTTGGATACAATCCACACGTATTTTTAACAATCCAATCCGCGGATTCCGCAATCCGTGAGCGGATTTGAAAAATCCCCGCATGGATGACTGAATCCACGGATTGGATTGTTAAAAATCCACCAACGGATTGCAAAATCCGCGCATGAGGATTGTAAGTGATTAAAAAATATAGAAAAGACGAATCATCTTTTCTAAGACTGATTTGTGGAAATCTGCGGACGAAAGGAACCGGTCGATCTCAGGCGGATTCAAATCTGCGAAAAAATTAACCATCTATAATCTTAGGACATCATTTACAGGGCACATGCTCCGTTTAAATGTAAGCAAAACAAATATTGCTATTTCAGTTCGTATTTTTAGCAAGTTATTATTTTATGATATTGGTGATGTAAGCTATTTCTTTAAATGTAATGTCACATTTTGGAGTCATGGGGGTGGAAATAACTAATAACTTAAATTACCTATTTCAGTTTGATTGTCCTGTTGATTTTTTTTAACATAATTTAGGACTCATTATAATTGTTATATTAGGAGCATTATTGTTCTGTCAAAATATGAAGCACTTTATGTTGTGATACATATGATTTAAAAAAACAAAACAAAAAAAACTTGTTTAGAGAAATATAATACAAATGCCAATTATTTTAAGCAACATTTATTGAAATCACGTTATTTCCAATATTGAAAGGCATAATTTGTTTGTACCTCTTTTTGGAGCTGTTGGTTGGGCTGCTTTTAATTCTGCTTCAAAACAAAGCACAATCCATGCAGATTGGCTGTTTAAATGCTCAGAATATCAATTCTAATAGACACAATGTAATAGATGCAATTTCGGGTACAGAATACGGCTAGTTGTAAGAAAGAATTCTGCAACTTATGACCTTGTCAAATCGAACGGTTTGACAAGGACAAACTCGCAGCTACTAATATCCCCCTTGGGAGTCCAAAAGGTTTGACATTTTTGAGATTAAGAGACTGGATGCCCTAGTCGAAAATGAAAAAGTATGTGTCAAATTGAGAAAAAAAAGGGCCAATTTATCTGCCAATTTAGCTAACAATATTTGGGAAAAGTTAGAAAACATCGTTAAATAGAACTTATTAAGAAATATAGATTTGAAATAACTTACCCTGCCAAACTTTTCCCTTTATATTAAGAAACGGCCATAGGGACGGTACTTGTAATCAGTCTTTACAATATATCCCCTTCTCCAGTAGTAAGTAGTTAGATCTACGAAACATGCTGGATGTATTAATGCCATAATTTTGCCTATATTCATCCTTTGGATTTGTATCACTATCAGCTTATATTGGCTGCCACCGTGCTAACTGAGCGATTTCTGCGCCGGTAAGAGACTGTAAGGGACTCTCCTTCTTCCTCCCTATTGATTCCTCCATTGCCACGAGAACTGTAACGTCACTCCGCTACACCATGTGACGGAGCGGCATCGTGGCACGCTGTGTAAGCCCCTGCAGCTGCGGAAGTGTTTGCAGAGCAATTCCAACAGCTCTGGACTGCCCTAAGATCATAGCAGCTGGGAAAAGCAGCGAATCTACACAGGAGAGACGGGGGACTGTAGGGGAATTCCCCTGGAGGCAGTATATCGCCGGTTGAGGAGCGGTCCCACTTAGTGTCTGAATCTGCAGTATTACCAGCCTGCTTGAAAGGAATCCCCTTATGAGCAGCGTCCTGCTGTGTGAGGAGTGCATGAAGGATCCCATGCCCCAGAACCATCATTGAGGCTCCTGCAGAGACAGCTGAGTGCCAGACCGTCCTGTTTTACAGCTACAGAGTGGTAACCAGTGTGTTATGCACTAAATGCACATGTTATTTCTATCTGATGTACGCAGATTTATTACCCCTTTAACATTGTAATACATTCTATTATTTACTTCACTATTTGGCGTTGTGCGCTGTTTTCTTTTTGTTTCCATTTCATACAGTACCTCTGTAGGGATTGCCGGTAGAAGCTCTGGCTGGGCTGTGTGGGGCTATTGAAATGGCAGTTTAAATATCCCGCATCATGAGGACACCTTAGGCCGGTCTGTATCTCGGGAAGCAGCTGAAATTGATGGGGTTCAGCTCCAGAGACCCACTGCTTCAACCCTATCAAACCCCACCCACATGCTGCTCTCTTTTAAGCATTATGCATGGGGCTGTTAATAAAATACATTGTGGGGAATGAAAATAGTGAATTATATTTGTACTGCCCATATGCTACAGCCTCACTAAATGCCCTCTGTGTGGAAGTGATCCCTGTTAACTGGGTTAAGAGAACACCATTTTCCTGCTTCCCAGACTTGCCTGTTCTGGATTCCTCTGTCACTGATATTACTTTCCTTGCCCTGTGAATCCCTCTATCGGACTCCCGCACTCGATCATGCACAATCTGCCGCCTCACCGTCTGAACTTTCTCTTTCATGGAGAGAGATGACCTGTCACATCCCATCAGGGCAACAATAGTTTCTCTGTAACTGAATGAATTGACAAAAGCAAAGGCATCGATCGTGTGTTATTTTGTAACTAGTAACTTTAAGAGCCAGGCTTCTCTGCCATTTTAACATGGGTCTTTTTATTATGTCAGGGAATATTTATTACACGTTCAAGGGAGTGAAATGTTTGGATGGTGCAATGATCTAAAAGGAGCAATTACCCCTTTTTTTAAAGTGAACCCCTTGTGATACCCTTTAAAGCATATTTCAACCTCATTTTTATCTTTATCTACTGTATATCCCCTGGGACTGCCTGTTTTCCAGTGCTAGGGCAACACAGAATCACATATAGCTTCACCCCAGACATTGTTTAACTCAGCCTATCTATAATTGATATACAGATGCAGCAGCCGTTATTCGAACATTTCACGGAGCCGTTTTCGTGTGCTCTGCTGTATTCCACGCCGTATTAACGCGGCCAATCGCCCCAGGCACACGTGTTTATCGCGATTGCTTTGTTTGAATTTCATGGGTTCTGTTTCGTATCCGTGGCAGAAATGAATGAATTGTAATGTATATAGTACTGTGCTACTGTGTCACTGTGCTACTGTGTCACTGTGTCACTGTGTTACTGTGCTACTGTGCTACTGTGTCACTGTGTCACTGTGCTACTGTGTCACTGTGTTACTGTGTCACTGTGCTACTGTGTCACTGTGTCACTGTGTTACTGTGTCACTGTGTTACTGTGCTACTGTGCTACTGTGTCACTGTGTCACTGTGTTACTGTGTCACTGTGTTACTGTGTTACTGTGTCACTGTGTTACTGTGTCACTGTGTTATTGTGTTACTGTGTCACTGTGTTACTGTGTCACTGTGTTACTATGTCACTGTGCTACTGTGTTACTGTGTCACTGTGTCACTGTGCTACTGTGTCACTGTGCTACTGTGTCACTGTGCTACTGTGTCACTGTGTCACTGTGTC
Organism: Ascaphus truei; assembly: GCF_040206685.1. NCBI lineage: Eukaryota > Metazoa > Chordata > Amphibia > Anura > Ascaphidae > Ascaphus > Ascaphus truei. The sequence goes on from NC_134491.1 coordinate 64,949,587, forward strand.
ACTGTGTTACTGTGCTACTGTGCTACTGTGTCACTGTGTCACTGTGTTACTGTGTCACTGTGTTACTGTGTCACTGTGCTACTGTGTCACTGTGTTACTGTGTCACTGTGCTACTGTGTCACTGTGTCACTGTGTCACTGTGTTACTGTGTCACTGTGTTACTGTGTTACTGTGTCACTGTGTCACTGTGTTACTATGTCACTGTGCTACTGTGTTACTGTGTCACTGTGTCACTGTGCTACTGTGTCAATTTCAGGTGTTTAAAAACCAGAACACTAAAATGCCATTTTCTGCACTCGCTTCTTAAGGCGGTATGGTTGGAAGAAATCCCACGCCATGACGTGGGAATTCCGAGGTATGCACCGCGTGAAATGTTCGAATAACGGCCGCTGCATCTTTACTTACTTGCCAAGTTAGGGTAACTGAGTGCCTGGAATTTGAGGCTTTTCCTGCATATCTCCGCACTATTGACAGGGCTTTTTTCCTGCTGTAATTAATGCACCAGATATTTTCTGGGATAATCACTGAAGTGTCAACAAAGTGTAACAGAGAATCAAATTCAAATCCCTCAAAGTTTGCCTTTTCCCAGCAATGTAAAGCTAAACCCATATTATCATGGATAAGGGCATTGACTCAAAGCTTCTCAATGCTATCGTGCATCCTAATTTTGTTTTCCATTTCTTTAAATGTGTTCTCTTTGCAGAAAGTCTAAAAATTCCTGTTTGGGATTAGCGATGATTTTATACATGTTTCTAAAATTCTCCTATCGTCACATGATCAATAAAACATCACTCTCTATGTATTGTACATCCATCTTAATTAATCCATTTCAGTATCATGAATTACATTATAAATCCAAGATTGTGGTCACAGCCATGTCAAATATCTCAGTCTTTTTACCTTGTAACACCCCTCCTAATGGGTTAATAACATTGCTGTTGTATGCTAGGCCCCACCCTGGGTTACTATGGCGATCAAGACATCACACAGGCATATTTAAGGAGGAGGACTATTGTAGAAAGTTAGGATCCAGGAAGACATGAGGAGAGGAGTCTCGGGGAGAGTAGCTCAGTGATGTTTCTAATGTTAGAGTGTAGACTAGGCCCTCCTGTTTAGGGACAATAAATGTTAAGGTAGGATTCCTGAATGAAGGAATGTAATCCGGGATAAGTAATAAAAAGGAATATGGCACATCACAGAGGGCCTCAGGAAAGATGGCTCCCGGGTGCCGGCGGATCAGCTCTAACCGCGGATCGGCGCTGATATTCCTCATCAGTCTGTATGGAAGTGGCAGTTCCCAACCAAGCTAAAGGTATTGGGTCAAGAAAGACTGACCAGGATTCCCTTAGGGGCCCAAAGTAATCAGATTAATACCAATGATAGTTCCGAAGTGACAAGGGGGCTGGGTCCCACATTTATTTAGAGCAACTAAGTCAAAATACCTTCTTCGGTGTTAAAAGTGGGCACTGATGGCAGAACTGTTATTTTTGTATGTCTGTAATAAAAGGCAGTTCAACATACTGTATTAATATGTATACGAGAGGTCCCTGTCCATGGGAACACAAATAAATGACAGTTGTACTACAAAACTCCCTGGCGCCCATTATTCATCAACCTTACTACCTCATTGCACAGCCGCCTGAATCCAGCACCCTGTCAAGGTAACCCATGTGGATTAGCCATACACTGTATGACACAACAATGTAATCTGCCTAGAATCCGAGTAGGGAGGGTTACAACTGTAAATGCTATATCGTGTAGCTCCTGTGAGGATTGGGCTTTGGCCCCGCCCCTGTGAAGCATCCTGTGACGAGACGGCTGACACACATCGCGCTGCCAGGTTGAGGGACACTCAGGAAAAAGGGAATCCAACGCTCTACGGATTTGTATCAAACTAATGTACAGGCATACCCCGGTTTAAGGACACTCACTTTAAGTACACTCGCGAGTAAGGACATATCGCCCAATAGGCAAACGGCATCTCACGCATGCGCCTGTCAGCACGTCCTGAACAGCAATACCGGCTCCCTACCTGTACCGAAGCTGTGCGCAAGCAGGGAGACTATAGAGCCTGTTACACATGCATTATTTACATTAGTTCTGCACGTATATGACGATTGCCGTACAGTACATGCATCGATAAGTGGGAAAAGGTAGTGCTTCACTTTAAGTACATTTTCGCTTTACATACATGCTCCGGCTCCACACTACGACTATCCAATTTCTCCAACCCTAGATCACGACAAGTACCACGACTATCCCGACATCTTCTACCCTGACCCAGCTACACGACCTGCACTCCGGACTTGGTTGCCCGGTTGCAGGTCAGTGGTTACCAACATCCTCACCTCAGCCTTGCGGTCCTGTCCTGTTTGTGGGGAGCACCCATTACAGCTCCTTTGGAATACAGAGGAGGAGTAATTGTGGGATAACGGAGTTCCTGCAACTTTCTTAGGGTCTCAGAAGGAATGTAATATAGTAATTATGAATATACTAGGAACAGGCTGGAGTACTAACATTTACAGCTGAATTTATACATTATTAAAAAAAACTGGATTGTTGGGGCATGTCCAGGACGCCGATGAGGACAGTCGAGTAGCAGAGGAGCTCCTCAGACCCTAGAATAAAAACAGCGAAAGAAGCGCTCCCCCCCCCCCCCCCCGTACGTTAATGTGGGTATGCCTGTATTGCGCCACACAACATTTCGACTTAAATAGGTCTTTCTCAAGTGCCTAGTCACTGGAGAAAGACCTATTTAGGTCGAAACGTTGTGTGGCGCAATAAATTAGTTTGATACAAAATCCGTAGAGTGTTGGATTCCCTTTTTCCTGAGTATTGCCTTGGAGTAATTTTGACAGGTACTCCTTGAACCAGCAGCACCGGTAAACTATGTATTTCATTTGACAAATTTGGTGTGCAGCATATCCCTTTGTTTAGGTTGAGGGACACCGCATGCACCGTGCCCAGGCTCTGCCCCTGTAGCACGCCCCACGATGAGACGCATGACGCCGCCATGCTATCAGGCTGGGGGAAACCGTGCGCACCACGCTCAGGCTCCAACCCTGTGATGTCACCAGTGATGCGCATCGCACGCAGGCTTGCCCAGGCGCCGCACGGCTCTGAGAAGTCTGGGTCTCAATAATTATTCCACACCTGCTCTTCTCCCCTCCCTATCAGTGGACTAAATATGTCTGAGGGGTCGGTTCTCATTTATCACCCTGCAGCCTTGTACTAACCAGCTATTGGCTACCTGTTCCTTAAATGCTCAGCCAACCCTGCTGCAAATTGGCTGAGCACAAACTTCTGTTTATGTGACGAACTGCTTGCGCCAAGCACCCTGCTGCCTTGCTGTTGTCTTGTTTAACCCTTGCCTTCCTTGCTCCTGTTTGACTTCGGCTTGTATCTGGACCTCAGCCTTGTCTGATCCGTGACTTCGGCTTGCATTTGGACTTCTACCTTCTCTGTATTCCCCGGCTCCACACTACGACTATCCAATTTCTCCAACCCTAGATCACGACAAGTACCACGACTATCCCGACATCTTCTACCCTGACCCAGCTACACGACCTGCACTCCGGACTTGGTTGCCCGGTTGCAGGTCAGTGGTTACCAACATCCTCACCTCAGCCTCGCGGTCCTGTCCTGTTTGTGGGGAGCACCCATTACAGCTCCTTTGGAATACAGAGGAGGAGTAATTGTGGGATAACGGAGTTCCTGCAACTTTCTTAGGGTCTCAGAAGGAATGTAATATAGTAATTATGAATATACTAGGAACAGGCTGGAGTACTAACATTTACAGCTGAATTTATACATTATTAAAAAAAACTGGATTGTTGGGGCATGTCCAGGACGCCGATGAGGACAGTCGAGTAGCAGAGGAGCTCCTCAGACCCTAGAATAAAAACAGCGAAAGAAGCGCTCCCCCCCCCCAAAAAAAATTAACAGAAACGAGGATAAACCTAGCAGGAAACCCACGCGAGTGAAATGGCAGGCAAACCAAAAGCCCAAACAGGCCAAGGAGTCACCCGTTTCTTTTCTCCATCCCAACGGAGGCTGCCACAAAAAATCAAGATGGCGCCGGCTCCACACACACACGCGGGACCAAGCAGCCAGCAATGGAGCGCGACTGCACCGAGACGCCACCGCCACCAGACGAAGCCCTAACACGGGATTATATGCAAGAACTGATCACATCCATGCTAAACAAACTCCACACTTCACTAAAGGCGGATCTAAAAGCTGCGGTCTCCGAATTGAAGCAGGAGATATCAGGCCTCAATGAACGCACCGCGGTGCTAGAGACTAAAATGGCCGACGCCATACAGTCCCAAGAGGATGCTGCTAATGAAATCTACCGGCTGGGGGCTGAAGTAAGCAACCTTAGGGATCATATGGAAGACCAGGAGAACCGAGATAGACGGCAAAATGTCAGAATCCGAGGGATCCCGGAATCGGTTCTACCAGCCCAGATTAAACCCTACCTGTTGGACTTTTTTCAGTCGGTGTGCCCAGATCTGACACACAGGGACCTAGAAATGGACAGGGCGCATCGGGCCCTAGGGCCAAGGTCGGACGACCCTAACCGGACAAGAGACGTGATAGCACGGGTCCACCACTATTCAATAAAGGAACAGATAATGGCGGCTTGTCGTGCACAGGAGCCTGTCAGATACAAGGACGACCCGCTCCAAATCTACAACGACTTGTCCAAGCGCACGGTCTTTAGAAGAAAAGAAATGCAGCCACTCACTAAACTACTCCGCGAAAAGGAGATTAAATATAAATGGGGCTTCCCATTTAAATTCCTGGTGCAAAGGAATGGCAAATATCACACTATCAGGCACCCAGAAGATATGGCGCAGTTTGCTAAAGCAATGGGACTGAACCCGCCGGCGGAGTGGAGCGAGGACCCCTCCAGAACCAAGGCCCGGACACATTGGACCCTCCGGTAAGAGCTTCTGAAAGACTGGCAGGACAGAAGCAAGGACGACCCAAGTGATATGTCCAGAGGCCTCACAAACAAGGCCACTTCAAGTTACTTCCTGCACCAAGTCAAACATACCAGCCTACTACCTGATGGATCCCCCCACCCCCCCTCCCCCCTCAAGACATCTGCGATCCCTTCTGCATACCTGAACCCCGATGACCCGACAGCTGATGACACCGACACCAGGAACTGAAGCGCGAGAAGTCAGAACGGGAGGCAAAGAGAACATCCAGCCCTCACAAAGCACCCGACAACTCACCGGGATACCACCGGCTGCTGACTCTCCCCACGACAAAGAGCGAGCACACTGGAGGCCCCAACGCCAAAGCCCAATCCAGCGGCACAGAGGAGCCGAGGAACCAAGCTTCACCTACACGAAGGCGCACCGGAATATACATCTCTCTTCCCTCCCCCCCCCCCCCTGGAGGCCCCGATGATCGGAGCGTCCCTGCGGAAGCGGAGAAAGCAGGCTCCCAACTCGTAGATCGAGGCCCCTTTTCGTGTTTCCCCCCCCACCCCCACTGCCAGAACAACGGATAAATCTGTAACCGTGAGTACTATCCCCCACACAACATAGCTAGGCACGTGAGGTCGCAATACCATGGCAACCCAGGCCTAACTAGAACAAATCGAGCCCAAATAGGAAGCTGCCACAAACAATGAGTGCCACAGCAGTACAGGGTCATAGTTACCCATTACCATATCAGACCCCAAGGCAATTGCGGAACCCCCCCCCCCATCCCCCCTCCCCCCCGGACAAGAAGGGCCCCCCCACACTTTTGCACCCCCCCCTCCCCCAGTGGCTGCTAGAGATTCCAACCGTCATGAAGGGAAACTTGGACAGTGCAAGTGCAGCAACGGAGAATGATCTTTGAATATCACTCCAATCACTGCACCGCATATAAACCCCCAAACAATGTTTTATGATGTTAAGGTTACCATGTTAAAAGTTTAAGCCAGTTAACAAGTGCCGAAAGCCAGAAGGCCCTCCTCCCATGCCCCCCTTCCCTCCCCCTCTCCCTGTACTCCCCTCCCCCCCTCCGCTCCCCCCTCCTCCCTTCCTCCCTCCTCCTTTCCCTCCCTCCCCCCCCACTTCTACGGGAACCACCCTGAATAATCACCCCAGGGAGATGGGTTGGAATCGGGACCTTCCTGAGAACTAATAAACAACAGGTTATTGCTAAAAGCACCACTATATGTTAAATAAAACTGTATGCCTCCCGAAATGTTATCCCCCCCTCCCCCCTCCCCCCCCACCTCGACGGGAGCTCCCCTCCACAACCATATCAGCATGATGAGGTAAAAAAGAAAAACAAAAAAAGAATTTGACTGTGAACTAGTAAACGCCATGTCTGTGTTGAAATATCAATGTATACGGAAAAGTAATGTATGACCCCCCTCCCCCCTTCCCCCCTCCTCTCCACCCCCCTCTCCTCCCTCCCCCCCCTTCCCCCCCCCCCTTTCTCCCCCCCCTCTCTTCCCCATGCCCCCCCCTCCCCTACCCCCCTACCCCCCTTCCCCCCCTCCCCTCCTCCCCCACCCCTTTCCGCCCTGGCGGAAACCTGTCAATCTACACCAGCTCAAAAAAGTTGCAAGACGAAGTGTACAAAAATGAACAAATGCATTGTTTCTGCCATAAAACTGATGAAAACTGTAAAGAAATGTATTCCCTGAAATGCTACTTGACCTCCCCCCTCCCCCCCCCTCCCCCACCCCCCCTCCTCCCCCCTCTGCCCCTCCCCGCCCCGGCGGAAATCTGTCAATTTACACCAGCCCAAAAAGTTGCAAGACTATGAGTACAAAAATGAACAAATGGATTGTTTCTACCAAAAGGCTGATGCAAACTGTAAAGCAATGTATTCCCTGAAAATGTCCCTCCGCCCCCTACCCTCCCCCCTCCTATCTCTCCCCCCCCTCCCCCCCCCATCCCGGCTGAGACCTATTAAATTGTACTAGCTCAAGAAGTTGCTAGACCAAATGTACAAAAATGAACAAATGGAATGTTTTCACCCTAAGGTTGATGTAAACTGTAAAGCAATGTATTCCCTGGAATGCTCCTTGCCCTCTATTCCCCCCCTCCCCCCCCTACTATGATCAAGGTCTCCCCAAATATGCAAAACTGCCCAGGGGAAATAACAAATGATAGAAGAACGAGCAAATGCAACACCTACAGTACAGGATCGATGTATGATAACATACGATAGGTAATCCGGAACCCCCCCACCTTTCCCCCCTTACCCCATCCCTCCCTGGATGAGACTCCCCCAACACTACCAGACTGGTCAGATGTAACGCGACCAGCGGAAACATAAACAAACCAAAGACACATACCACACAACTGACGTATATGGCAAAAAAGCACAAAACTTGGAATACACCCCAGGTACTCCCCCCCCCCACCTCCCCCTCCCCCCCCTCCCTTTTTCTCCTCCCCTCTCCCTCCCCTCCCGTACCCCCCCCCTCCCATCCCCCCCTCTTATCCTCGCAACCCCCCCCCCCATTCAAATACAATACAGCACACATTAAAACCAGAACAAAGAAACAGAAGGGGGAAAAGCGCAATATGCTAGCAACTTAGGGTCTGGACCCCTCTGTTGCACACCGGTCATTGACACCGGACCCACCCCGGACGGCAAGTTTGCCCAAAGGCCGGTCACTCTAAGGTCTGGCAACACCATATTAGGACCTAGAAAGGACCTAATCCTACCTACTCTTCATCTGCTGACCCTGTCGCAGTGGATCTTTACCCCCCCCCTCTCACTCCCACCCCCCCCTCCTTGGCAGCCCACAGGCAGCCTTCAAAGAACATATGGGCAAGTCGCACCCACCTCCCATAAAACATGCAGATCGAGACACAATAAACCCCCAGGAAATAAAAGCAAGATCTCCCCGAGTGGGAAAGGTGAGATCCCGAGACCCCAAACCACAAAAAACCCACAATGACATTCACGGCCCCAATAAAGGTCCGCTCACTAAACGTCAAAGGATTGCAAAATAATAGGAAGCGGGGGCTAGCCCTCCAAGACATGAAAAAATCAGGGGGAGACATCATATTCTTGCAGGAGACCCACTTCACATCACAAGACCCCCCAAATTTATTCAAAAAAATGTTTCCAACATGCTTTTTTGCATTATTTAGTAGTAAGAAGAGGGGTGTGGCTATCCTAATCAGACAAGGCACCCCATTTAATCATGTAAAAACAACAGTGGACCCAGAGGGTAGATTCCTAGTGGTATATGGCTCCCTGGCAGGCTCGGCAATTGCTCTGATCAATGTATACGCCCTGAACGAGAACCAAACAGAATTTCTACAAACTGTTCTCGAAGGCGTTGACCCGGGATACCTGTCATCGATGATAGTGGGAGGAGACCTAAACATGGTTTTAAACCCCACCGAGGACAGATCGACCACAATGGGTCCCCCCCGTACAACCCACTCCCAAATCAAGGGGAAAAGGTTTAGGGGAATCCTGAGCGAGTTTTCACTAGTGGATGTCTGGAGATCCCAGCATCAGGGCCAGAGAGACTACACATTTTACTCAGCACCTCACCAGACCTACTCTCGAATAGACCACTTTCTGACTACCAAAAATGTGATGGCGGCAGCCATTGAATCAGACATTGGCTCAATCACATGGTCCGACCACGCCCCGATCACCCTGACACTGGCAATCCCCTTCGAAAAAACAACAAACTACTCCTGGAGACTGAATGACTCACTTCTAAATCATCCTGAGATAGAAAGAGAAACCAGATCCTCACTTAAGGACTATTTATTTTTCAACACAGGAACAGTCTCCTCTCCAGCAATCCTATGGGAAGCTCATAAGGCAGCCATCAGAGGGAAATTTATTTCCATCGCATCCCACAGGAAAAAAGCCCGCCAAGCGCTAATCAAAGAGCTTACAGATAGCATAAAAACAATAGAACAAGCCCATAAGGCTAACCCCTCAAAAAATATATACAAAACATTGCTAACAGCTAGAACAAAACTTAGGCAAACCCAGCTGGAGGATGTTGAAAAGGCCCTCAAATGGACCAATCAACAATATTATGACAAGGGTAACAAGGCCGACAGACTCCTGGCCAGTAAACTGAGAGGGGTACAAAAAAGATCCCAAATAACGGCGATCAAGAGTAGGTCTGGTGAGATACAATATAGTGACAGCAAAATTGCAGCGGAATTCACAAAATACTATACAGAACTCTATAATTTAAGATCTAAGAATGGCCGACCTGAACCGATAGCAACAGAACTAATAGCGCAATATTTAGATAAATGCCAACTCCCCACATTAACGGATGAGGAAAACACAGTCCTCAATGCTGAGATCTCAAAAGAGGAGCTGGAAGAGGCGGTCAAATCATTAAAGATCACTAAGTCTCCTGGCCCTGCCGGTTTCACCAATGTCTACTATAAGAGATTCTTGCCTACTCTATCCACGCATCTCTTAAAAACATTCAACCACTTTATGGAAGGGAACCAAATCCCCCCAACAATGTCTCTGGCCAGCCTGGCTATTATACATAAGGAAGGCAGAGATCCGATGCAATGTGGAAGCTACCGTCCAATCTCCCTTCTCAACAGTGATCTCAAGTTATATAGTAAAATTCTGGCAAACAGATTAAACCCCATCTTACCGAGGCTAATCAATATCGATCAAGTAGGATTTGTCGCGGGCAGGCAAGCCTCAGACAACACCCGGAAGATAATCAATATTATTGATCATATCCACCTCACAGGCACCAAAGCACTACTTCTAAGTCTAGACGCAGAGAAGGCGTTCGATAGAATAAACTGGCAATTCTTGGACCAGACTATGCGCAAATTTGGCTTTAAGGATGCATACTTAGAGGGGGTCCGTAGACTATACCAAAACCCGTCAGCAATGGTAAAACTACCAGGGGACAATAACCAGAGATTCGAGATCACAAATGGAATTCGGCAGGGATGCCCCTTATCTCCTCTCCTCTTTGCGCTAACGATAGAACCACTGGCATCGGCAATACGACTCAATATAGACATCCAGGGAATAGAAATTGGACATAGGCAGCATAAAATATCCCTATTCGCAGATGATGTCATTTTAACCCTTTCCAAACCCCAAATCTCCCTACCCAACCTTCAAAAAGAACTCAGGGATTTTGGAAAAATCTCAGGATATAAAATAAACAATGATAAGTCAGAAGCCCTGAACCTAAGCCTGCCAGAGCCAGAGGTGAAACTCCTCAAACTAAACTTTAATTACCGTTGGAGTTCCTCCTGTATTAAATATTTGGGAGTTAAGATATCGAGGACCTACCAATCCCTATATCAACATAACTATCCGACCTTGTTCCATAAAATCAAACAAGATTTGGAGAAATGGGGAGGATACCAGATATCATGGATCGGGAGAATGATTTCGGTTAAAATGAATATACTCCCTAGATTATTATACTATTTCCAGACTCTCCCGGTCCACATCCCTGGCTCGGAATTGAAAAACATCCAAAAGCTAATCTTCCACTTTATTTGGCAGGGAAAAAAACCTAGAGTTTCCAGAACAGTTCTCTTGGCCTCAAGGGGGAGAGGAGGAATGGGAGTCCCAGACATCACAAGATATTACCTGGCCGCCCAACTGCGACAGGTGGTAGTCTGGAACGCTAACCCAAACCAACACTGTTGGCTAGATATAGAAACACAATATGCCGGGACGCCTTCACTGCCGGCCTGCCTTTGGTCCCTGAGCAGGGAGGACATGCAGAATAGCAAATTCAAATTAGGCCCAATGAGACACACATTGGAGACCTGGATGAAAAGCAAATTCAAATATAAGCTCACAGCACCTCAATCCCTAAGCCCCTGCAACATGCTATTTAACTGTTCTGTATATCGTGTGAAAGCACTTCTTGATAAAGTGCTAGGCACGAAACGCGTAGAAGGGCTGCATCCCTTGCTTTTATGACTCTTCAATAAAGATTGTTTTTTGGCCAGACCTGCTCTTCTTTTTGGATCGTGGTGCGCTGGACTTCATCTCTCATCAGCAGCACACGGTGGAGGGGAGACTCTGGTTGCTGAGTGAATACTGTGAGTACTTAGGGCCAACCCAATGAGGTAGGGGAGGCTGTTTTTGGACAACCTACCCCAGCCTTCAGGGTATCTAGTGCCCCATTGCTTTATGCCCAGTATATACACCAATCAATGCATTAATATCCAGAGTGTGCTCCCCTCCTTCCTATACACATAGTACACTTTGAGCACCTTACTCCACCAAACATGCAGGAGTAGAGCAGTGGATCTCCAAGATAACTTCCGGCATTTGTTAGGGACATTTATCGTGGAAACAAAAAGGTGCACCCAGCGCACCGGGGGTTAAAAAACACACACACACACATATATATAAATATATATATTATATATAATTAATTCAGTGTAGAATTACTACGTATAACATTGTGATACGAACAATAATGTGATTTAATGATATTCAATATGTACTATATAGATTCTATACAGAAACATAGGAAAATTCAAATGCAAAAAAACCATATTAAATATATATGTATTTATGTGACAGTAATATATTCTTGAATTGACTCAGAATAACGGAAGCAACCAATGAAACTCATAATGATATAATATATGAAAAATAAGTAAAACAATGATTTAATCAAAGCAAATCTTAATTCACTATACATGCATACAAATAATTACCATTTAATACATGTGCATACAGACAAACATATGTGTACCACTAAAACATGTAAGACGATGAACCACTAAGGGATGCATCATATAAAATAGGATTAAACTGGAATGTAACCCAATTGCCATATACAGTAATATAAAAAGGTTAAAAAGTGTAGTTTTTTTTAATTTATCCAGTTGTGTTTGTTATTTTGTGTTAAGGTTATGTAGTTGGTTTTTATCGCTCATTTCCTTATATGTATTTTTAATAAATATCAATTGACGTTTTCTATACATATGTTTTTGCCATTTATTATTGAGTTTTATATTCATAGGGGGACATTGTTCCCCTTTCACTCACTATTTACTAGCATATTTGCTTAGACACAATAAATAAATATATATATATAAAATTTGTGTGTGTTATTTAACCCCCGGTGTGCTGTGTGAACCTTTTTGTTTGTTGTTACATGGTTTAAACGCCCTAAGGTGTTTTCACGCAGGAGTAATTGGGAGTACCTCCACGCATTCAACAGCAAGGGGCTTATTTTTACTACCACGTTTGACTGCACGAGCGCGGCTTCTCTGCTAGACCTTTATCGTGGAATTAAGGTCAAGTTGGAAACCATACGATGTAGTGAATCGAGTACAGATCAGTGCATGGCAAACCTCCTTGGCACTGGCAAGGTTAATAGCTTGCAAATTAAAACAAAAGCAAGCAAATACCATCCTTTGTCATTATAATGTCACATGGATTTACAGGATTACATGTAATCCCACGTAATATTAGAGAACAGGTGTAATATCTCTGTGTGCAAAGTCCGTCCTGGAAAAAGGGATCAAAGACTAGCAACAATAGGACTGGAGGTTTGATACATTATGAAAATGAAAATGCATGTCTGCTGTTGTATTGTTTGAACGTCTATGATATGGCATAGAAATGTAGACATTGTCGACAGATAAGAACCATTTGGTCCACCCAAAATGCTCATTCTCCTACCCTCACACACAGCCCCTGTGAGCTCAGATCCCAACCCCACCACACCATGCTGTATATATTTGTGTAAAAAAGGAGCGCTACTGAGATTGTGACCTCATGTAATGTAAGAAAAGACACAAAGCCTCAGTGCTATGTCCAATATGGCAAATTATATAGATATATATTTATCTGTTCTTTTTCATTAGTCAGGGTCATTTAGATCAATTCTTTGGGCAAAGCATTTTAAGCTTGTAAACCATGCCAATGTATCCACTCTTCTGCAAGTCCTAACACTACTGTACCCACAAAAAGCTCTTATAACCCATCTAATGAGGGAGAACTGTCCTAATAGACTGGTCACTCACAGCTGCATAACAAGAACTGCCATTTTAAAGGTGGGATGAGTGAGCATGAAATCAGGGAGGACGGGTCACAAACCTCCAAACTGTTTGCTAATAGACATTTACAAACACACACAGCCCCATTTAAATATCAGTTCTTGTTAAGCACCTGTGGCTTGATGGATGTGCCATCGACCCCCTGCACCAAGCCCAGCGGTTACAGAGATACCGCACTCTTCCCCACAACAATGAAACTGATAGCTGGGGGAGAGCGCAAGGCCTCTGTAACAGTCTCTTACCTTGTCCAGCGGCATTTCCCCCTGCAGTGTCCTGTTATCATGACGCTGTGATGTCACATGGCATCGTATTGCCATGACAATGCGACGCCGCATGGTACCGCGATGTCACGTGAGGCTGCGACATCATGATGCTACATCATCTGAGGAGGAGATGTCGCGCCGGACAAGCTAAAACGTCCCTGCACCGAGCCCCGCGATAATTTCAGCCGACCCTACCTGTGAATGGCCAGTTCTCCCTCCACGAGAGAGCTTATCAGAGCTTTTCGCAGGTTCAGTAGTGTTGGATCTTGCAAAAGAGAGGATACTATGGTGTGGTTTGCAGGCTTAAAATGTTTTGACCAAAGAGTTGAACTATATGACTTTTTGTCTTTTGTTACATTCTCTTACCCTATTAGACCCTTTAGGTTCTTTCATATTTAGGTATGTCTATCCTCTACCACCTCTGTTCATGAAGGACTTCCACACATTGCCCCTGAGCCTCCAACGTCAGAGAATAACCTGAGATACACCTGCACTATCCCCTTTTGCTGGCACATGAACCTACAACACATTGCAACCTATGAAACATGCCACTGCCATTAGTTCTCTCTAGCCATAACAGGGACTGTCTCGTTAAAGCAGGCCTGCACAACTTTTAAAGCGAGAAGGGCCGAACTGCTCCAAGGAAAAAAAATTTGGGCCGCACGGGTAAAATCATCATCATTATCATCATCATCATCATCATCATCATCATCATCATCATCATCATCATCATCATCATCATCTCTCCTCCAGCACCTCTCATCATCATCCTCATATATCTCCCCCAGCACCCCTCATCATCATCCTCATATCTCCCCCAGAACCCCTCACTATCAACCTTTGCGATACTCCCCATCTATCTCTCATACCCCCATCTCTCCCCCTCACCCACACACATAATACTCTCCACATCAAACACACAATACCCCCCTGCACACCACACACATCCCACACCCCCTGCACCTCACATCACTCTCCCCCCCTGCACCTCACATCACTCTCCCCCCCTGCACCTCACATCACTCCCCCCCCTGCAATTCACATCACTCTCCCCCCCTGCACCTCACATCACTCTCCCCCCCTGCACCTCATATCATTCTCCTCCCTTACACCTCCAATCACACACCGCACCTCCAACCACCCTCCCCTCCACCTCCAATGACCCCCCCTGCACCTCCAATGACCCCCCTTCACCTCCAATGACCCCCTGCACCTCCAATGACCCCCCTGCACCTCCAATGACCCCCCTGCACCTCCAATGACCCCCCCTGCACCTACAATCACCCCCTCTACACCTCCAATCACCTCCCCTGCACCTCCAATCACCCCCTGCACCTCCAATCACCCCCTGCACCTTCAATGACCCCCCTGCACCTCCAATGACACCCCCTGCACCTCCAATCACCCCCTGCAACTCCAGTGACCCCCCTGCACCTCACATCACTCTCCCCCCTGCACCTCATATCATTCTCCTCCCTTACACCTCCAATCACACACCGCACCTCCAACCACCCTCCCCTCCACCTCCAATGACCCCCCTGCACCTCCAATGACCCCCCTTCACCTCCAATGACCCCCTGCACCTCCAATGACCCCCCTGCACCTCCAATGACCCCCCCTGCACCTACAATGACCCCCCCTGCACCTACAATCACCCCCTCTACACCTCCAATCACCTCCCCTGCACCTCCAATCACCCCCTGCACCTCCAATCACCCCCTGCACCTCCAGTGACCCCCCTGCACCTCCAATCACCCCCTGCAACTCCAGTGACCCCCCTGCACCTCACATCACCCCCCTGCACCTCACCTCAATGCACCTCACCCCCCTGCACCTCACCCCCCTGCACCTCACCTCAATTCACCTCACCTCACCCCTCTGCACCTCACCTCCACTCACCTCACCTCAATGCACCTCACCTCAATGCACCTCACCTCAATGCACCTCACCTCACCCCCCTGCACTGTCCCATGTTGCGAGTGGGGGGGGAGGGAGCAGGGAGGGGGAGCGGGCCCTGCGCATGCGTGCACGTGCCGCGGGGAATCACCGCCATTTTTTTTTTTTAAATCTCATCGCGGGCCGCACAGAGAGGCCAGGCGGGCCACATGTTGTGCAGGCCTGCTTTAAAGAATACCAACCTTTTTTTCTTTTGAATCTTTCCTTGCAAATTCCAGCTTTAAATGACGTAACAACACCTGTCTGCAGCCTACTGGGATTCCTGGTTTAAAATGTACATATTACAGGTCATTGCTACTTTCTAGCAAAAAAGTTTAAATCGATGCGGAAACAAATAAATATATTATTTCATCTTCGATGGAAATAATGTGCCTCCAATTCCACTAAACTCATCTCATCCCTCAGCTCTTAATAAACACTAAAGGATAATCTTGTTTAGGTTTTTCATTTTGTTTAGTGTTTTCATTTTGTGTGAGCGGTTTCATTCTATGGTGCACATTATTAATCCTCTGAAGCATGAAGAAATGCTTAAAACAAGTATAAAATCATAAAAGCAATGGGAAAATGTAAATGATCTAACTGAAAAAAATGTCAAATCATTTAAAAAGATACAGATATGGCGTCATTTACTTTCGCCGGGGTCTCGCGCAATGCGTCTGATGCCGCAATGTTTTGTCGACTGCTCACAGCTGATTTATGATATTCTCATGGACGGGACAAAACGAGGTTTAGCGTTGGTTGCAATACTCTGCAGTAATGATAGGTGGTGCTAGCTTGCCTTTAAACCTAAATGCAATGTTACCCGTCCCTTATTTCCGTTCCTTTCGTACGATATGATATCCCTAACGCCAGTCTGGAATAGGTGATACAATATTTGTGGGCTTTCTGGCATTCATCCCATTCCGATAAGTATAGGAACTTGATGAATGGCCATTTTGACTTTTTTTTTTTGCATCGGATCTGATATTTTTAACGGATTCTGATAAAAAGTATTTTTTTTTTGGCGGTGCAACGATGATGCACACTACAAATAATCCACTTTCTTTGGCGATACCATTTTTAGGTTACCGCAGCTTGATCTATCCGGGCCATAGATAGATAGATAGATTGTAGATAAAGTAGACAGATTTCAAATATACTGCCAGATAGATAAAATAGACAAATAGACTATTAGATAGAGAGACCGATTGATTTCATTCACAACGTTGTCCCCCTGGCAGTAAAATTCTCATTTCTTATGAGATGTGACAAAAACGCTTTTTTTTTTATCAACAGGAATTTAGTGATGAATGAGTCATGGGGATAATTTATCAGACCCGCTGTGAAATGTTACAATCTGCCAATTTAGGTGGGCGAGCTATTATGTCCTAATGAAGCAGCAGATCCAGGAGACCAGGAGAAAAAAGGATTCATATCTGTTTTAATAAATAAATGGGATAACACTTACAGTGCTAGAGAGGCATACAACACATTTAACAGCACAATGTATCAGGGTAAAGAAAAGTTTGGTTTTATGTCATTGTAACCTGGTGTCTTACATTTGAGGAAAATCATGAGGCTTACTGATACATTAAATTATAATATGCGCTTAACTCCTTTCTAACTCCTCCCGACACTAACCAAATTGGAAAGCTAATGAACACAAAGCGAAAATGGTGCAAAGTAATTGAATGAAAATAACTCTGAATGTCAAATTAATGGAAAAAATGCAGTCATGATATATAAATATGACAGATAGATACGCCTCCACTGACATATAGTATAGAGAGTATATTTGCTTTATTTAATGATAATTATGAGCCTTGGTGACATTAATCTTTTTTTTATTTTACATTTTCGTGAGCCTCCTACCCTCCAGCTTCAGAGCATGACCTCTTGTTCCTAATAGATTGTAAACAGGGGTGCCGACAGCTTTCCCAGGGCCCAGGACAGGACTAGAGTCTCCACTGGGGCCCCGGGTTCTTGAGTTGGGGGACGTGTCTGTTCCCCACTCCCATTGGTGGCCATGACAGTCCCCTCCTCTCTCTCTCACACACACACTATCCTCTTTCTCCCCCTCTCTCCCCAACTCTTCCATCACTCTCTAGCTCCCTTTCCCTCTTCCCCCTCTCTCTCACTCTCCCCCCTTCATCCCTCATTCGTCTCCCCTCTCTCCCTCATTCTCTCTCACTCCTCCAACTCCCCTCTTTCTCCCATTCCTCTCCTCCCTCTCTCATTTCCCCCCTCTCACTTTCCCTTTCTATCCTCTTCCTCCTCCTCTTTCTTCTCCCCCCACGCTCTCTCTATTCCCCCATATTTCCCTTCTCCCCCTCTCTCCTCAACCCACCTGTCTCTCATCCTACTTCTCTCTCCCCTTCTGTAAATCTTCTCCACCACCCAGTTCTTCCTGCAAAAAAGGTGCGGGGGCATCCTACTTGGCGCTATAGGGGCCCCACCCACGGGGTCGAAAACCGTTGAGCCCGACTTTCAGTGGGGCCTAACTTTCAGGTCTGGACCCCAGAGGTGGGCCCCACTCCGCTGCCGGACCTAGGAAAAATGTCCCTGAACTTCCCCCTGTCAGCGAGCGTGATCGTAATCCCCTCTGGCGGAGAGAAGGTTAAGATAATGTACATGAAATTACAAATTGGTCTAGGAAAAATTATGGCAAACCTTTAGTATAAAACGTAGGCAAAAAAAAAATGTAATGTTTTGCAATACTCTCCACCTCCGTACCGCTTTCTACCATCTGTAATTGACCCCTAGGACATCTTTTTTGAGCCGCGTTCTCATGCCATCCTTCATTGCTTGATGACATCAGCTTCAGCACACTGTGCAGATGGGATCTAGAGGTTAATAGTGGAGATGGAAACAGGGCATTCAACAGTAGAGATGTATGAAACGCTAGAATCTGCTGATCGCGGCACTGTCGCTCGAAAACATCCGTTGACACTGAGAGTTTCCATGCTATAGTGCCCGACCAGCTCTGTCACAGTTTAATTAATAACCTCCAATTTGACTTGGCCAATATCACAACTGGGATTCAAAGTGGTTTCAGCTACTTCAAAGAACGTGATATGACCACTAGTCTGTTAGGGCTTGAACACAAACAAGCTTGGGGTTCCAATCCAGCATCAGCCAATTATGCTCACGTGTGACCTTGGGATAGTCAGTAAATCACTCTGTGCCCCAGGCAGCAAAGTTAGATGATAAACTCTGTGGGATAAATGAAAATTTTGCCTGAACGTTCTTGCCGTGCTCAGCACTGTGTTGACTGGCAATAATAACATATTAGTAGAATTTTCAAGTATGCTGAAGAACCTCACACCCTGCAGTAAGTCACTAAGCCAGACGCATCTCAACGTGATTCCAAACGCCAAAAAAGCAGGATGGTTCAGCTGGAAAATAAAGAGGGCTCCACACAGCTAGGAACTTGTTGAACTGCAAGGCTGGATGACATTTCAGAAAGGTTAAAATTGTAAATAGTAATTGTTGTTTTCAGAAAACTTGCTGTAACACATTGTCTTGAGAAGCTGAGATTTCTGTATTGGCCGTGACCTACACTCTGTAAACATGTCTTTTATTTAGAAATGTGCACTGATCTGTACTGTGAAGTATTTGGCTAAGCAAAAATGTTGACCTTTTCTTAATATAATTCTAATTGTTGCGTGTATAAGTACACATGTCGCAGACTTTGTTGCTCCTGCTGATAACACATATTGCATTACAACGCAGAATATCACAAAGTTTCCATAGGGTTCAACGGCATTGATAAAGCTGAATATCCCATTCATATTGCAACTTTAGGAGAAATAACCTTTGCTATATCAGTAGGCGATGCAATGAAGATATTGGTGGCAGCAGGCTTGGGTACCCTGCTGGGCTCTCGAATCAGGTGGGCCCTCAAGGACCAGACTGGCCAAGCCTTCCAGCATGACCAAAATCTTGGGTAGTTTAGGAGACTGGCTGAATCTCCCATGGCAGTCTGTGTGTAAGGTGGCTGCAGGCTGAGACAGTGTATAAGTCTTTATATGTTTGTATATGAGTCAATTTGCTCTGCCATGTCTCCTAAATGCACTAAATACACCTTTACTTTGCAGTACACTTATTCTGTAAGAGCCCAATTCAGACATTTAGACCGACTGGATGAAGAGCTACAAACATATTTTCCATATAAACACTGTATTGGTGTAAGAGTTCCAGTCCAGGCTTTGGCTGGAATCCGCCCTTACCCGGCTGCTGTGGACATTTTGATTACTGGCAGCCTGCTATATTGGCTTCACCTGTTCAAGGGCTTAAATAGCAGTCAGTGACTTCCAGCCCCTGCTTTAGCATTGTATGCATTTCCCTTTGTTCCTGGCCACCCTGGACTCTAGTTCCTGAGCCTTCCCCATTCCTGAGCCTTCTGTGTGGCTTGACAGTCTCTGTGGCTTCCCTGTTCCAGAGGCCAGCCTGTTGCTGTGGCTTGCCTACCCCTGTGGCTTCCCTGTTCCAGAGGCCAGCCTGTTTCTGTGGCTTGCCTATCCCTGTGGCTTCCCTGTTCCAGAGGCTAGCCTGTTTCTGTGGCTTGCCTACCCCTGTGGCTTCCCTGTTCATTTGGAATTCCAGACCATGACCCTGACCTCGCTGCCTTCCGCCTGCCCTGACCTTTTGCCTGTCACCTGGATTCTGCACCACTGCCGCCTGCCCTGACCCTTTGCCTGCTTACCGACCACGGATACTCTAACAGGACTCTGCCCCTGGGCTCTGGTCGGTTAATTGGCATCCCTACCTCAGCCCTGCAGGTCCGATTTCTGATTGGAGATGAGCACCATCACAATTGGTGAGATTTAATGGTTTGAGAAGGAAGAACAGAGGCAGTTGAGATGGGGAAATAATGGCTTGATACCTTCAGAAGAAATCACACTCTATATATGTATAATTGGCATGGAATCTAAGCCCCTCAATTAAAGCAAGGTATGCGACAGACACTCACTGCATACTGGGTATTTATTATAAACAAATCATTGAAAATGTCATCAGGGGCTCAGTGGTTGCCACAGAGAAGTGACCAACTCCACAGAACAGTAAGGAGCTTCATGTATTAGTGACATGCTTCATGGAGCTGTAAGATGCTCCACAGAGCAATGAACCATTTGATGGACTAAGGCCTTAGGAGCTCCACCTATGGATGAGGACCTTAAAAGAGCAACATGAGCAGTAGCTCCACAGAGCAGCTGTGCTCCCTACATAGTATAAATGTATTGTACTGTACTATACAGAACAGTGATTAACGCAAGATCTGTACCAAGCTCTCCCTATGGTCAATAGTCAGACCCCAGATGTTATCTGAACACATTTTATTTATGAAACATCAAGTAAGTGCTTCAATTAAAACCCATGAAGCTTGACGGTAAAGCATACCGTCCAACATGGAAATGAGAGTGAACACTATGGGGGTTAGTCATTGAACTGTTATAATCCCGATTGTTGCAGTATTGCAAGGAAGGTTTCCATATGATAGGGCCGTGTTTGATACCATCACAGTTTAATTAATAACTCCCTATATATCCCGTTGAGTTGAGAGAACCTTTTTCAAGGTGGAAGTCTAAAATTGATACATATATTGATACATATACTTAGATCTAAACATCATGGAGTCTCTCTATTATATCTGAAGAACTAGTCAGTATGGCTTCACACTAAGGGGCCTATTCTAGTAGCTTCGATAAAATCACTACCAAATTGTTTACTGGGGGTAGAGAGGGTGGGTGAAGATGGTATTTGGCCTGTAATAGATGTTTAGGCCTACCAGGTGGATAGCGGGACGGGTTTAGTAACTGCTAAGATAATGAAGGGGTTAACTCCTCCCGCAACCCTCCCGGTAGGCCTAAACACCCACCCTGGTGCAACTCCAACCTTAACCCACCCCCTCTACCCCAACAAACCGAGCACTGGTATTAACCCCTTCATTACCTTTGCGGTTAGCTGCTAAAGTAATTAACCTGCCTGTAAATGAAGTTGTATTACATAGGATTGAAGCAAGGGGTCTCCGGAGCTGATATTAATGCTTGTCAGCTCCGGAGACTCACAGCTTCAATCTGATATAGTAAAAAAAAAAATTCTTCAGAGTCACATTGCGAAACTCAAAATGCAAAATGCAAGTTTGACCATTGTTTGTGCTCCCGCTAGGTTTTATTTATTTATTTATAAAAATATTTTACCAGGAAGTAATACATTGAGAGTTACCTCTCGTTTTCAAGTATGTCCTGGGCACAGAGTAAAACAAATAATACATGGTTACAAATACAGTTGCATAAATGAACAAGGTATACATTATATACAAGACATTGCATGCACAGTTAGAGATAATTTATATTATGGGCTTATGTAACGTTACAGACCAGATTAAAGTGTGAGACAGCCTTAGATTTGAAAGAACTTAAACTGGTGGTGGATGTGAGAGTCTCTGGTAGGTTGTTCCAGTTTTGGGGTGCATGGTAAAAGAAGGAGGAGCGGCCGGATACTTTGTTGAGCCTTGGGACCATGAACAGTCTTTTGGAGTCAGATCTCAGATGATAAGTGCTGCATGAGGTTTGTCTGAGCGGGAGAGCTATCGATCGGGAAGAAGCAGGGCTTGGGCGAGTTTGGCATGTTATCGCAGCTTTCTGAATAGCTACACATGGAAACTCGCTGGAGAAGTGCTCAAAACGGTCGATAACACACTTATCGAAGCTACTAGAATAGGCCCCTAAAAGTCTACACCTTTCTGACATAACACTTATGGAAACAACTGATGTTTAAATAGAAACAACTGCAAGGGATACATAAGACAATATTTGCAACACAGCTTCCCTGCACAGCCCACACATCGAGGGACCCTGTGGCTTCCGATTTAATTAAGTGGCAAAACATGCAACCTTTTGTCATTCACACAGCCTGGCAGGAGCAGAGTGGATGCAAATGTCCCTTCCAATGAAATGGATTTGACCACATGCCGTTTGCATGGACTGTGCATGCGTTAAATGAGGCCATGGTTCACATTTTCACTGCTGGAAGGAGTTGCAGTGCAAAGGGATTAAGGCATCAGTACCACAGAGCAATACATACTGTACAGTCCTTGCAAATACAAAGCCCTTACTCATTCAACACCTTCTCTATCTGTTTTAGCGTGTGTGCTGCTTTGGACTATAGGTTTTGTTTTTGTTTTAAAATATATTAAACATTACCTGTAAGAATTTTTTTAATGATATTGTGTGTACATTCTCTAGAATACCTTACATTGTATAATTGTAGCTAACCCCAAAATACACAACAAGACACTCAGTGATATATTCAGAGACTGTGGGTAACATTAGGGAGAGAGCGTGTTTCGGGGGAGAGACCGTGGATGTGAGAGAGATATTGAGTGACACAAGGAGAGATGTAGTAACATGGGAGAGAGAAAGTGGGTAACCTGCAGGAGAGAGAGTGGGTAACATGCAGGAGAGGGAGTGGGTAACATGCAGGACAGGGAGTGGGTGCTATGGAGGAAATAGAGACAAAGGGGGGGGAGTGGGTGATATGGGGGCAGTGGATAACATAGGAGCAGTGGCTGAAATGGGACAGGTGACATGGAAGGGGAGGATTTGACATGGAAGGGCAGTGGAGGAAAAGTATCCATACTTCCTCTGGTGCAGCTGTCTGATATAAATGGGTTACAGTAAATGCAGGATGCTTTGTCTCCTGCTGGCCCCACCTTCTCCGATGATTAGATCCTCAGTGTCAGAAGTGTCTGGGCCAACAGAAGATATAGGGAACTGTCTATGAGCCGTAGGTAACTCCTACATCTAGTAGAAACACACAGGGGGATCATTAGGAGCCCTTTTTGAAGAGGAAGGTCCCTCCTCCTCACACTGACCGCCTCAAGTTGTAGGAGACATCGGATGGTCAGTGGGGGGAAGTGGAGATCCGAACCAAATCTGAGGCAGAAACACGGTACCTCTCTATCTCAGATTTGGGCCCCTATATCCATGCTACGGTTCAGATTAATTCAAACCCTCCGTGGCTCCTGTGCGTGTATACTGGGTGATGGGATTACCAGCCTAGCATGCCCAGGAACCAAGGAAAGGCACTTAACACACAATATACATAAAATAGACATAAATAGAATAGACTAACCTGCTAAAAGTTTGCAATGAACTCCAGTGTGGAATGGAACTGGGATAACTCGCTGGTGCAATATTCCTAGATTTTGCAAAGGCTTTTGATACTGTTGATCATGTTATCTTGCTTAACAAACTCCAGTGCTCTGGAATAGGAAAGCATGCTTTAAACTGGTTTAATTCCTACCTATCAGGTAGATCCCGCCGTGTCTATCTCAGGCTCTAACTTAGATATCACCTGTGGTGTCCAGTAAGGCCCTGTTCTGGGGGCCCTACTCTTCTCAGTGTTCATCAATGATCTTCCTCTAGCTTGTAAGGGAGATTCAATACACATGTATGCAGATGACACAATCTTATATGCACACAACCATAGCCTCTCTGACCTTCAACACATACTTCAATTTGGCTTTTGGAGACTTGAAAATTGAATTTTCCAAAACAAACTGTTTTTAAACATTGACAAGACTGTAACAATGATATTTGGGACCAAGGCTACATTTTTAAAGTTTCTAATGACTGAGCTCCAAATCAGAACCAACGCTAATACCACCTTAACTCCTGTAACTAGTTTTAAATACTTGGGCATATGGTTTGACTCCCATTTAACATTTGGGGTGAACATTGATACCTTGACATCAAAACCTATGCCAAACAAGGTGTACTTTACAGGAACAAATCCTCCCTAAGTCTGCTGGTCAGAAAGCATATTGCACAGCAGATGCCAAAGCCAATTATCGACTATGGGGACATAGTATACGGCTCGGCACCTCAAACCCACCTTAGCAAACTTGATACCCTCTACAATTCAATATGCCGTTTTGTTCTCCAATGCAACTACAACACACATCACTGCGAAATGCTCAAAGAACTAGATTAGTCATCACTTGAATTTAGGCGCAAAATTCATCTTTCCTTTCTTGCCTTCAAATACTTTCTGGGCAAACTACCGTCTATCTGAACAAGCATCTGAGATCTGACTCCAAAAGACTGTTCATGGTCCCAAGGTTCAGCAAAGTATCGGGCCACACCTTCTCTTACTGTGCACCCCAAAACTGGAACAATCTACCGTAGACTTTCACAGCCGCCACCAATCTAAGTTCTTTCAAAACTAAAGCTGTCTCACATTTTAATCTGGTCTGTAACTGTTACATACGCCTATAATATATATATATATATATATATATATATATTATCTCTAACTGTGCATGCATTGTCTTGTATATAATGTATACCCTGTTCACTTATGTAAATATGTATTTGTACCCCTCCTAAGGGAGATTGGGTGTATGCTGTAAAGATGCGACTGGTGCTGCCTTTACCTGTTGGCGCTGCCCACTAATTTGAGTTGTTGGTTGGTGCACGTGTTGTGGTGAGGAACCTGCCGGGTGTGTCCACTCCCGGGCGCGCCGACATGAAGACGGAGTGGATCCGCTGATCCCGCGATGAGTCCACCTCCGCGTTGGGTGGTATCCCGCTGGTAGGTCCCACCGTGAAATAGTCTCTGTATCTTGTAGTGAGGCCTGGTCCCAGATCACAATCCTCAGAGCTGTGCAGCATTGCAGCGATGTCCCTGAACTTATCAAACTGCTAATGAGGCAGGATCCCTACCTAAGGGTCTGTCCCTGTAGCAGCCATAAGCTTCCCAAGTGAGTCGGGGCCTAGCTGGGGCCTAGGGGGAATCTGGCCTAGTGCAGGGGCCACAGACTACATGCACATATACACCCTCCCCTATCCGTGTCCCAGCCCCGACTAACATGTGATCCCCAGCGCACTAAATGTATCTATCTGCAGCAGGAGATCCTCGCAGCCCTATTTGCTGTGTGTCGTCATGTGTGTGTCTGCCCCTATGCATTATGGGACTTGTCGTCCCAGCGGAGCCTATTCCCTATGGCCACCGCGTGCACCTAGCGATCTGTGCATGCGCAACTCCCTATCTTATGGCCGTCGTATCGGGGACCTATCTGCGCAAGCGCGACTTGTATTGGGCCGCCGGCTGATTGTCTGCGCATGCGCGAACTTGCGCAAGGTAGCGGCGCTCTGCGGAGAGCCGCCGGACCCTCGAGCGAGTCCATCGCCAGCCGCAACGACCTACAGCAGTGGAAGTAAGGGGGGGGGACCACAGGACTGGGGTGCCAGAGGGGACCTGGTTACATTACTTCTCTGTCATCTGTTACCATGTATTATTTGTCATCTTAGCTCTATGCCCAGGATATACTTGAAAACGAGAGGTAACTCTCACTGTATTACTTCCTGGTAAAACATTTTATAAATAAATAAATAAAATAAAGATCCCCTACACATTTTAACTTCCAACATCCCGGCTACATGAGCCACAAGCAGATGGATGTATATTATCACCCTGTATATCCATCAGACAAATAGGGGCCAGATACAAGGCTTAAACTTTAATTTGCAGGTCTCTGGACCCCTACCATCACATTCCCCTTTCACAATCCCCCCCCCCTCTCTTCCCCTCTCTCTGTCTCTCTTCCCCCCCTTCCCTGTCTCTCTTCTCTTCCTCTCCTCCCGTCTCTCTCTTCATCTCCCATCTCTCTCTTCCTTTCCCACTGTCTCTCTCTCTTGCCCTCCCTATCTGTCTCTCTCTTCCCCAATCTCTTTCCTTCCCTCCCCAACTCTCTCTTACCCTCCCCATTTATATATATCTTTTTCTCTCCATGTCTCTTTTCTCCTCCCGCCTGTCTCTCTCTCTTCCCCTCTTACACTCCTCCCTTCTCTTTAATACACCCCCGCTCCCCTCTTACCTTGGAGTGAGGAGACACCCTGTGCTGCGCTGGTCTGCAGATTTCTCCTCCGGCCGGGCGGAAGTCCAACCCGACTTCCTGCGCCAACCGGAGGAGGAAGGTGAATGCTGCGCTGTTGCTGGGTAGTGACCCCCCACTGCTGGAGAGCCGCCGGGCCACCACTGCTGCATGGGGTGCTGCTGGGAATGTTGGGACAATTGTCCCAACTCTCCCTACCATCGGCCATATTATCCTTGAGGTGGCCAGGTATACTGTAGGATAATATAATACGTGTTATAGTATAACATAAGGTATTATAGAATTATATGGTATAATATATTATACAATGGTACCATGATATCATATACTGTAGTATAGTTTATTATAAAATAGGAGATTTTAGTATATTATAATATAACATTAATATAACATTGCATTGGTTATGAAGATACTGTGTACTGTAGCTTTTATCAACGCACATGGAGCCACATTCAAACAAACATCCCTATAAAACTTCCATCTTCATCTTTTGCGGTTGGCATAAAGCATACATTAAAGTTCCCCTGGGGATCCCTAATGGAAATAAGGCAGTCGACAGCCTGAAAAGATCTTGCCAATCCTTATCCCCAGTGACAGGGAAATGGAAAACACAACAGCCCAGTGGATTTCAGATAATTACGACAATATTTAAACACTGTGTGATGTGTAAGAGGCTGGAACGGGCTTGTGTGTGTGTGAGGCATGTGGATAAACTCTACAGTGAGTTTTTATTCGTTATTATACTACTGGGGCTACGTAACTATATAACAAGTTTAAAATAACAGCTGTTTTGGCACAAATTTGATGCTAAGAGGGTCATCTGTAACATGCATGTCTTGGTGTGTCAAAGTTTTGTACTACTCGCATCTCAGTGGCATTTAACAACTGGCGGTTTCCAATATTACAATGTGCCTGTGACATCGTCCTTACCAATTAGCTCACCAATAAGGAATCAGGATTCACAAATGATTACTGTTAGAGGACCAAACGAAACAAGTTACAGTGATAAGTTTAACATTTTTATTTTAAAGCCCGGAAGTAAGATGTTTACATCATTTTTATGCTGGAAATATGTATAAACATACATTAGAAGCCATGGTTTAAGGTGGCATTTACTGGCCCTAATTCTTTCCTTTTCCTTGAATGAGCCACCTGTGCTGAAGTAGGAACTGACTGATCCCCCTGTGCTGAGGCAGGGATATCCTGAAAACCTGACCTGCTAGGGAGCTTGAAGACTGGATTTGAGCACCCCTATGATATTTTACACCCTCACCTAAATTATGTTGATGCAGGGATTGACTATGGAGTAAAGTTGATTTCTTTATCATTGGGGTGAAGTAACAAAATGCATGTGGGCTCCCTAAAGTGATTGAAAACTCTAACCTGAATGGAAACGTTGAACTTTTCGATTGGTATCACTCACCATAGCTTATTAAACATGAATAAAACAGTGGTTGAATAATAGGTGACAGAGCGTTGTAGTAAACGGAGAACATTCAGAGGAGGGAAAGGTGACTAGTGGAGATCGTTACTGAGACCTGTGATCTTAAATAAAGAGATAGATAGAGAGAGAGAGAGAGAGAGAGAGAGAGAGAGAGAGAGAGAGAGAGAGAGAGAGAGAGAGACGCTTGCTTCAGATACAAAAAATTATTGAAAAAATACAATATAAAAAATTCACAGGGCTAGAATGTGCACATTCATTCATAAGCAAATAACATAACATCACTGATACCTGGCTCCAATTGATGATATTACATGATAAAATATAAAACCCACAGTATGTCAGTCCTCCAATACAAGAGACAACGAATGAGAGAGAATAACAGAGCACAACCAGGGGTATCCAAACTTGAAAAAAGATTATTAGAGGGAAAGTGCATTTTCCATAAAAATAATCATGTGTTGGTCAAAGTAGAAAAAAAAATAGCAACGCGTTGCCCTACCAACGCGTTTCGTGCTAAAAAGAGCGCTTTCTCAAGGTATACATATCACATCATCACTAGTATTTTTATAGATTAATGATAAGTTAACTTACCAATCATAAAACATGGCTGGGATCCATCCCTTAATGCGCCCAATAGCACTTGGTGTATCATGATGAAGCGCGTGCACCTGCGCCACAGACGCGAGCCCCACCCAAACACCTCAGAGTAACAGCGAGCAAAAGCTTAAGTGGCTCACGCTTGCGCGATACCTAACTACTGGCACACTTACTGTTGAAACAATAGAATGTGTCCATAGAGCTGGGGAGCAACCAAGGCACACGCCCGCACATGAACCAGACGTAATAAGCGTCATAATGATGACATCAACAGAGTGATCCCCGCCCAGGTGCTATGTATAGGCACATTGATTAATGCAAACCTAGGGAGTACGCGCTCACGCAATAACTACCCCTGGTGCACACATCACAATGTTGAATAGACATAGCCCAGGACAGGGGAACGATATGACGCGCTAAGGCGCACGCGTACCAGAACAAGACCTACCATGGGCGAGTGCATGTGGCAGCCAACATAGAAAAAATAACAAAACTTTAATGACAAATATATCATGACAAAACAAATAACTTAAAAAAGAACAAACCAACTGTGTTATAATTTAACACATAACCTAGAAAAGATGGTTTGTATAATAATATGACTGTACATTTGCAAATTAACTCCTAGAGCTTATTTACTATGGAGCTACAAGTCAAATTCACTGAAGAATTAAATAAATATATGAAATATATGCATATACTGATGTAGCGGTCGTTATGCGAACACATCTCGGCGCCAATTTTGAGTTCTCTGCTGTTCCTCACGCAGCATGAACACAGCCAATCGCCCCAGGCACCCGCGCTTATCGCGGATGTTTTGTTTGAATTTCATGGATTCTGTTTCTTCGTATGCAATAAAATGGATGAATTGTAATGTGTACAGTAAGTACTGTGCTACTGTGTCACTGTGCTACTGTGCTACTGTGCTACTGTGTCACTGTGCTGCTGTGTCAATTTCATGTTTTTAAAAGCCAGAACACGAAAATTTGTTTTTCTGCACTCGCCACGCTCGCATCTTAGTGTGGGAAGGCTGGAATTCATCCCGCGGTTTCAAATCGGGATTCCAATGTACATGACGCGTGAAGTGTTTGAATAATGGCCGCTGCATCAGTATATATATATACACACACAATGGCCACATCTTTTATTATTTATTATTGAAAAGATCTTTATGACGAATGGCTGATGTCTAGAAAATAATAACTAATATTAAATGAATTTCATCAGCCCTACACTATAAAAGAGAGTTTAAGCTTATTGTTCAAAGTCATATTTTCAATTTGATCTAAAAACATATGTGACCACAACACTGTATATATTTACTCACTGAACATGACTAGTACAACAAATCCAATTTACATGGTGTAAAGTCATAATAGTTGTAAAGAATGGTGGAGCACTGCTGGAAAAAATGAAGGGCTGCAGGCTGATGGCAAGTTAAAAATGCTTTAATCTATTGCATAAGTAGACTGGGCTACAAACAAGAGGGGTTCTCTAACGCGTTTCGCGCTGTCAAAGCGCTTTGTCAAAGAGTAACCATTATGTGTGTGAGTGACTCATGTATAGATGCTGAAATGCGGAAGTATGTTCGCTCCAAAGGAACACCCCCTGATCACGTGGTCGGGTGTAATTACGGGTGCCTCAAGGTTAAAGCAACCTCCCCACTAACGCGCATGAATAAAGAGAACAATAATAGTAAAAAACCCAAATAACCACCCCTTTGCTGAGTCTCTACCTCATCAGCTGCTTCCCTGTCACCCCGAGCCTCCTTCCAAAAACCAAAATGGCGATCGGAACTAAAACTACGGAAGCCCTAGATGGACAAAAAAGCATACTGTGCAAAGCAGAGACTTCAAAGCAAGGAAAACTTTATCATTTTTAAAATCAACACAAAATCAATATTAAAAAAAGAAAAAGAACAAAGAAATGATACAACATAAATAGAAACTAAATATTAATTATAAGAAACAGTGTCAATATTTTATATAAAGAAACACACTTAAACCCCCAATAGTGAAAAATACATAAATAATGTAGTGACATGAGCAAAATAAATGCAAATGGTTCCACTAATGAAACCACATGAATCAAGCATATATGTTATCTATTTGATTTTTTTATATATAAACATCATAATTAATAAATAATTAAAAGGATATTGAATTAAATATAAATGATAAGTCAATACATATATAAATAAATAATTACCTAACTAAGTGAACTACATATTATTGAATACAAATATAAAATAATATTAAATACAAAATCATTATAATGTATAAACACACCCATAAATTGATAATAGAAAATAATCTAAAGCTGAAGTACTTGGCAAAAATTGAAACATATCATTAAATATACAAAACAAAAACCACAGCTGAATACATATTTATTGAGATTAATAATTAATTAGTATTTAAAGAAAATGAACCAATTCCCAATCTTGGTTGATTCCAGATGGGAAAAGTGTATCCATACTGAATATCCAGAACATCTCTCGCCTGTTGAGCATGTTCAATCTATCTCCCCCCCGTGGGGGCATAGGAACATGCTCAACAGCCGAAAAGGAGAAGCCCTGGATACCTCCCTGTGGACAATCCACAAAATGTCTAGAAACGGGATGAGTAACGTTGCTTTTTTTGATGGCCCTTACGTGTTCCATTATTCTTAATTTTAAAGACCTGATGGTGCGGCCTATGTAATGTTTTCCACAACCACAATGAATAATGTAAACTATATAACTTGTATTACAATTAATGAACGATGTAATCTTAATATTCTTAATGGGTAACTATGTTTATGTCGGAAATGGGGGTCGCATACTGACAAATCACACAGTGACCACATTTGTAAAAACCTCTCGGAATATTAGTAATATTAGTAATACGTGGTTGGTGGTGTGATGTAAACATACTAGGTGAGAGAAAGCTGGCTAATGACTTGGCCTTTTAAAATACAAATCTCGGTCCCTCACTCACTATGGGCTTCAGATCTTTATCTAATTTTAGCATATCCCAATGCTTACTAATAATCCGTCTGATAGAATCTGCCTGTCTGGATTGCTGAGTGATAAAAAATGGCCCTAGTTGACCTTTATTTTGAAAACAATCTACTTTATGACCTCTATTCCTATGTATTGTTTTTTTGTTAGCCTCGATTGCGAGAAGGTCTGTCCTATTGGTATTTTTGACTATATCCAATGCTTCCTGAATATGTAAATGTTGATAACCCCTCTCTATGAATCTGTTGAACAGATCTCTAGACTGGTTCTCAAAAGATTCCTCTGTCGAACAGTCTTTTTAACCGTACAAATTGGCCTTTCAAAATACCCTTCTTTAATGGCCTAGAATGGTCACTATTGGCCATAAGGAATGCATTGCGGGAATTGGGCTTCCTGTACATGTCAGTTTGTATAGTCTTGTTGGTGTCGACATACAACATTAGGTCCAAATAACAAATCTGTTAAATGTGAAAATCATAAGTGAAGGTTAGGTTATAATCGTTGATGTTTAAAGTGTTGAAAAAGGATTCAAAAGAAAGAAAGTCCCCATCCCAAATAAAAAGTAAATCATCTATATACCTCTTGTAATATTTAATGTGTTGTCTAAGGTGATTAGAAGCACCATAAATAAAAGTGAATTCCCAAAGCCCCATAAATAAATTGGCATATGAGGGTGCAAAAGAGGTCCCCATAGCCATGCCCTTAAGTTGTAAGTAAAAGTGCGAATCAAAGCTAAAATAATTATGTGTCAACAAAAAAGTGATAGCATCAATCAAAAAAGTGCAAAGTGTGGTGGGTAAATCAGATAAGTGGAGAAAATGTTGTATGGCCGACAATCCTTGATCATGTATAATATTGCTGTACAGGGACATAGCGTCCATGGTGGCCCAACAGAATGTCGTTTCCCATCTTACATGTTGCAAATCTGTTAACACGTGATTAGAATCCTTAAGAAAGGAGGGGAAAAGCTTGAACTAAGGGTTGTAAGAACCCATCCACATAACGTGACACACCATCTCCCAAAGATCCAATGCTTGCCACTATAGGCCTGCCAGGTGGGCAGGTCAGTGACTTATGGATCTTTGGGAGATGGTGAAAGATGGGCACAATAGGATATTGACAAGACAGGAAGCCCAACTCTTTGTCATTCAAGACACACAACAACTTGCCAGTGTCCAAAAGTGATTGTAGTTCCCTATTGAACATGACTGTTGGGTCCCCAGTTATTTTTTTGTAGGCACTTGAGTCTCCTAATTGTCTAAGAGCTTCCTGTTTATAACCAGCAGAGGACTTCACTACAACTGCACCCCCCTTGTCAGCATTTTTAATAACAATTGTATGGTCTTGCTGAAGATTAAATAGTTCTATTTTTTCATCTCTAGATAGATTCTCATGGGGTGCCGGGTTGCGTGCACAGTCCTCTGCTAGTTTTTTAAGGTCTTCCTCGACCAATCTCTCAAATGTGGCAATATAAGGCCCTTTAGAGGTATATGGAATAAAGGTGGATCTTTTCTTAAAATGTGTATGTTGTTTAACAAAGAAATTGCTAGGCATAGACTCATCATTAGGACTCAAATTGTCTTGTTCCAAAAGTAACCCTTCCATATCAGATATGGCACATAATTCTCTAAGAGAGGTTAATGTGTGGCGTGGGTCAGGATCCAAGACCCCCCCTGTCCAAATAGGGGCATGAGAGGCCAAGGAAACCTGAACAATGTCACCTCTTGAGGTAAAGATTTTTTTAAGACACAACTTGCGTATGAAGCATTGCAAATCAATCATGGCATTGAAAAGTCTGAAATTGTTGAGTGGTGCAAAGTTCAATCTTTTGTTGAGGAAAGATAATTGTCCAGGGGTCAACGTTTTACCTGAAATATTAATAACGTTATTGATTTGAGACTTTAAAAATATTTCTTTATTTTCGTGGCTCCATGCATGTCCCCGCTTCTTCCTCGATCTTCTCGTCCCCTTCCAGAACCGTTTTTTGCCTCACGATCCTTCTGCATTGGAAGCCAATAGCTAGTTTGTCCTGTAGGATTAGAAGTGGATGGATGGCTTGAATCCTCTCGTGATCTACTACTGGATCTCCATGAATCTGTATTATCATCAAAGGCCACTGATGTATTCCTGCCTTCTCCCTCAGACGCATCCGATTCAAAGCTTGATATTTCTGCTGCTCTGTTTTTTAATATTGATTTATTAGGGTTTCTTGAAGATTTCTCTGATTCCCTGGGGACAAAAGGAGGTTTTCCAGATCTACCTCTAGTGGTAACAGTATAGGATTTCCTCTGCCATACATAAATTTGATTTCTGACATAGTCTTGCTTGTCGCGTTCCAATTTAATCTGCTTTTTAGTGATCAATTCTTTTTCCATGTATTCTAAATTTTTAGACAAGATCTGGTAATTTCTCTCAAAATTTTCCATCTCCTCAAAGACTTTTAGTTTCATCTGCAATGCTTCTATATCTTTAACCAATAGGGTAATTTCTTTTGTTTTCTGTTTGATTATTAAATGGATGAGTTTAAATGAACATTCATTTAGAGTCTGTATCCAAACTTTTTCAAAATCAGCATTGTTGAAGCCAAAGGAGGGGGCTTTTTTATGCGTAGTCCTCTTGGTATACGTTTAGTACGGACATAATTTTCAAGGGTTGTAATATCCCACCATAGCCTCAGACAAAGGGTTAATAACCTCTCTAATCTTGCAAAGTGTGTTCCTAGATCAGAGGGTTCATCGCATAAAAGTTCTCCACTATCATCAAAAGCAAGCTCTGCCCGTCTGGCACGTTTAGTGTTATCAAAACAATTATAAGAAAAACTCTTGGTCATCACTTCCGCAACATCATCCTCTGTAGGTTCATCCATTGTATCCAAAAACATATATGTCCACCAAAAAATCACTATTAAGGGATTACTGTAAAGTTTAGAAAAATTACAAAAATATATATATATCAAAAAATTGGAAAAATTAAAAAATTACGCCAAATCCAGCCCTTATAATATATAAATATGATAATATCCAATTAATCGAATAAATCAATCCTCCAAGAACATGAGCAACCTATATAATCAGGTACAGTAGATATGGGAAATAAATCCCCGATAGGTGCTACTAATGTCTGAGTGATATTGTGCAATATAGCATTGGTGTCCAGGAGAGAGTTTAACTTCAAGAGAATGCATGTGCAGTAAATAGGCTTGAATGCTCACTTGATAGCCATAGTGTGGGATATCAATATAATGGTATAGAAGCACCACAGTGAGTGTGTGAAATGGGCACTCAATGAAGAGAGCACACCCCACACCCACTAATTGGACAGGGATTGAGGTGTGCTGTCCCATTAGTGGGTGTGGGGTGTGCTCTCTTCATTGAGTGCCCATTTCACACACTCACTGTGGTGCTTCTATACCATTATATTGATATCCCACACTATGGCTATCAAGTGAGCATTCAAGCCTGTTTACTGCACATGCATTCTCTTGAAGTTAAACTCTCTCCTGGACACCAATGCTATATTGCACAATATCACTCAGACATTAGTAGCACCTATCGGGGATTTATTTCCCATATCTACTGTAAAATCATAATAGACCATCATAATCCATAGATAAAATGTCTTATAAAAAAAGACTGTCTTATATGTATTAGATATATATAAAAATATATTTATTAAAGAATAAACCATGAAGTTGGAATGAGTGCACTCCAATACATGAGAGCGAGAGATCAACCCGTATTAGACTACATTAGGAAGAATGTGTCCAAAGGATAATTCGGCCAAATAAAGTGACCCCTCAATGGGAGGGAAACAATAAAAGGTTCCTTAATGTGTAGTTGATATTAGAGCCTCTTAGGTCCACTGCTGTCTTCATGATCCCCTCACTAATCCCCTCATTTACCATGCGTTTAATAGGGAGTGGCAGTTTTTAAAGGACTGCAGTTTTTCCAAGGGTAGTAATGGTCTGAATAACATTCAGTGATTCAAATGTGGTGTACCAGTTCTATGCTATTTCCATGCTAGCCAGCATATTTCTCTGGGACCACTGGCTAGATAGGACCATAATAAGCAGTAACTCCCCACAACTCTCCGTCCGGAGTTCCCCACACAGACCAGCAGTGTTCCTGGGCTTAGGGGTTGAAAACTTGTATCTACAATGTGTGATGATTACACCCTCCTCCGGATATCAATTGTTCTCCCGGTATAGCAGCTGATAGATGGCACACAGTGATCTTCTGGTTTTAATAGCAGGAGTTGGCTCAAAGTAAAGTGCTCTGTGATCTCACCTCTCAGATAGAGGGACTGGATTATACCTATGCATTTTGTCGGAACTTCAACTTCATCAGGGGTATGTCCCATAATAGTCATAGGAAGCTTATTGTAGGTAAAGGTTGCTATTGTGATAAATTGATTTAAAAGGTTTGTTTGTTCAATTGTCATAAAAATCACAAAATACATAGAGAATACTGTATGTATAATGTATATACAGATGCAGCGGACATTATTTTAACAAATCACACGGTGTATACCTCGGAATACTCATGTCATGGCGCGGGATTTCTTCCAACCATACTGCCTTAAGACGCGAGTGCAAGCGAGTGCATAAAATGGCATTTTAGTGTTCTGGCTTTTAAACACCTGAAATTGACACAGTAGCACAGTACTGTACACATTACATTCCTTCATTTAATTGCATTTAATTGCACACAATCCATGAAATTCAAACAAAGCAACCGCGATAAACACGTGTGTCTGGGGAGATTGGCCACGTTCATGCCGTGTGGAGTATAGCAGTGCACACGAAAACGGTGACGTGATTTGTTAAAATAATGGTTGCTGCATTTGTATATATATATATATATATATATATATATACAGTGTTCGACAAACCTATACATTTGCTCGCCCCGGGCGAGTGGATTTAATCCCCGGGCGAGTAAATATTGGCCCAAGCAGCACACGTTTGGTACTAGGTGGCGAGTAGATTTTTTTGTGTGGCGAGTAGATTTTTTGGTGATTTGTCAACCACTGTATATATATATATATATATATATATAGCAAATATACTGTATGCTCATTTGCATGTCTTAGGCAGGTCTGCAACCCCGCCTTTCACCATTATCATCCAGCACACAGCACTTCCACTGCGCAAGGGATTCTGGGAAATGACATGCAAATGAGCACACAGTGCCCCTTTTTGCTTCAAAAACCATTTTATACATGGTTCCCTATAGGCTTAAGCTTGCTGCATGGTCACAGCTTTGAGCACAGCGAGGGTTTAAATGCATAGCCAGAAAACCCACCCACAGACAGCTTTTTTTTTTTTGTTTTGAAAATTCTTTTATTATGCAGCGAATCTTTACAACAAGATTATAACAGTACATAAATCATTTTCCAAACGAAAAAAAACCGCGACGTTAACAACGGCGCAGTGCATATCCCACACAACTCACATACATTTTTATTAATGGTTTCCCCAAAAGTAAAAAAACTGTGACGAACACGGCGGTGCAGTACATTTATACGTATGCACCGCACCACAGACATGACATATCATACACACATTATCTCTAACTTTATTGCACAGAAAAACTTTTGGGGCGGGGAAGTAAGGGGGGGTGGGGAGGGGGGTGTTTAGTCCTCCTCCTCAGGGCCGTCAAAGATGGAATAGTCCTTGAGCAGGCTGTGGAGCAGCCTGCGACAGTCCTGTACCGACATCCTCTTCCTCCCCTTGATCAAACGTTCCCTGGCGAATAGTAAAACGTCCTTGAAACAGCACATTAGACGCCAACCGGCTTCGATTGCGTTCTCTGTGTGTGTTCCTGTGAAAAGTCCGTGGAACACCGAGTAGTACGTGACGC
Organism: Ascaphus truei; assembly: GCF_040206685.1. NCBI lineage: Eukaryota > Metazoa > Chordata > Amphibia > Anura > Ascaphidae > Ascaphus > Ascaphus truei. The sequence goes on from NC_134491.1 coordinate 64,986,622, forward strand.
ACTTCCTCGGTATATAATCCTTAAAATCAGTGTCCAGCGCGCGCAGCAAGGCCTGCGCAAAGGGGCAGTTCCAGAAGAGGTGTATGATGCTTTCCTCCACTGGGTTGCACCTGGGGCAGTGCCTCACGAGGCTGAGTTTACTCTGGTACTTGTCCGCATTCACAGGGAGTCCCCCGTGTATGGCCTGCCAAGCAATGTCTTTGTGTTTATTCATTAGTCTTTTCGATGCCACATTCCTCCACACCGTTCCAAAGGTGTTGGGGTGGAGACCTGGGACCGATTCCATGATGTCTTTAGCCCTGATCATTTTGTAGATGACCTTGGGCTTCCACAGGTCTGGTTTTACTCCCTCCAGATTGTTCTGCCTCACAAACTTCTTCACGTCCTTGTAGAACCAGGGCGTGCGCCAGCTGTAAGGGATGGAGCTGTCCCACTTGTCCCACCCCAGTGCTCTCCAGAGCGGCAGGAGTAGGAGGCGGGACATGGAGTAGCCAGAGGAGTCTTTGTCGCAGTCTCTCAGGGTGATCCGCACGCAGTTGCTTACAAAGAAGGCGCGCAGCATAGTTGGGATGTCAGGGATTCCTCTACCCCCCTTGTGCGGCTCTTTGTACATCACCTCGCGCTTTCCCCTCTCAAACTTGGCCCCCCAGACAAAGCGGAACACTGCCATGGAGATCTCCTGGCAGGTTCTGGTCGAAGGCGGGTATGCCTGGGCCACGTACTGCAGGACAGGGAGGATCTCGTTCAGCAGTACCAGCTTTTTCCCCTCAATGGTGAGGGGTCTGAGGCGCCACAATCCGATCTTCTGCTTCACCTTGTTCAGCCTCTCGTTCCAGCTCTTCAGGGCAGCGGCCTCGCTCCCCACACCAAACCAGACTCCAAGGATTTGAATGAGGCCTGCTCTGATGGGGAAGGGGAGGGGGTCGGCAGTCAGGTTCCAAAGCCCAAATAGCTTGGTCTCTGACTTCCCGCAGTTGACTTTTGCTCCTGAAGCTTTCCCGAAATCCTCGCACGTCTGGACCAGCGTCTTCACCGACCGGCTATCTGCGCAGAAGATGGTGACGTCATCCATGTAGAGCGAGCACTTCACTTCGCGTCTCTGGGGTCCTGGCACGACGATCCCTCTGATCTCTGCATCTCGTCTGATGCACTGGGCGAAGAGCTCTATACAACAGACAAAAAGGAGAGGTGAAAGAGGGCAGCCCTGCCTAACCCCTGAGAGGACAGGGAAGGGGTTAGTCTTCCATCCGTTCACGATCGCCACACTGCAAATGTCAAGGTACATCAGGTTAACATAAGAACAGAACATCTCCCCCATCCCATACTCACGCAGCACCCTGCCCATGAAATCATGGGAGACACGGTCAAAGGCCTTCTCCTGATCAAGGGTGACCAGGGCCGCGTGTACACGGCGGTCTCTGATGTAGTGGACTGTGTCTCTGATTAGGGCGAGGCTGTCTGCGATCCTGCGTCTGGGGATGCCGCACGTCTGGTCTGGGTGGATGATCTGGCTGATGACCTTCTTCAGTCTGTTTGCTAGGACTTTTGCTAGGATCTTGTAGTCCGCATTCAGGAGGGAGATGGGACGCCAGTTCTTGAGGTCGCACCTCTCCCCCTTCCGTTTGTACAAGAGCGTCAGCATTCCTTCCCTCAGCGTTGGGGGCATCCTACCTTCTGCTTCCATTTCCCTGTAAAGCTCGAGCAGGTCCGGGCCGATCAGGTCCCACAGCTTCATGTATAACTCAGCTGGGATACCATCTCCGCCCGGCGTCCTACCCTTCTTAAAGGATTTGGTTGCAGCGTGGAGCTCCTCCAGCGTCAGGGGGGCGTTCATGGCTGCTTTTCCTGCCGGGTCGATGGTGTTTGTAATCCCTGACAGGAATTTGTCAGCCTGGTCTCGGTCTGATGCTTTTGGGGAGTAGAGGTCTTCATAGAAATCTTTCACGACTCCCATGACTTCCTCCTTCCCCTGCTGCACGTTGCCATCTTTGTCTCGCAGCTCCCTCAGGGGCATGTGGGCAGAGTGGAGTTTCTTGAAGAAGAAGGCATTGCATTTCTTCCCCCTCTCAAGGTTCTCCACCTTGGAACGGAAGATGATTCGTCTGGATTCCTCCTCAAAGTGCTTTTGCAGGCTCTCCTTGGTTTCCTCCAGGTCGTCATCCACGTTCCATCCACAGCGTTTGAGGTCATGCAGGGACTGCAGCTTGCGCTGCAGGCCCTCGAACTCCCCCTTCCTCTCACACGCCAGGCGTCTGCCCTTTGCCTGCAGGAAGCAACGGATCCTTATCTTCGTGAATTCCCACCACTCTGCAGTGCTGGGGAAACAGGCCTTTTCTTCTTTCCATGCTGTGTATGCTGTTCTCAGCTCCTCCATGATCTCCTCCCTTTCCAGCAGTGCGCAGTTCAGCTTCCAGGATCCTGGCCCTGGGGGGAAACCTCCTCCCAGGCGCCCCTGGAGATGAATGGCTCTGTGGTCAGAGAAATGTACTGCGACCATGGAGTGCTGTCTGTGCTGTACCTGCTTGGTGGTCAACAGGAAGTCAATCCGAGAACGCACGGAACCATTTGGGTGGCACCAAGAGTAGTTTGCTGCGCCTGCTCCCATAGATCCTACCACGTCCTTCAGGGATGCCTCCCCAATCATCGCCATGAGTAGCCTGGACGTCACATCTATCTTTGATGATTTGCTGGGGGGCACGCGCCCCCCCACCTCAATCGTGCAGTTGAAATCCCCACCCATCACCACTGCCCTGGAGGTTGCGAGCCAAGGACGAAGGTGCTGGAAAAGTTCCAAGCGCTCATTTCTCCGGGGGGCGGCGTACACATTGATGAGCCTAATCGGCTCCCCTGCCCACGAACCGTCTACGACCAGTAGTCTGCCGCAGACGAGTTCATGGACAGAATCAACAGTGAAACATCCCCCCCGGATCAAAATGGCTACACCCGCGTTCCTGCACCCATTCCCCCCAGACCAGTAGGAGGGGCCGTGAGACCACTGCCCGCTCAGGTGCCTGTAGGATCGAGAAAAAGGTAAGGCACATTCCTGTAGCATATACACATCACATTTCTGTAAAGAAAGGAATGTTAGTACTCTGGCACGTCTCATCCGCTCTCCTATGCTCCTTACGTTAATGGAGAAAATGTTAAAAGACGCCATTAGTTTGGGGATAAAGGGTTGGACAGACTTGCAGTGATACTAGTTACCATCCTCACTGGCGTGGGTGGTCTTGTTGATCTCCTCGCACAGCTGGTCTAGCAGATCCATGGTTTGCCCAAGGTTGTCATGGAGGAGGAGGGTCTCTGCTGCCTCTCGCCCCTCTCTTATGAGCTCTTCCACGGTCACCTGTGTCTCGCTAGGTGGCTGTTCTAAAATGGCCGCCTGCTCCTCTGCAATGACTGCCTCCTGCATCTCTGCTTCCTCCTCCTCCAGGTCGCTTTCAAGGTCACTGTCAGCGTCGCTGGAAGTGGGTGAGTCGCCGATTTGCATTTGGGCTCTCTTCTGCTCCAGCCCCTGGTGCGGGCTATCCGTCTCAGGGGCTCTCCTCTTTATTCCCTGCTTCTCCGTTCCGGTCTGGGCTATGGGGGCGGTATCTGTAGCAAGGGAGGAAGAGGGAGGGGGTGCAACAGCCTCGGGGCTGGGGAGAGGTGTTACAGAGGGAGGGGCTGCAGCCTCATGGAGCGTGGGGGGGGCTGCAGTGGAGGGTTGGGAGGAGGGGGCAAGGGGTGGTGGGTGGGCGGGGAGGGTTGGGGTAGGGGGGGGGTGGGGGTTGCAGCAGCAGTGGGTGTGGGAGGGAGTGTTGCTGCAGGGGTGAGGGTGGGAAGGGGTGGGGTGGGGGCTGCTACTGAAGGGGCAGCGGGCTCAGGAGCCGCAGCGGGCGCTGCTTGGGTGGCCTCCTGTTCCCTTTGCTCCTTCTGATACTTACCCCCTTGTGCCTTTACGGGTTGGTTTGCAGGGGGCTTCTTGGCTGCCTTCTGGGTTGCTGTCAGGGGCGCTCCCGGTGTTGCGCCTTTCACCGCGGCCTCTGCGTAGCTCCTGACCCTCAGCTGGCAGTCCCGGAACATGTGGGTTGTCTCTCCGCACAGGTCACAGGTTTTCTGGCGGGGACAATCCTTAGTTTCGTGTCCGGTGTTCTTGCAGTTTCTGCAGGCTTTCAGGGTGCACTGTTTCCACTGATGCCCCAGGTTCCCGCAATTACCGCAGGTCTGGGGCTGGTCAGGGTAAAAGATCCTCCCTGAGCTGCCCGCAAGTGAAAAACTGGGAGGGAGGTGGTGCAGCCGATCTGCCGCTTCTGGATTTGGCCTCAAGCGAACTACCATGCTCCACTTTCCCACCCAGTACCCCAACTTGTCCTTGATCCTGCTCGGCTCCCTCACCACGGTGCAAGAGCGCCGCAGAAAGGTAGCAATATCCTTTCCAGGGATATGGGGGTTCCTCACCGTCACAGTGATCCTCTTCTCGTCCCTCTGGATAGGGCAGTTCACATCGAACTCTGAGAAGGGGACCTCCTGTTTCAGGGTCTGGAAAGCCTCCCAGTACCTCCTGCAGGCTCCCGCCGTGGCGAAGGTGACGAAAAACAGGCCACCCCTGAGGTCCTGGATGCTCAGGATCTCGTCCGGAGTAAAGCCTGCTTTGCTCACCAGCTCCTTGGCAAAGGTCTCAGCGTCCAATAGAGGGCGCTGTCCGTCGACCTCCCTCAGCTGCATCACCACTGTCTGCCTCATCCAGGGTTCCAGGCGGGGGATCCTCCTGTTGCTGCTGCTCCCAGCTCCAGGGTTGGAGCTGGGGCCGCCGCTGCTGGTACTGGCAGTGGGGGTGAGGCCGCTGGGGGTGGCAATGTCGCCTGAGCCGCTGGAGCTGGTTGCCGCTGGGCCTCCTCCGTCCGTCTCCTGGCTGCTGGGGACCATCTCTGGGGGTGCCGTGTGCTTCTCCTTCTTTGTCATCTTCTTCTTCTTCTCCTTGTGCAGGGTGGTCCCGGCGGGCTCCATGGCGACCTCCATCCTCTTGATCTTAGCCAAAAACCCACCCACAGACAGCTGTTTCGACCTTAATGGGTCTCATCAGTGTGGGGTTGGTTAACTGGCTATTGCAATGAAGCGAAAGGATGGGGTTTACCATACTGAGTTAAGTTATGGTGAGTAAAAAAAGTGACAGAAACCCTTCACAGCAAAGCATATAGCAAATGCAAATATACTGTATGCTCATTTGCATGGTTGCAGACCTGCCTAAGTCACCACCTTGAGAAAGGTCCCACTGGGGGACCGAAACGTCGGTTTATGTGTATTTTTCAATACAAAAACTTGTGATCAAACTTGCCACAGTGCTGTCTCCTGATCTCGTGCTTCAAACGGTATCGTATGGTTTATTTATATATATATCTATATATATATAGATATATAGAACAATCAATTTTATGCATTGCAAACAGACAATTCATGTCTCATTTATTGAGAGTGGCATATACCATATAATACATTATAAAAATGAGTACAAAAATGTAATTGAACAAATATATGAAATCTCAATGAAATGAGCACACGTCAAAATTACACGGATAATTCGGATAGATCATCCATGTTCAATAAAAAGTATAAACCAAAACTGATTAGCTACACATTGAGATTTCTAAATGCATTATTGTAACAGGACATGTATTATGCAACCACTTGCAAGCGGTGCATACAATGTTTAAATCTAAAGCTAAATGTGGCTCTGTACGAAAGAGTAAGTATGCACTCAAATGGCACATTTTGAACAAAAAATGGATATAACCACACTAAAATAAACTAAATTCAAAGAGTGGCATGAACTCCAGTTTAATTGCTGGTAATTCCATTGTCAGATCCGTTCCCATAGGCCATTCACCTTTTTGACCAAAATCACAATTTTACCTTTACCAGAGGAAAGGAAGTTATCTGAACTCAATTTATACCCTTGTTATGGCTGAGTTTAATTAATTCTGTAAATCACAACCCAAAATGAGAGATAATCTCAGTCCTGGGGCAAAAAAGGAAATAAAAGAATTACAAGAAAAGTTAGGGATTGTAATAAAACAGGCCAAGATGGGTGTAAGCTTGGTTATACAGGATCGAGAAAATTATGTTTCTGAAGCCCATGGACTTTTGGGTGATTCCCAATCCTATATGGCCCTTACAAAAGATCCCACACTTCAGTATCGAATTGTTTGATCAAATCCTCTCTAGGTCCAAGTCTGATGGAATTATTAATAATCTTGAGTATGGATTTTTGTTTAACCGATACCCTAAGATACCGATTTTATATCATCTCCCTAAGTTAACGAAACAGACCTTTCTGGCGCTTGGAACTGTAAATACCACAAGTGTTTTTGCATGAATTGTAAATGAAGATAAACTCGGATTCTCAGAAGAAAATGCACCCCAAGAGATGGGAGACAAGAACACAATATACACTACCATACTGCATTACCCAGAGACAAATCACTGATAGAAACCAGGTATACTGGCAAAGGAAAAAAATGCAATACTCCATATGGAAAAATGTAGATGACAATCTACATAAAATTGTATATTATTACATACAAATGTACGTGCACCAAAATGTAACACAACATATATTAAAAATTACTTCGGTGAACTCCGTCGTTAACTCCTCCGCCGTTGGTAAAAATGGAAAACTTACTCACAACAGGTGGCTAGGTCATGTGCCTTCATGTGGATACTATCACTGATGCCTTGGATCTCCGTTACTTGTGGATGCTGGGTCCGCATCGTGATGTTGACTACTCCGAATAACCACGCTCGCAGTTCCCAAAGACGTCACCAAATTTTTCACTCCCCTACGGTGTCCTCACAGTGCCACACTTTCTACGCGTTTCAAGACTCTAAATCGTGGGTCTCTTCATCGGGGGTATGCCGATGCATAAGTAACGGAGATCCAAGACATCAGTTATCCCCAGTTATACCAATTTTATTCATGGGTTGTTGGGAAGATTACCACGTTTGGTCCAACAACCCATGGGAGATGGGCTTGGCATATTATGGTCAATTCATAGATTATGTTCTCATCATCTAGGACATAGACGGGGAAAGTCAGCGATGTAATATCTCAACAACAATGATTTGGGTTTGGTCTTTACTTTTAATGAAGATCCAGAGTCTATTATATTTCTTGATCTCCAGATTTTTCTACGAGGGAATTAAATATTGTAACTAAAGTCCATTTTAAACCTGTGGGCTGTAACGGATATCTGGAGGCCAGTTGTAATCATCCGCATACAGTAAATGTTTGCAAAACATACCATTTGGGCAGTTCATTCGATTGAGATGGAACTGCTCTCTTGATATAGACTTTATGGAACAGTCCAAACTTCATAAAGAGAAATTTAGAGTTAAGGGATATAAAAATTAGCTTATAGAGGCTTCCTATACCAAATTTAAGGTATTGGATATGACTGGTTTATTAACATGATATAAAGAATGGGTAACCTTGAAGAATGGTCCAAAGGAGAATTCACAGACAATGAATACTGAGTCCAATACCCAGCTATTCATTATAAAACACAATCAATCGTCAATAAAGATTCTAAATATTCTTAAAACACATTGGAGAGTCCTTGAATGTGACCCTGTACTCAGGAGTCACATTCCAAAGACACCTCAAATAGTGTTTTGAAGACGACTAATGTTAAAAAATCTACTAGCTCCCAGTAAATTGCGATACTTACCACTACCATCTGGTATTGTGGTGAGAACAGGAAATGTTAAGTTAAGTTAAGTGTGGAAGAAGCAGGCTCTAACTTGCGAGCACCTGTTCATAAATAATTATTTCCATAATTTGAGTGGGGAGACATTTCATGTTAGGGGTTGTATTATAAGCAGAACCCCATATGTGATTCACTGTATTACATGTGCTTCTGGATTTCAATATGTAGGTCACCTCAAGCGCCCACTAAGTGTGTGCTTTCTGGAACACAGAAGCTATTATTAAAGGACACCAAACTAGTGGTGCTCCCCCAAAAATTTCTTCCTACCATCCGAACAATACTTTCACCCTTAAAATTATGGGACTAGAGCATATTCTCCCCGCCCCCCAGCTCAGGGGGAAGATAGATTCAAACATTTATGTAAATGTGAATCCTATTGGATCTTTAAATGAAATACTCTTATACCAAATGGACTTAACGACCATTTGTATACTAGTACAAAAGTCTGGTTGCAGCAGACTTTTATATTATCGGTCCCCAACTATATGTATTGTTAACCACAACTGAGTTTTATTTAATAGGCATTTGACTAGTATATGGTTTCAGTTATTAATTCTCTCTGTGTTGAATATGACTCAGAAGAGTTTTAGATTTTGGTCTATATTATGTAATGAACATCTAATGGGGAGATTGTGTATGCCATCCTATTTCCCTTGCTTAGAGAACAATATATTACTTACACTACACTGTCCAATGTTATATATTTTCATAATTGGTTAAAAGTGAATCCACTTTAATTTAATATTTTGTAAAGTCATCAATCTACTTATTTTTTAGTAGCATTAGTGGTCACCTATTATATTTATTGTAAAATTGGTAATTGTATTTATAGGTGGTTCTTCAATTTAACTAGTTCATCATCATATCTGTGAGTTCATTTATTTTATGTTATGTTTTTTTCTATTTTTTCCATTTTATTCTAATTTATTTTATATTAGTGTGTTTATATCCTTTTTTGTTAAAAAGTTACCATTTGAGTGCATACTTACTCTATATTGATGGGCTCTTTCATACAGAGCCACATTTAGCTTTAGATTTAAACATTGTATGCACCGCTTGCAAGTGGTTGCATAATACATGTCCTGTTACAATAATGCATTTAGAAATCTCAATGTGTAGCTAATCAGTTTTGGTTTATACTTTTCATTGAACATGGATGATCTATCCGAATTATCTGTGTAATTTGGACATGTGTGCTCATTTCATTGAGATTTTATCTATATTTGTTCAATTACATTTTTTGATTCATTTTTATAATGTATTATATGGTATATGCCACTCTCAATAATTGAGAAGTGCATTGGTTATTTACAATGCAGAGAATTGATTGGCATATATATATATATTCTCCATGCCTCTTGGGATTTTTATGACAATTGAACAAACAAACCTTTTAAATCAATTTATCACTATGGCAACCTTTGCCTATGTAATTGGTGTTCCCCCCACCCTAAGGCCTGGGACATAGTAGGTTCAGCCTCGCTGAGCTGGGCTGAGCAGCGCTGAACAGATGCACTAACCCCTTGCATCTGTCATCAGCTCGGCGTTAGCAGCTGCTTCCGCATGCGTGCTGATGCGTGCGGAGGCTGAGAAAATTTGAGCAGACAGGCAAGTTTGAAATTTGCCGCTCGGGGAAGCGGAGGAGCGGTCACGTGACCGCTCACATCCAATGGGAGCGAGGGACTAGCCCCGCCTCCCGCTCCGCCTCCTGACACGCCTCCGCTCCACCTCTGCTCCGCCTCCGCCCCGCTCCTAGAGCGCTCTCACTACCTCGCCTGCCAGGACAGAAAAAAGCACCATTTTGAGCAGGTGAGGCAGAGCAGGAGCTCTGATCAGCACGGCCCGAGGCACCATGCCCGAGGCCTAAGGGTGATTTCCCTGTTACCTGGTGTTGTGGTGCTCACCTGCAGGTTTACAGAAGGCACTGAGCTTTCACTGTTGTTAGTTGGGGAGGAACAGGACAGGCTTTTGGGATCATGCTGCTCTCATCTCCTCTGGTATAGCACCTACATTCCCACAGGGCCTATCTCGGGTAGGTGCAGTCCCTGTGGCAAACCTCTTCCCCTCCCCCTGAAAATCTGCAGCCTCAGGCAGGAGTGTAAAACATTAACTGGAACTTTATTGATGAACATCAAATCACTCATCTTGAATGTTGTTATAGCAATCTATTACAGCACAAACAATTCTCTGTCACTGGAATCAAGCCCAGGGGCTTGAGGCCCCAGTGGTCCATCCTTATCTCCTACTTTCCCTGGTGGAGTATGGGGTAACGGCTCCCACTCCCTTGAGGGAGGGAAATAGAACAACACACCCCACTCCTCGTGAGGGGAGAGGGTAGAAAAGACTACATTTGTCTGCCGCTCTTTTTTGTTACCAGGGGAGGGGCTCCAGGTCTTCACCCTGTATGGGTTGTACCTAGGCCTTAAGCCACCCCCCTGTCACTCAAAGGAGATGATTAGTGCAGCAGGGCATAGATTTAATCCTAACACTGCCTGCACTGGTACTAAGGTTTACGTGTTAGGCAGGTAATTAGTAGCCCAGGGGATACCTGGTTACACCTATAATAAGCTTTCGTGACTATTATGGGACACACCCCTGATGAAGTCGAAGTTCCAACGAAATGCATAGGGTTAATCCTGTACCCCTACCTGAGAGGTCATATCACAGAGAACTCTACTTTGAGCCAAGTCCTGCTGTTCAAACCAGAAGATCAGTGTGTGGCATCTACCAGCTACTATACCGGGAGAACAATTAATATTCGGAAGAGGGTGTAAGGAAAGGACAGGAAATAAACCAGTCAGAGAGGAAATAGGGAAAGTAGGGGGTAGGACTGAACCAAGAGAGAAGGGGAGGAGGAACAGCCCAAGTCAGAAGGGAGAGAAAGGGTGTTGCTAGGGCAACAGCACAAACCAGGAAGTGGTCTGAAAAATGAGCCAGAACAAGGCCCCTATATCTCCAGAAGGACATAAAGCGATTGTGCAAAGTAGGACTACAAAATGGTGCATGGTCTCCATCAGGGCCACCAACAAGGGGTATACCTGTCAATTCTCTGCAAGGTGCAGTAAGCAGGTAGCAGGTAAATCCCATTCCCTCTGTTGAGTCTCAGTTAATGGGCCAAACCGAGGAGAGCAGAGTGTGGCAGAGACAGACTGAGAATAAGGAGAGAAAATACATAAAAACAAAGTGAAAAAACAAAAAGAAAATAAAGGAGAAAAGAGATAAATAAGGAGGGAGAAAAGAGAAAGACATGGGGGGGAATGGTGAGGAAGAGGAAGGAAAAGAGAAAAGGATGCGGGGAGAAGATACATTCGATTGTTAAAGAGAATGACATGAAGAGGAAAATAAGAATAATATGGGGGAGGAAAGAGAGAAACATGGAGGATTCAAGATAGATAATGGCATGAACGGGATAAGGAAAGTGACTGAGACATGCAGGTGTTAAAAATAGAAAGACAGCATGTGTGTGAAAAGAGAGATGAGGGGACGAAGAGACATGAAGTAAGAGAAATACATGAGAGAGAACAGAGAGAAAGATATGCTGGGGGGAGAGAGAGATGCTGTGGTGAAGAGGAGTGAGAAAGACATGCAGGGGTGAGAGGAGGGAGAAATACGTGCTCGGGGGAAGAAAAGAGACATGCTTAATGGGAGGAGAGAGAAAGATGCTTGGGACAGACATAAGGCTTTTCTATATATAAAAGAAAGTCAAGTATCATACAGAGTCTGAGGTTTTAAAACAGATAGGACAACGAGCAGGCTGGGTGAGCCAAGACTAGAGGTTATTATCTGCAGTCAAATTCCATCTCCATCTTGAATTTATTAAGCATGCCAGCGCCATTGGTTTACTTTGGTCCCAGGAAGGGTTGGAGCTATAGGAAAACGTTGCAGGTTGTGGAACCTATATAAGACATGTGAATATGAATGCCTGGAGAAATGTGTCTTTGCTGAGATAACTGTATAATTATTATGTAGATATTGGGTTAGAGCAAAGCCAGTGGCTACCAAAAGCATAAACGGAACACTGCTTTCACCTAGAAATAGACAGCTGTCGCCCCTGAGACATGTGTGAGCGATCGCTACAATGTTTAGAACAGAAATAACATCCTTCTGTTGCTAATGGCTAGTGGGCATGACCTCGAATCAGATTCTAACATTGATGAATATCTCAAATTACTGTGCCTTGTATTAGGATAATTATGCTTTGGACTTGTATGCAAATATATGCCACTGCACATGCTTTTATTTTTGTAGTAGAAATGACAGGCGACAGGCGATTAATTTTTATTTCCAGAATATACTTGGGAACAAAGGCCAGTATTCACTAAGCTTTGACAAGGGACACGAGAGCTCAGTCCTGCATAACTTTGGACCTACTGGATGTCTATATGAAGAACCTTAAATGCAAAACTTGACCCTTGTCCCTGCCTCAAAGACTAACATGAAACCTACATTTTTGGGGGGGAAGAAAGGCCACAGCTTTGATTAAACCACTTTAACATCAAACCCTAATAAAGGGGGAGAGGGGAAGGGGTGTTGCCAGGCTAGGTCAAAATGAACCAGAGCCTACGGATACCCTGGCTCTCACCTGATTGTCACCTGTTGACCCAGTCAGAGGCAACATTACCTGGAACCAGAAAATCAAACCGAGAGGGAGAGGAATCCTGCAGGCCAGCCAACGCAGCCAAATCCTTAGCACATCGCCAGTTCTTATCTCTAACCTTTAGGCTGAGATCCCTCACAGGTTAACATAGTCGTTAAAGGCCTACCTGGCAAAACATCCCCACCCCAACTACCACCCAGACCGCCATAGAAGAGGCCATATCACCCCTGAAACTGGCCTTGCCGACCCCAGCATTAAAAAAGCCCATTCTATGTCCTCCTGTAGCCCATAGATAAAATGTCCAAAGCCACATCTGACAGGAGGCCACATCATCCCAATACAACGCACCACAGACCCTTTCAAAATGTCGATGCATAACCACCATCCTCCCAGTCTCCTTAAAAAACACCTGACACCCCTACATTCCCCTTCCATCTGAATCTCTACAGTCTACCCATACCTGGCATACTTCATCCCACCCATGGGCGTACCTATGACCACAACACCAACATACCAAGGAGCAGGACGTAAATACTGTACAGGCCAAGTCCCTACAAATATCCTGCAATAATTCCATAAATTGGAGGCAGCCCCAGACACTCACTACCCCGCTAATGACATGAGAATCACTGCAAATCCAAATTTCCACCAGAGTGGCCCTTGCTGGAAACCAAAACTTAATAAACAAACCACCAACCAACGCTTGCTCCGAACATTACCAATGAACATAAGAACAGAACCGCACTGTCTCCCCTCTACCAATCCTGTGGTTAATAAAGGTTAACATAAAGGTTGCCCTAAACAGCGTCTCCTCAAACCCAGAGCAGCATTTCTTCCCTAGCTCTACACAACAGATATGGGGTCACTAGACTCCTTAAGTCTCCCACTACCAAACCCGTCCTAAAACGTCCCCCTCCTAACACATTTCAAAGTGGGGTGGGACCTCCTGCATTGCGAGCATTCATGCCTAGGCTTGCATCATGCCCCAAATTTGCATTGGCCCTCAATGTACAACCAGCAGATACCAGCTTTGTCCCCTGCTGGCTGCCTGGGCTACTGAGAGCTGACTGCTGACTGCTGCCAGCTGCAAGGGGGCTGCCTCTGAAGCATCACTATTGACATCTAGAGATCTATATGTTTACACCCCATGATATACAGGTATGAGACTGTACTGCCATCCTCTGGTTGAATGGCTCATCATACCGCCTCCAAGCAGTATCCCAATACATCTTATACGCCTCCCTGATGTTTCAATGTACTTAAACAGAGTAACACTACTGAGGCTTTTTCTCCCCAATCAGACTCGCGAAAAGGGCATATGCCTGTAGCGAATTATGAAATATTTTGGGACCTACCTACAGTAATAGCTTATTCCTCGCACTTAGCCTCAGACGTCCTACCTCACCTCCATATTATCTCCTAAACTCTGGTAGGGGAGTCATAAATTCCACAAATGGACCCTTCCAAATTGTTTTCTTAAGCACTGCAGTTAAGTGAAGACCCAGACAAACAAGCATAAACCTCCAGATAACCCAAATCCGATACCTTACTGGCCCAATACTTACCACCTCTTTCTGTCATTGGCAAAGTTGATACACTGAATGCCGAACACTACCAAGGGGGCTGTCGCTGGAAGAACAGCGCTTGTCCCTACCTCCTTAATCACCATTGCTACCCCTGATGCCGGAGAAGCATCCCCATCTCCACCAAGGACCCACACCACAGCCACCTCTTGCACCTCACCCTGGGGAAATCCCTCTACCTGACCTGTACCCTTGGCTGCCTCCGCCAGACCTGCTGGGGCTTCATGGGAAGGGAACCACTTGCCAACTGACCCCATCCTTCCTGGCCAAAATCAATCTCAAAGCCACAAGCACTGCCCTGTCACCCCGTCACACCTCTCAAGCCAAACCAACTGTTTACTACCTCCCTCGGTACCGGAACAACCCCCATCCTACATATTACCTGACGTCTGTGGATGCCCAGAAGCCCATGCACCCAGCCTCTTCCTGCAGCCAAGCTCTGACAGGCCTGCCAATCACTGTTCTCATGCTGATTGCTGCTCCCAGGCCATTGACCTCCATCCACATGGTCCAGCATATCCTCAAGTCCCTCCTCTACAAGAGTGGACAGAGGCGAGCTCCCACTCCAAAAAAACCCATACCCAGCCAACTCCCCATGGGAAATGCAGACAGCCCCTCCCACAGGGCTGGGGGTGCTATCCTATCCTCTTTAACCCCACTGAGGGAGACTGTCCCACTCTGGTGTAGGGGGCACTGTAATCCTCACCCCGTGTGCTACTACTAACTAAAGGGGCCCTCAGTGTTTTCATAAAGGATGGGGCCCGGGTGTGTGGGAAATTAGAACTGACCAATAGGAACCTCACTGATGGGACTTGGACCTGAATGCCAGTCCCCAAGATGAGTTCCAGGCACCCTGCAATGTTGGGCGCCTCGTTGTTGGGTAGAGCACACCGCTCCGGCCTAGGGGTGTGTACTCATCCAGCAGTCGGGCACATCCTGGCCCACACAATGACTAGCCCCATATTTAATATTTTAAGACTGGCCTTAGGTTTTGTGGGGCCCAAGGTGGAAATCTGGCACCAGGGCCCCACTCGAAAAAAGTTAAGGGGACATACATTGGTGAGCGGCCCTCCTCCAGCAGCGTTCTGGCATCATGACATCACGGCAGCATGTGACGTTATGTTGCCATGTCAACGCCGTGTCATATGACTTCGCAGCGTCATTTGATGTCGGTCATCATGGCAACGCAATGCTACAGGAGGAGGCCCGCTCCGGAAAAGGTAAGACCCCTCTCACAAATGAATACAGACACACACATGCACAGAGACAAAGATACACACAGAGACACAGATACAGAGACTGTTGATCCACAGTTTTTAAACAATTTTTACTTTACTTTTTACTGAAATAGAGTGTGCTTGTTACTGTTCCTATAGATAGATAAATAAACGACAGATTGATGATAGATATAGATAAGTGGTTTTCAACTTTTTGGGTTTAAGGAACCTTAATTATGTTGTGAAATTCTGCGGATCCCCAACCCTCTCTAATAGCGCGTCTGAGATCAGATGCATTGTAAGGAACCCCAACCCTCTCTAATAGCGCGTCTGAGATCAGATGCATTGTAAGGAACCCCAACCCTCTCTAATAGCGCGTCTGAGATCAGATGCATTGTAAGGAACCCCAACCCTCTCTAATAGCGCGTCTGAGATCAGATGCATTGTAAGGAACCCCAACCCTCTCTAATAGCGCGTCTGAGATCAGATGCATTGTAAGGAACCCCAACCCTCTCTAATAGCGCGTCTGAGATCAGATGCATTGTAAGGAACCCCAACCCTCTCTAATAGCGCGTCTGAGATCAGATGCATTGTAAGGAACCCCAACCCTCTATAATAGCGCGTCTGAGATCAGATGCATTGTAAGGAACCCCAACCCTCTCTAATAGCGCGTCTGAGATCAGATGCATTGTAAATTCTTCTGTATTTGGTACAATTTTCCAATGACCTGTAAATTGCAGGGAACTCTTTAGTGATTCTCAGGGAAACTAAGGGGTCCTAAGAACCCCTGTTGAAAAACACTGAGATAGATGATGGATAGATTTGCAACATTAACTTTTTTGCATGTTTCAGTTCCACTGTCATTTTTTCATTTGACACTTTGTATTCCAAAGCATCAGATCAGGTTAAATCACTGCACTGGACAACAATCTTTTTTCCATCACTGTGTCACGTCAGAGCATTAGTTCATATGATGCATTGTGACTGCAGCAAGCCAATTGTGAAAGCATCAAGCTGGGAATATCCCATCGAGAGCTGTCAGGTCAGAGAACTGAAAGCCACACATGAACGCAGGGTGTCCTGTCTTAGAAGACGAGAAATTAGCACTTTGAGCTGACACAAGACCATTTTTTCTTTCGGTGGATGAGAATTAAGTTGAAAATCGCAAACAGATTGCATATAGACAGAATATTTAAAGGTGCCGTTCCCCTTGCACAATATAGTTTTTTTTTTTTTTTTTACTCTTAATGGCCGCCTTTCAGTTCCAATCAACCCTTCAGTCAGTGAAACTCAGCAGTTACAATGTATCCTCGTAACATTGCTATTGCTACAGTTTGCAGCTCAAACTGCTGGAAACAGATTGCAACAAATTATCACAAACAGGAACATGTTTGATCTCGCACTGCTGGGGAGGTGGGCTAAAACCTGCTATAGAAATCAAAGGATGCTCAGTATTAAAACTTATTAAAAATTGCATTAAGAGTTGAATAATAATCATAATCATAATAATAATAATAAAAATAATTTAAATATTAAGTATTAGATAATATTACAGAACTCATTTATTACAAGAAAACACACACAGGATATTGCTTGAATTGCTACTTTAAACATGTCACTGCCCTTAGTATACTTTATTTCTCACAGGAACTGCTGCTTTAATGGTTTTCCCATTGCTGATACCCTTTGTCTGTTGAGAGGACCGAAACATCTATTCTATAATAAAACACCATTTCATCTTTGACCCATAAGAATTTCGACTTCTCCTTTACTTGACTCGTAAAAAGCATGGCCACTCAAAAGATTGTCAATGGACCGTATTAACTAAGCGGTGCTACTCGATATGACACCTTCCAGCACAACTTAGTAAATATGGTCCTTCAATGCCAATTCACTGGAATGGGACCCATAGTGTCTGATGGAGTAACCCTTCTCAGTAAATATGGCCCATTATGATCATGAAGAGCTGCCCTTGATCAATTCACTGATGAAAACATTTCCTAAAGAAAATCACAAACTAAATTGAAAAAAGAAAGAACACTATTAAAATATTTCACTTTGAGGTGGAAAGACTTTTAAGGGCACTGTGATATGATACATCTTTTAATCTCTGCTTTATTTCTGCACAGGTGGTTTGGGTCATTAAGTGGCTCTATCTTCTAGCACCGAAAGAGGACCTGGTGATATTGAGAAAACTCAATATAAACAGGAAAATCCTAAAATAGTATAATAAAACCTGAAAAGATACTTAAAATAGGGGTGGTCCTAATGAATAAACAGGATTACGTGATGGAGGCAGAAAGATTATTAGGAGATCTGGATACATATCTAAAATAAGAGCTAGACCCTACTGTTGGCTTCCAAAAATAATTAGTGACCATGCTGTCTAAAGGAAAAGAAGCAGGCATTTTGAATGAAAAATAATTTAAATACTTGCTGGTAGATGACCCTATACTGCCTGTATTCTATTTCCTACCCAAAATTCATAAGACCGCTGGTCAAACCCCCCTGAAGACCCATCATATCTGGGATTAATACTCAAACACAAAATTTATCGGCCTATATAGATGTTTACTTACAAAAATATGTAAGGAATTTAAGATCTTATCTAAGAGACACGATAGATCTTATCAATGCCATAGAAAACTTTGAATGTGAGGAGGGACTGTTTTGGACGACCTGTGATGTGACATCCCTGTACACATCCATTAGGCGTGTGCAGGGGTGCGAAGCCATTAGACAGGTCCTCAGTAAAGACCCAGATATGTCATTACTTCAAGCAGAATATTTATTGGAGAGTATCAATTTTATTCTTAATCACAATTTTTTAAAATTTTAATGGAGATTATTTTTTGCAAAAATGTGGGACCGCAATGGGGACCAAGTTCGCACCGAGTTATGCCAACGTCTTTATGGGTCTTGGAAGGATGATGTCATCTGTTCCTATGCAGTACTTGTGCGAGCTTGATCCTCTGGCAGTGCTTTATAGATGACGTTTTAATTATTTGGAGGGGGGACACCGAAAGCCTCCAGCATTTTATGTCAGTTATTATATAAACGATAAGAATGTAAAATTCACCTATCATTTTAGTCCGATACAGATTGATTTTTTTAGATCTCACAATTTATGAAGAGGAAGGGAGATTCAAGACTAAAACTTATTTTAAACCCATCGATAGTAACATCTATATCCTCAACACTAGTTGCCACCACCCATGATGGGTGGAGAATATACCCTATGGTCAGTTTAGACGACTCAAGAAAAACTGTACAGATAATGAGGTCTTTGAGTCACAATCTAAACTATTGAGTAATACGTTTCTGGAGAGGATCTATACGCAGGATACAATTCTTCAGACTGTTTCGACCGCAAACAAGCAGAGCCAGTACAACCAACCTCACACTGAAGAGACCAACAAATAAATAAATAAATAAATAAATAATAAGGTCGAAACAATCTGTCTGTGAGCGGGTTTACTGGCTTTGCATCTCATCCCAGGCTATGTTTAAAAGCTGTGTTTAAATCAGCAGGCATTGGCTTAAAGGTTGTTCATGTAATGTGAGCTTAAGACAAAAGGTGGCACTGTGTGCTCGTTTGCATGTCATTTCCCAGAATCCCTTGCTGCAGTGGAAGTGCTGTGGGCTGGGCGATAATGGTGAAAGGCGGGGTTGCAGACCTGTCTAAGACATGCAAATGAACATACAGGAATATTTCCAGTTGCTATATGCTTTACTGTGAAGGGCTTTGGCACTTTTTTTACCCACCGTAACCTTAATAATGTGTGATATATATATATATTATTTTTTTAGATTTGTTTAATCATAAGATATTTTATATATGTACTGTCGCGGCCGCCTTTATTCTAAAACTTACCCGGATTTATCCAGGCATTTTCTCCGTTTGTATCGGAGTTTCCCGCGCGGCGGCCGCATCATTAGATAAGCGCTAATGGCCCTTATCATTGAAAGCGCCCGAGGCGCGGGAAACCGGCCGAAAAGAAGCCACGCGCCTCCGCGGTTTTAAAATTCCCGCGGTGGCGGCCGCATTAGGATAAAGGCGGCCGCCACTGTACTCCTATCAATGTATTAGTTTGTATTGGGCACTAGATGTGTCACACTGTAATTGTTGTACCCTCCTTAATACTGTTTATTAGCAAATAAAGAGAGGGGGAGAAAAAACAGGTTTTGGCCAATAGATTCCCTATAGTCCCTTTATAAGTGTAGGTAGTTGTAGATCACATTAGGACACCTGACAAAGCCTTACAGTACAACGCAAGTGAAATGCGTAGAGTTCAGTGCAGAGGAGGAAGAGTGACCTTGCTGAGGGCTACCTATCGCACACGGAGGCCGCACCAGCCAGCAACCACCAGCGTTCCCATTCAGCGTCGGAAAGGGGGTGAGATCGCCGCCTCAAGATTTTATTGCTTGCAATGTTATGGAGGCAGAATATTGTAACGGATTCGCAGGAGGCAATTAACGGTTTTGTAGGAGGTACCAATAAATATAAGCTTATTTTATCGATAATTTACATTTTTATTCCTGTGAGTGGTTGTGTAGGCCGGGCCCAGTGCACTGCTATACCCGGGGACCTATAACGCTGTTAAGATGGCCCTAGCTCACCCAACTGCATCTCCCAGGAGCCAAAGTTCTAGAACTTTTGGGCTAACTATATATACACCCATAGTGACGCCACTGGTCACATACATACAGAGGGAGTGACTTCTTTCCTGCTAAATCACGCTATATACCATGTGATGGGAGAAGGGCGATACTCTGCGTGAGCCCACACAGTTAACCCCTTAAGGCCATTAACTCCTTAACTGACATAGTCTTTAGGGAGGGCTACACATACAGTAAATAAAGTTATAAAGTGCAATGGTAGAGCTATTCTAAGACCCATACTCACTAAAGAGTGCTAAGCTTTAGACTGACCTAAATTACATTAAAATGAATAGGAGTTAGGAAGTTCAAAGCTTCACACCCTTTAGTAAATATGGGCCTAGATGTTATATTGCGCTTTGAGAATTTCTAAATGACATTATAAAACAGCCGGCTCCTGCAGCTGCCAGTTTGAATGAAAATATTGTATGGCATCACTGACAATTATGTCTGCTAAAACACATTTAAAAAAAGTTAAATCCTACTGTTATTTCAGACAAGTTCCCAGTCAACAAATCAGAAAATGAAAACCTTTCAAATGAATTAATGAAAGACCATTCACCTGGTAATGCATGTTGAATGCAAAAAGTGATAACATGCAATTAGAAGATAGCAGGAGATGATTTGATGCAGAAATAGAATTCAGATGCAATGTACAGGTATTATGAAGGCTACAGCTCCACTTAATGTAATGTGCCCATTTTTTGTTTGTTCTGTAAATTGCTTTTATTGTACCTCATTATATAGTAAATCAATAGTGATTTTATATATATATATATATATATATATATATATATATATATATATATATATATATTTGGGGAAGCTTCTCACCTCTGTCTTGCTGGCACAAGTTGGAATAAAAATTTTGATTCATGGATGCAAAGGGATGCAAGGGGAAAATTATGTTGTTTTGGGGCTACGTATAAAGGTAAAATGGTTAAATTCTGGGGCAAAAAATTGCACCAAATGTATCAAATATAAAAATGCTATAGATTTTAATAGGATTTTTCCCTTCATACATATGCATACATGCATACTGTATGGTGCAGATTCTTGTCTCACAATTGCACCACTTTTGTCTTGATACAGTACATAGACCACCTTGGTCAATTTTGCAGGAAATGGTCCTATGTACAGTTCATAGACCTCTAAGTAGTAGTGTAAAGGAGTTGAAATTCTAAGGAAGAATACCACTGCATGCACTGAAAGATTTTTATTTGATAAATCTGATGCTGTTTTTTTGCACAGTGTTACACTAATTGTGCAGCCAGGAGACTGTAATGAATAAAATACAAGTGCAAAAAACTGCATTGGAATTTATCAAAGAAAAAAAAAGTCAATTTAAAAAGTTAAGTACAGAAAAAAAAAAGAGAGGGTGCTAGTCGGATATTGAAGGGAAGGGCATTCCAGAGGTGTGGGGCAGTGAGTGAGAAAGGTTTTAGGTGGTAGAGAGTTTTAGATACAAAGGGGTTGACAGAAGACATCCTTGAGCAGATCGCAAGTCAGGACGGTATAGCGAGAAAATAGGGCTGAGATATAAGGTTGGGCCGAGGAGTGTATATCATTAAAAGTGAGGAGGAGAATGTTGTAAGTGATACAGGATTTAATAGGAAGCCAGGAAAGGGATTTCAGCAGGAGGAACGCTGAGACAGATTTAGGAGAGAGTAAAGTGATACTAGCAGCATTGTTTAGAATAGATTGAATGGAAGACAGGGGAGATGCAGGAAAGCCGGGCTGTAGAAGGTTACAATAGTCAAGACAGGATAGAATGAGGGCCTGTGTCAGAGTTTTAGCAGTAGATCGACAGAAGAAAGGGCATATCTTTGCAATGTCACGGAGGACAAAATGACAGGTTTTAGCTACATTGTGAATGTGAGGGAGGAGTCAATGTGACACCTAGGCAGTGTGCTTTTGATACTAGGTGTATGATAGTGCTGCTAACAGTAATGTACAGTAGAAAGGGGCAGTAGGTTCAGGAGGAAGTATGAGGAGCTTCGAGTTTGACATGTTACGTTTGAGTCAGCGGAGGGCCAGCTAGGATGATATATAGTGGAGAGGCATTGAGAGACTTTGGTCTGTACAGTAGAATACTTTGGTCTGTATTTCCCAGGTACAGGTTCACCCAGAACTAATGACCTGGATAAAGAGGTAGTTTTGTTACCTATAATTGTATCTATTAATGTTATCATATTTTTCCAGATTGTTTGTATTTTAGGGCATGATCACCATATGTATCCCATAATTCCAATCTGGTTGCATGTCTCCAACACCTACAGTATCTGATGAGTTGTGTATATGTTTGAGTCTTGCTGGTGTAAGATACCATCTTAATGTTTTATAGCTATTTTCTTTTATTGTAGAACATCCTGTAACGAGGATCCTTTAGCTCTCAGCCATATATGTACCCAGTCTCACATCTCCAAAGATGACCCCAATTATTTTTCCCATTTAATCATATTTTGTAATTGAGTTTCTGAAGAGAATTGTGATAATAAGATATACATCCAAGAAATCATTCCTTTTCTCACAGTGTCAGATTCACAAATAACTTCATATGTTTTAAGCTCCCTATATGTTCCTGGGGTTTTACTCTGAAAATGTAAGAAGTGTTCAATTTGCATATATTTCAAAGACTCTGTCTTGGGAGCGTGATATTTCTCATTTAATATTTTGAATGTTTGTATTTTTCCATTATGGAATACATCTTTTAATGTGACTAATCCATTTGTTTTCTAAAAGTGCCAACCTATATCTTGTTGGCCGAGTGAAAAATCTGAAATTTGAAATATAGCGGTCATTGGAGATGGGAACATAAACAATCTAGCTTTTATGGCCCAATCATCCCAAATATTCAATAAAGTTGTCTCTATAGGATTGCATTCTTTAATCCATTTTCAGACTAAGCATTTTAAACATTTCATAATATGTGCGCCTGGTCCCTTCTCACGCAACCTCTTCTTCCAAAACACAAGCGGATGCATGGGGTGCAAATATGGTTAAAATTACTTTGATGCATTGCGGCTTAGAGACGCATGCGTGCAATACCTCTTTAAGCATCAATTTTAATTAAAGTTTCACTGCGTCCCATTATGGACATACTCTGTTGTGTGACTCTGCTTTTTTGCTCATATATTAAGATGGAAACATTATTTTTGGATTCCTGTAGACAGTATAAATGTAGATAGTTACTGTAGTTGACACGTGGGAGTTTTGCAAAGCTCCGGCATTCATCTACAGAATTTTTACAAAGCATTGTGGGGAGGGACTTTGGAAGCTCATACTGTAGTTGACAGCTGCGCCACCCACGCGAAGTTCCAAGTTGGGGCCTTACTATGTGCGCTGTCCCCACACGGGCTCAGAAACCCACTAAACTGCCTGAGATCCACCATTACAGATTTTGTTTTGACTAACCCGTTGGAGACACCTCAAAAACTCCTAGGGGTTCCCAAGCCCCATGTTGGGAATTACTGGTCTAGAAGGCTACTAGAAGTTTCAAAAACTCAGAAGGACTGTGTAACAGGGGACTTATCCCTGTTCACAAATGTGCCTCTAATCCAGCAGTGTGGTGGTTAACTGCTGGTAGGCAATTAACTAACACCACCTGCCTGATTAGATGGCTTAGAAAAGCCTGTCTTTTGAGACAGGAAGAGAGACTCCTTTGCTCACAACTGAGCTGAACTTGGAGACAGAGCAGAGATTCCTTAGTCCACAACTGGGCTGAACCAAGGAAGGGCAGATGTCTTGAGCGACAAGCTGACCACAAGACAAAGAGGACAAGATTCTAACCTGGAGCCTGACATTTTCTGTGCACACAAGTGTGCGGTTCCAGGAGAGCAGAGAAACTTCCCCTACAGCAGCCCAGCTAACAGATAAGACTTTTTCGTATTAGACTATTATCTATGTATGTGTATTGATAAATGTCTCC
This sequence comes from Ascaphus truei, assembly GCF_040206685.1. Taxonomy (NCBI): domain Eukaryota; kingdom Metazoa; phylum Chordata; class Amphibia; order Anura; family Ascaphidae; genus Ascaphus; species Ascaphus truei. The sequence continues at coordinate 65,010,348 of NC_134491.1, forward strand.
ATGATTTGGGGCTGGTAAATAGCTTAGCTAACCAACCCAGTCAGAGAGGGCTGAGCTACATGTATAGATAGTTCCAAAGCAGAGATAGGGGTTTTTGGTTGGCTCACTATTTCACTTATGTTGATTTTTTTGCTGTTTAAAGCGACAGGCACAATAAAGCTTTGTTATAATTTCACCTTACAACAGTCTCCATTGTGTACCTCTGCACATGTCCTCCTATATATGGTGTCAGAAATTTGGGATGAGAGGTGGCCTTTGAAGTTTAAAGGGCCGGAGATTGCCTGTGGAATTTTTTTTTGTGCTTTTGCCTGCATACAGTCTTGCAAACAAACCTGAGCAACAAAAACAAAGATTCACCTGCAGCAGAGATCAGAATTAAAGGGATACGCACCCAGGCAGGAAACTTACACTGCACTGAAACCTACAAAACCACAGATGGACTATTTTCCCCAATCCCAAAGGAGAGAGACTGCTGAAGCAGCTAAACCTTATTTGCCTATCACAAAGTGTAATATGGTCATTGAAATAGGGGTTTTGCCTTCCAGCCATAATCAGGGTTCAAGAAGTGAGTCAGCCCTTAAAAAGGGATAGGTGTTTGTTTTTTTCAAAAGTTTCGCTGCAGCAGTGAATTCAGATGGTGACCCACGAGCGGTACTGATTTTGCAAATAAAGGTTTCCACACCGCATAGGACTACCAGCTGTGAATGGTTAATATGCAGAAAAGTGTGAAAATTGATAAAAGACTGCTGAAGCAGGGGAATGTTTAGCAAACAAATGCCGAGTGTAAAATTGCCCTACCAGGGAAAAAGTAATTGCTGAACTGTGCAAAAGGTATTCCAAAGCCAATTGCTGAGTGTTGAGTCACCCTGCCGGGAGTGAAAGAAATATTCCACTGCAAAGAATGTTTTTTTTTTCTGCAAGTATAAAAAGTCTGCCTATGTATCTCGGGAGCAAAACAGACACCCACAGTGTGAAGTGTGAATGCCATAATACCCAAAGATGAGACTAAAAATTACTGAACTCAAGCAGAAAACCAAATTCTGTTGCTGAAGCGGAGGGATTGTACCTAGCAAGTAAATGGTGTAAAGCAAATAGAATTTTTTACCTAGCAACTACACCTCCAGCATACCTAATGAGAGATTACACCTAGCAAGTAAATGGTGTTAAGCAAATAGACGTTTTTACTTAGCAACTGCACATCCTGCACATCCTGTATACCTGATGAGAGAAAATGCATGCACAGGACTGCTGATATTGTAAAACTTATCCAAGAAAGAAAAAGTCTACATAGATGCCTGGGAGAGCTACGACCTCTACAAGCAAAATATGCCCACCTGTAGGACTACCACAATTTGGGGTTCTAGCAAATACAGTGGCAACAGCTGCAATAGCGCCTCCTGAGGTCAGGAAGAAAATTACACCTGAGAGCCCCAAAATGGAGGACAAGATGCAGCGTTCCTGTAATGAACCCTACCCCACGGAAGAGTGGCCCTTCCAGTCCAATAAAGAGGAAGACATCTCTTACGGGAACCCGAACCGAGTCACACCCACAAAACACCCCAAGAATGGTGGGGGTGCCTGAACTCGGCACGAACCGAAAAGACCGCTCTCTATGATGACGAATATGGTCGACAAGAGAAAGCGCGGGAGCAGCAGATCACCCAATATTTCTGTCAGCTAAAGCAACTGCAAGAAAAGCCTGGCGTATATAATGAAGCTTCTAAAGTATCAAATAAAGAAGGAGACCCCAGTATTCCTGATGGGACGGAGTCATCCAAAACAAAAAAGCGGAAAAAAAAAGTGGTTCTTCACTTACCGTGGAAGGAACAGACACGTCCGCAGTTCCTGTGGAGGAAAAGGGGGACCGAGTTGCCCTGCAGCCTAGAGAAATTGAGAGTTAGTCCCGCGGGTAACCGAATATCCAGAGGGCCCAAGGCAGAAGTCGTGTACCCCAAAGAAGTGTCTGTCCGGTGCCAACAGTGAGGAACCCTCAACCAAACATCCCAGGGAAGTGGAGGCGGAACCTGTGAGTGACGATCCCTTGACCAGCCCTGAAGATGCCCTCAAAAATGCCAGGCATGACTGTGATATGCTCTGTGAACAATTGAAACAAAAGAAAGATGGTTACACAGAGCTACAGAAAAATAACGTGAGGCTACATAAAGATGTGCTCACAATTTACTCTTTAGCCAGGGCAGAATTGGACGTTCTCAAGACTGAGCTAAATACTGCAAACGCTACTATTTCCGTCATGGATGAAAAGCAAAGCCAATCTGATAAAATGATGGCTAAGCTGAAGCGGAAGTATGAGGAGGCACTGAAGCAGATGACAGTCTTCCAGCAAGAGGTTCACACTCTTCGATAGAGCTGAATGCCTCACAACAGGAGGTCAACAGTGTCCGGACAGAGGTGGACGTATCTCAGAAAGAGGTTCAGACACTCCGCAGAGCACTGGATGCCTCACATCATGAGGCCAACAGCTGCCGCACAGACCTGGAAGTTTCCAGAAAGGAACTACACAGTCTCACTGAGGAGCTGGACATATCTAAAGAAACGATTGTCAATCTTAAGACAAAGTCTCTCAGAAGGAGCTCCAGACCCTCAACCTAGAGAAGGAAATCTCACGCCAGGAGACTGTCATTCTCAAAGCAGAGTTGTGAAAATGGAAGGAGGACTGCAAGAAGGCACTAAATAGTACAGAGACTGAAAAAGGAGAAAAATTAAGATTACAAAGAAAAAACATAAAACTCAAAGAAGAAAATTTTAATTTGACAAACGACGTCAAGGAAAAAAATGAAAATCTGCACGAGCTTAAAGCAATAAATAGACTTTTGGAAGGTGAGAAGTTTGAAGCAGAGCACCGACTGCAGAACCAACTGCAAGATCTGCGTACGCACCTCGAGAAGGCCGAGGAGAAGCAGCGAACTCTGCAGGAAGACAATCTGCAGGCTGTTAAAGAAATTCAAGTGCTGCAGGAACGTCTGATTACCCAGTATGTCCCGCAAAGCAGCATGAGAAACTGAAGGCTACCCTGAGCGTCACCAAAGCAACACTAAAGGCCAAGCTTAAAACCCAGGTGATGCGGCACAAAAGAGAGCACAAGAAGGTCCAGAAAATGAAACAAGTAACTGTGGCCCAAGCAAAGAAGTTCATAGTGCTTCACAATGCAATAAAAATGTGGAAGCAAGCTCAGAGAAAGCAAAGTACGCAGATAAATTCCCTTAGAAGAGACTTGCAAGACGCACTCAAACAGGTTACTGCAGACCAGTAACTTACAGATTCCTCCAATACGGTAAAAGGTATTGGCTTTGCCCAAGCACCTGTATCCCACAGTAACTAATGCCCATGAGGACAAGGGTACAGTGAGAGTTGGGGACTCCACGCAAATTCAAAACAAGATTACGAAGTTTGAGCCACCTAAGAAAGCACTAGCCAAACCTACAACTGCCCAACAGGCAACAAACAGAGGTAGGAGTGCAGAATCAAAGCCAGAAGAATCCTTAGCTGAGGAAGCTGAAAAGATAGGACGTTCTCTGGAAAGGGCGGTGGAGGTGCAACTCAGTCCCAAAGAAGCTGAACTGGCGACTCCGTTGTGTGGAGAAACTGCAGAAAGACCGCTTCAAAAGCGGAAAACTCTACGGGCTAGTCCTAACTGCTCTACAACTGTTGCCATACAGTTTGTTTACAAAAAGAGGAGTGCCCGACGCAACGGAAATCTCATGACCGCGTACTCTGTAAAAAGACTTTACTTGGAAAAAGTCCTCTTCGAGCGACTGAGGAGTACTGATCTCGAGCACCTTCGGGAGGAGACAAAAATAAACTGGAGAAAGGGCTCCAATCCCAGCGGGACAGAGGGTTCTCTTCCTCCATCCACTCTCATTCAAGTCACAAAGATCTCGAATGAGAGTGGAAGGATGAGCTTTGGCTGTGGTAAGCCCGAGCTTCCCACAAACAGGGGAGGTATGTAACAGGGGACTTATCCCTGTTCACAAATGTGCCTCTAATCCAGCAGTGTGGTGGTTAACTGCTGGTAGGCAATTAACTAACACCACCTGCCTGATTATATGGCTTAGAAAAGCCTGTCTTTTGAGACAGGAAGAGAGACTCCTTTGCTCACACCTGAGCTGAACTTGGAGACAGAGCAGAGATTCCTTAGTCCACAACTGGGCTGAACCATGGAAGGGCAGATGTCTTGAGAGACAAGCTGACCACAAGACAAAGAGGACAAGATTCTAACCTGGAGCCTGACATTTTCTGTGCACACAAGTGTGCGGTTCCAGGAGAGCAGAGAAACTTCCCCTACAGCAGCCCAGCTAACAGATAAGACTTTTTCGTATAAGACTATTATCTATGTATGTGTATTGATAAATGTCTCCATGATTTGGGGCTGGTAAATAGCTTAGCTAACCAACCCAGTCAGAGAGGGCTGAGCTACATGTATAGATAGTCTCCAAAGCAGAGATAGGGGTTTTTGGTTGGCTCACTATTTCGCTTATGTTGATTTTTTTGCTGTTTAAAGCGACAGGCACAATAAAGCTTTGTTATAATTTCACCTTACAATAGTCTCCATTGTGTACCTCTGCACATGTCCTCCTACAAACTGAAACTGACAGACAAGGAGGATTATTCAATGAGGAACTGTCGCACGTAAAATCTCATTAAAGTCAACAGGAGTTTCCGTGTCATAGCTTTGCGGTCGGCACTATCGTAGTATTATGAATGCCCTTCTAAGCCCTTAACAAGCCTGAAGAAAATGCACAACAGTGCAAGTGAAAATACCGGGGATCAGCCTGTCATTTTTCTTTTTCATTCGGTTCTTTTGTGACCTGATTCCCTGTCTATAAAAATATGGCTGTAAAAAAAATGCCATCTGCAAAAGAAAGAAGATATGAGGAACTATCAAAAACAGAATAGGAGCATGGCAATAATCCAGCGGGATATCTCATTTAATCAATACTAGAGAGCTTTCAATCAAGAAGTGAATTATTTGAAGTGCTGCAGGGTGAAAGCTGAAAGTGAATTCAGAGCCGGCGGTTAGAAACATCGCTGTCACTCCTCCATTAAGCAAGTGGCCTGCATATGATATCTTCTAACATACTGTAGCAAAGCTACATGTAACAAGTGAACTGATCAAGGGCTGTTACAGTTACAAAGCCTGAGTCATAGTATTCCCAAGTAGTTGGGTGACTAAGAAAACTAAGCCACTGTTTGGGGACCCATCAAGCTTCTAAGCTCCTATTCATGACTGGGGTTTCAAGCCAGAATTAGTCCATTGGAATTGAACAGGTTTTTTTTCTGCCAGATCCCTCAAATCTCACTGATTTGGATATTGCATTTTGATATGAGATATTTTAAGAGTAGACAGTCAAGCTACAGGGAGCATTTAAGCATCCTGTAAGTCCCAAAGAGGAACGTAAAAATATATAGTTTCGAGGGCTTCTGAAAATACGTAGGGTAAGGTGAGGCGTGTTTGAAGGGCCCTCAGAATATTTATTTTGTGATGATGTCATCAATGTGTCATCTTATGTAATGTACATTGGTGTCCAGGAAGACTTTTTTTTTGTTGTGAATACCTCTACTTCAGAATCTTCATTTTATTTTTATTTTTTATTATTATTATTATTATTATTATTATTATTATTATTATGTCAGCCAAATGTACGATGTTGAAAAAGAATCCAATAATTGGGAATATTCTTTCCATTGCTTGTGGAAGTATTTAACTGCTCATTTAGGAGATATATTACCACGATAGACATGTGTACACCTCGTGTCCTGGGATACAGGATCGAGAGACAGATGTTGCTATAAACATTCTGTAATTGACAGTTACAATTGGAGACTTGTTGACAGTGAGACAGTGCAGAGAACTTGTATTTTTCAACATTGCCAGAACCAGTAAAGTGTTCCAGGAGAAAGGGGCCCAGTGTAGACAATCCTGCTGTTTTGCCAAAGACTGGGACACTTAGCAGACTTCTTGTGACTGGAAGACAATGGGAGAAAGTGGTATCAGGGCACGTTTCTTATACACATGAAGGTCTCTGTGGTAACATAAACCCGTGCAGCAACCAGCATGCAGTCTGAAGCAAAGTTAGCTAGTAAACTGATGTGCAGAAATATGGATGCAGACCATGATCACTCTCCGGCCCTTATTAAATATGACGTGAAACTGTCATCTCCCTGTCAGGGAAACATGAAGCCCCATTCAAACACACATGTTCAAGTTTCCCTGCCACCGAGCAGGCGGCTTCAGCGCATATCAAACAGGGTTATTTGTTAACGCAGCATTTCTCAGCCTTTCTTTTCCACAGGGCACCGCTATTGAGATGTTCCGATTGCTGGGCACCCCATCATCTTACCAATTGTCACATTCTGTTAAGTTCAGATAAAACTGGATAGAAACTGACAATAAGTATCTAATTGCAATCTCATTTACACTTCCAATTACAGGGTAGTCATAAATGACTGTAAACATAATTGTAAAAAAATGCAGTTTTTCTGTTATTTTAAATGTAATGGTAAATATTTCATCAGCAATAAATCCATGAAGCATTTGGGTTGATACACAAAAAGTACACATCATATTTCCCCCCCCACAGGGCCCCCTTAAAGTTCAACTGAGGCACCCTTGGGTTACGAGTAGAGATGGGCACATTTTGGTGGTGGATTTGGATCCGCAGCGGTTCGTTCAGTTCCTTTGGTCCACGGATTTACGCGAATCAATCTGAAAAAGGGCGATTCGTGTTTTGTGGATTTTATATTATTATTACCAATACGCTCTGCAGAATCCGCAGCCCAGTGGGCGGACTTGTAGAATCCAATCCGCGGATTCAGCAATCTGTTGGCAGACTAGGAAAAGTCACTTTATCTCCCTGTGCTACAAGCACTAAAAACATAAGATCACCTGGGCAGGGACGGTGTGTGTTAAAATCCTAATGTACAATGATGCCTACCACGCACTATACTGTCATTGTAAAGCGCTTTGAGTCCCATTGGGAGAAAAGCTCTATATGAATTAGTTATTATTATTATATACTTGACAGGTTTGAGAAAGTAATGCTCCGCGTTGGTGCTGTCTTTAAATATTGCTGCACTGTGTCGCTGAACCTCTTGCTGCCGTCTGCCTGGGAGGACCCCACAACCCCATGGTGGAAAAGTGAGCTCCCTTAGAGAGACTCACAAAGACAAAAGAAAAAGATAGGCAGAAAGGCGCACCGAGGAGCAAGAATATTTATTAGTAAAAAACCCACAGGGGTTTAACATTGACACTAAAACCAAATAAATTGGCAATAAACACACAATGCAAAATAATATGTCATACAAATCATAAAATAAGGTGACCTTACCTCCCACAAGGTCACGTGAGGCTGTTACGTGGACTTCCAGTTGGTGAGAGCGGTGTTTGAGTGAGGGTTCCATTTCAGCATGAGTGTGAGTGAGCAGATCGGGTCCGGACCCTAAACTTTTACTGCACCCAGCTGACAACCGGAGCTCTCCGGCACCGCTCTCCATTTAGGACAATTGTAAGTTCACCTTATTTTATGATTTGTATGACATATTATTTTGCATTGTGTGTTTTCTTTTTACTTGACAGGTTCATTTGCATGTTTACAAATGTATTGGTTGTGTTCGAAGTCGAGTAATACACAAGGCACTCAGTAAGAACCATTGTTCTAGAGCAGAACTGTGCTGGAGCTTTTCACAAATCCACAGTGCATGTGTCAAGCACATGACATAGTTTCCCTGCATGTTATCCGTGAACACTGCAAGATCTCCCACATGTTTAATTGCAGAACTAAGCTCTGCTATTTCTACAGTTCTGTTCAGTGCATAATGAAGAACAAAGCACACGTAGAATGTTAATTAGGAACATTACAGCCTGACACCCTTCAAAAAGCAAAGCTTAACAATACATCGGAACTGTACAATCTAGTGAGGGGAGATGACCACACGCAATTACTACAAAATACATACATTTCATGGCAAAAACACTTTCCAGAAATACAAGATATAGATGAACTCCTAGTTGGTCTATTAAGGGTAAAACCATTGAGAGAAGTCCAGTTAAAAATAACACGCAGGGTATATGTTGCATTGAACAAGAACTCTTATCCATTAACGGGAGCTATTAACCAATGCCTCCAGTGCCAAACGGTGAGGGCAGATCTCAAATATTGCTTGTGGTTATGTAACTTCATCAAAAAATTCTGGGATGAAGTCATGTAATATATAACAAAAACACTAAAAGTCACAAAACATAGGAACCCAATCGTGTTGTTATTTGCCAGCATAGAAAAATGGCAAGATGAGGATGGTAATACAACCAAAGCAGTAAAAGCCTCGGAAATGTCAGACGTCTCTGACAAAGAGGCTTATGCACGGGAATAGTGCACAGGCCGCTTCACAGGACAATGTTTCGCTGTGGAGAGGGATATGTGATACCATCACTGTCCTCTAGGTGTTGGAATAGGGCAGCTATGGGACTTTCCAACACACAGAGAGTTAATCTCCCTAGAGAAGCCAGCAGCAGCTTCTGCCTAATTGAACAAGCTGAACAAGGAAGTGTTTAAAGGCAGACACAGAGAGCTGCTATAGAGAGACTGCTGTCCCAGAGAAGGGGACAGAGAAGAGTTCTCTGCAGCTGTGGAAGCTGGTACAGCCCGAGGCCTGCTGGACGGTGGTCATGGAGCCTGCTGGGACTGCCTGGGTTGTTAGTCCCAGGAAGAAGGAAGGACGAGAGACCATGCTGAAGCGGCGATGTCCTGTCCTAAACATTGGAATTACAGAGGAGAGATTCTCTGAGCCCTCGTGGTGCCGAGCTTCCCTAGGAAGGAAGGATGCAAGACCATGCTGAAGTGGGGACGTCTGCTCCAAAGGAGTAACAGATAAGCGAAACCCTTTATTGCTGTGTTCAGAGACTTTATATGTGTTCAGCTATAATAATACCTGTTTGGGGTGGTAACCATCTTAACTATCCATCCAGGTAGTAAGGGTTGAAGCCGAATGTGTAGTTAGTCTCCTAAGAGGAGTAGGCGTTTGTTTTATAATTTCGTTTTTGACTTAAAGGGACGGTGGGCCTGTTAGTATATTATTATATATTATTATATATATATTAGTATATTAATTATCCCTGTAAATAAACCCCATATAGAGAAATACTACATAATCTGGGATTAAAAGATGCTACACTGGCGACACACTTTATTCGAGCTCGGCAAGTCCCACGAATTCGGATATACTCGGGTGTATTGAGGTTTGTGACTGTTTTCTGCCCGAGTGCATTGTGTTATTTTCCAGGCAGGGATTGAAGCATTTTATTCCCGCTGGCTGCAATACTGCACAGTATATATATATATATATATATATATATACTGCATTACAATTCATGAATTTATGCCATCTGGTAGACACGCGAAGCATTGCAGCCTATTAAATCCTAATCATTATCATTTAACAGATCAGCCGCCCGTCAGCCAGGCATGAACCATGGCTGGGAAGGCAAACGCAACGGGGCTTGTCTGAGGTGAGGAGCGGCGCATTCCAGGTATCTGCCAGGTACATACTGGGTATTTGCTCGAATAAAGTGTGTCGCAGCAGTATAACGTGGAGTGGGCATCACTATATATATATATGCATAAAATGCATATATGCATTATATATATATATATATATATACATAAAAACAAGAGAACAGCGCACAGCCCTAGTGCATTATAAAAAACAATGATAAAGGGGAGATAATGCCCACTTACAAGAAGATAAAAAAATCGAATTCACATAAAGGTATCTTTATCCTAATGTATCGATACCACTGGAGATGCTGCCAGGCTGCCGGGGGAAATACATATATTGTGATACCATCAGGTATCTCTAGCTGCTGGAATAGTGCAGTAAGTTTGCTTTCCAGCTCACACAGAGTTAACCTTCTATGGAATGGCTGTTCACCTGCTGACTAATTAATCAGGATGGACTCCCTCAGTGAATAAGGAAGTGTTTAAGACAAACACAGAGTGATGCCAGGCAGAGAGAGACACTGTTTTCCCCAGGGAAGGGGGAGATACAAGCGCTCCCCAGCTGCGGAAGCTGGAACAGAGGAACCGACAGGGGGAGTTTTCTCTGGGCTCATGTGGTCCTGAGTTCCCCTGAGAAGGAAAGGACAACAAGGCCTGTGCAGAAGCATTGACATCTGCTCTGGAGGACTTACAAACAGATAAGCAAAAACCCTTTGTTATTGCCGTGTGCAAAGACTGTGTAGATTGTTGCATTTGCCAGGGCATGTTTTAGCTGGGAACCAGTATAGTTTGCCAGCGGTCTTTAAAGAGGGCTGAAGAAAAGTCAGTTAGTTTCCCTAACAGGAATAGGATTTGATTTTATTATTTGGTTTTCTTAAAGGGACAGTGGGCCTGTTGTATGATTTAATCCCTGTAAATAAACCCCTGCATAGAAAATACAGTGTTTCCGGCCTTAAATTGGGACAAAAGAGACTGGAACGTGGTGTGGGGTGTGGGGTGTGGGGTGTGGGCATCACAATATATATAGTATGCACTGTCTTAAATTAAAAACCTTTTTTGGCTTCATTCATTGTAACATCGCCGGAAGAAGAGATCAGTGTATCTCGAAAGCTCGCACAAATAAAAGCATTTAGTTAGCCACATAACGGTATAGTCTATTAGTTTTTGATTATTAAGCTCGGCTACCACGGTGTCTCTCTCTCTTCTCTCGTCTCTCCTCTCTCTCTCTAATAGCAGAGGCAGATAATAAAGAAACTAAATGAAATCTTAGACCTTCATTTAAATTGTTTAAAACATTTCTAAATAAACTTTTTTTTTAAAGTACTTCTTATGTTATTTTTTATTTTTATAGCAGCAATGTCCAACAAGATAAAGGGACTAACCATCGGTTTATTTTGGACCTACATGAAACAGCACATTTCACAACATCAAACAACTACTTGTTTGCTTTATTATTTAAAACTTTGCTACCGTACAAAGTAAATTGTGTTCTACACAGTGATGTGAGAAAAATAAAAATAAAATTAGGATTGACTGAGACTCCAAGCAGCGGTATGTCATAATTAGGGTTCCTAATTAGAAAATGTACTGTCAAACAGAGATGGATGTGCTAATTATTTTTATCTGCATTTAGTTTGTAAAGAAGATAACAGCTGAAATCTTCAACACAAAATAACAATAACCCACCCATTATCAATAATTAGAAAGGTACAGGCTGTATTCTACATCAAAGGCTTTCAATATCCCCTGCTGCGCCCACGTTAACTACAGAAATTACAGGATCCTTGCGGATAAATATCCAGACTCTTCCCAGCTAAGTGATTAATGGAAACCACAATCCACTCATCTTCCTCCTTCCCTAGCACTCTGATCCTTTGAGTTTGGGCCAGCCCATTTGTTGCCCTATACCATACAGTATATGCTATGGTCATTAAGAAAAAATTATATCTTGTTAAATAAAGACTGAGACCGCATCTTATCTTGTTTCACCTAAAACCTTAACAACCTTCTCCTGTCACCAAACAGATAATATTACAAATGGCTTTATTTATTGCAGAATAAATACTGTACGTAAATTATCATAGATATATGGAACCAAAAAGTTGGTGAATAAAAACAAAAGTGTGAAAATGAATGCTGATCCTAGGCCACAATGATCTAATAAAATATTACTTAAAATATATAGGTGGCTTGATAAAAGGAAAGCAAATAAAACACAAGCACAAAACGCGTACACCCAAGAGTTCTTAAGGAGCTACGTTCAGTAATAGCCAAACCATTACATTTAATATTCAAGGATTCGATTTCCATAGGCTCAGTACCACGAGATTTTCGGAAAGCAGGCGTGGGGCCTACATTTAAAAAGGGAGCTAGATCACAACCGAGAAATTACAGACCTGTAAGCCTGACACCAATAGTGGGGAAGCTACTTGAAGGTATAGTACAGGATAATATTCAGGAATACCCAATGGATAACAAAATGATTAGTAATAGTCATCATGGATTTATGAAGGATATGTTGTGCCAAACTAACCTTAGTTTCTTTAAGGAGGTAAGTGGGAATTTAGACCAGGGTAATGCAGTTGATGTGGTCTACTTAGATTTTGCAAAGGCTTATGATACGGTTTCACACAAGAGGTTGGTGTACAAAATAAATGAAATTGGACTCTGTAGAAATATTTGCACCTGGTTTGAAAACTGGTTGATGGATATACAACAGAGAGTTGTCATAAATGGAACCTTTTCAGGTTGGGATAAAGTCGAGAGTGGAGTACCTAAAAAATTGGTACTGGGACCCCTGCTTTTTAACTTGTTTATTAATGACCTAGAGGTTGGCATAGAAAGCAAAGTCTCCATCTTTGCAGGTGACACTAAATTGTGTAAGTTAGTAGAATTAGAGCAGGATGTAATTTCTCTCAAGAAGGACTTGGATAGAGTGGAAACTTGTGCATGTAAATAGCAGAGGAGATTTAATACAGATAAATGTACAGTTATGCATTTGGGAAACAAGCATATACAGGTGATTTACAAATGAAATGGTCCAAAATAGGTGAATCCTTGATGGACAAGGATTTAGGAGTGCTTATAGACAGCAAGCTTAGTGAATAAAGTGATTATCAAGAATGGCGCTCGAACCAAACCAAGTGCAGTTTCTTAAAATAAAAGAAATCAGTGAAGTGAATATTTCAATTGGTGCAATTAGTAAGCAAATTCCGTGATTTAGGTTGAAACATATAGTTGGCACTATGATAATGAATCTATGATAATTTATGGAACAAATAGAGCTGGAGCAAGCTCCCAATCCGGTGCTTAAGAGAACTCCTCATATGTATAATTTGTATATATATCCAAACAATGACAATCAAGTTCCTCTAGTGACAACAGTAAAAGTAAACATAGCACAGTCCATATGAATGCGATCTCTGTGTATATATGTAACGGGTGGACACCCTTGTCTGACCCCCCCAATCTCACATTGGCCCGTGTGGTCTAACCGGTCCCCATTACGTGATTGTGTATGGTGGTGCACCTGCAAGTAACAGGACTTCTGAGTCTCCCGCTTGATGGTATTAGGGGATGTCATCAGGACAGGTAGCTGAGGTAGTGGGTGCGAGTCCAACTTACATCATGTGCAGCGCCTCCACCTCATCAGGATCCATGCTTCCGCAGGGAGATGGTCCTGGTGAGGAACTCCTTCTCGGTGGTGACTGCCACTGCAGAGTAATCTCACACTCACACAGTGGGGGTTTCTTTAACAAGGGCATCTTTATTGATGATCTGATTACAGTAGACTGCCCCATGCAGCTGTCAGCCTCAGCCGCACATTCCTCCGTGCTGTCCCTTTGCCAGGTACTGCCCTCCTCAATTGGAGTGGGATCCCCTCTCCCTTTAGGGAGATCACCCCTGTGCCAGGTCCCTGGACACAGTGTGGCCTAGACAGGCTTGATTAGAATATTCGTGCCACTAGTTACAGCACTAGGGTCACGAAACTATCTTGCACTCCCCGTGCAACAACTGCAACCACTGCTTTTCAACAACACTTAACTGACAGTGTTGTGCCCTTTATACCTCAGGGGGCAGGCACATCTCTGATGTCACTATCCAGGGACTCAGAGCATGTAGCCACTCCTATCCATACATAGGGCACCTCACCAGGGTGTGAGGGAAAACCTCCATAACTACTGCTGGCAGGCCTGTACTTACCAGGCTTACTGCCAACAGGGAAGATGTCTGCAGTCATTATTATGCATGGCTACATATATAACTGACAATACTTGAGTCCCATAAGCCAGGGTGAGAGGGGGTGCATGAATCCCGTGGTAACGCTATCTAACGCGTCCCCTTCACCCTACGGGTAGAGTCTCTGATGATCAGAATAACAGCAGCAACTGGCTATGCATTAAGCACAATAATGTTGAGAGCTGAAAGAAACTCACGGTACCGCTGGACCATCTCCTGCTGTGCGTGCTCCCAGGCGAAGGAAAGGTAAAGTGGAAGGACTTCCGGATGAAGGAAAAAATGCCGGTTAACAACTCATTCAGAAAAACAGGTACTGGGACATAATTACCAAAAGATTTATTTAATGTTAAAAAACACTTTAAGAAAGTACTGACACAAACACTCTTACGCGTTTCACACGCAGGATGCTTTATCAAAGAGTAACAAGTGATCGCAGTGTGTTCTGTGATATAACACCTCCCTTGAAATCAATCCTGATCGGATCAATCCGGTGAGTAATTAAACACCAGCCAGGTGATGATATGTAAATACCAGGGAGTGTACCGCAAGACACACACTGTGCAAGAAAACCTTGTATAATCAGGAACAGAACATTTGTATATATAAACTTGATGCCTCATGAAGGATACGACTAATAATGAAATAGCAGTGAAAAATAAAAAAATTAAAAAAACGAGAGTATTAGACAAAAAACAGTATCCAGACACTTCTCTAGTTGTTTACAAGGCGGTATAGTTCATTTTCATTTTTCTGGTTTGGAACATGTGTTTCCACATATCAGGGGAGGAGATGGACTCAATTTCCTCAACCAGAGCTAGATGTATTCTTATCTTAGATACACTCCATCCAAAGGGAATAAATGTTGAATGGGAATTAAAACATTTTCTGACTCATTGAGATTGATTATATATTTATTATAGTATTCTCCTCCCCTGGTACGCATTGATACATTTGTCCAATGTATTTTTTTTATATTTTGTTATAATATGTCTTTGTTTGATATATTATTTTGATGTTAATGATTAACATAGATTTAGGTTTATTATTATTACATTATAACAATCTGTTCTCCTTAATATTGACATAAGCATTGCACTATACTTTTCAGTATATTTCTCAATATATTTAATTATTTATGAATTTATTGCAATATAGTAAAGTTAGGTTTAAACTTTGTGTAAATTATTGATCTATTTTTTAATTCTTTATAGAATTAGTTTTAGCAATTTGTGTGTGTACAGGTTTTTTGTCTAATTGTTGGTTTATACTATTGTTTTTTATTTTTCACTGCTATTTCATTATTAGTCGTATCCTTCATGAGGCATCAAGTTTATATATACAAATGTTCTGTTCCTGATTATACAAAGTTTTCCTGCACAGTGTGTGTCTTGCGGTACACTCCTTGGTATTTACCTATCATCACCTGGCTGGTGTTTAATTACTCACCGAATTGGTCCGATCGGGATTGATTTCAAGGGAGGTGCGATATCAAGGAACACACTGCGATCACTTGTTACTCTTTGATAAAGCATCCTGCGTGTGAAATGCGTAAGAGTGTTTGTGCCAGTACTTTCTTGCATGTTTTTTTAACATTAAATAAATATTTTGGTAATTATGTCCCAGTACCTCTTTTTCTGAATGAGCAGTGCATCTGCATTTTTTCCTTCATCCGGAAGTCCTTTCACTTTATGATAACAAGGATATAAACCCAAATATGAGGATAGGAATCAGAAAAGAGAAAACAAGAATAGATTTTATAGAAAAGAAAGAGAAAGCGGTAAGATCCCCTTGAAAAATAGATTCTAATCATTGCAGAACCATCAGGATGATTGTGAAAAGAAGGATTTTCTATCCCAAAAGGAAAACAACAAGACTCATCTAATCCGTATGGGATCCCAATCACCTTCCGCCCTTAGAGACAAGAAACAAAATAACAAGAAAGAGATCAGATTCAGAAGAGGCAGAAGAGGGGGAGGAAGGAGAAAAATATCAAACCAAGAAACCATCCCGGACAATACAACATTAGTTTCTAATGGGACCTTTAATTTATCCGCTCTGATCATTGGCAACTCCCTCATGAAAGTCCTAGGGAGAGGCTTGTCATTTGCTCCCACTAGCAATGTCAACAGCTTCAAACTCTACAGAAATTCATTAGGAAGCTTACGCTTTGTAGACATTTTTCTACCAGCAATAACAGCCTTTATAAACCAGACACTTATAATTTACTGGATACTGGTACCTTTACAACTAATGAACATGCTGCTTTAGTTGGCCTTATGGTTCTAGTGGATCAGGATACTACAGACACTCTTGAAGACAAACCCATTATTCAATCACAACACAAACCCAAATCTTTATTTTATCCATATCACTCTAAAGGACAATACATTGATATAGTTAACAAACTTGAAGAGAAAGACTTTATGGATCTCTTTCAATCCCACAATTCTCGACACCATGTTAAGGCTAACCTCACAATCAAAGAAAAAACGGTTACATTTTTTTTAGAATCCAATTCTGATATCATTCAGAAAGTTTGTTGTAAAGGCAGCACTACCTAATGTATTAAATATAATAAGGATATAAGTACGTGGTTGGTGCTGGGGAACAATGAAGAGACTCCTAATCTCTCCTAAGGATATATAGAACACACAAAGTGTTCCCTGCACTCCAAATAAATACGAAAGAATCAATGATACTTGAAATGCTGATATGTATTAATGAGCAAAAGTGAAGAACATGAATTGACAATATGCAAAAAAACGCAAATCACATACAATGAACAGGAGGGGGAGGGATGTGAGGGAAGGGTTGAAATGTGATATCACTAAAAAGTGAGGGATATGATAAAGAAATCCCTAACAGGGCAGGAAGTGGGTGCAGTGAGAAGCGGGGGGCAACGTTTCGGGGTCACTTACCCCTTCTACATGCCCATTCCCATAGTCACCACAAAGTAGGACTATGGTACTTCCCGACTCCCTCACAGCAAAATCCTCCCAGTGTAAAAACGAATGCAAAAAAAGTCCAGGCGGATGCAAGCAGTACTAAATTCAATGAATGATGTCATCTGATATATGCTTAACTGATGCACTAAACACCTGACAAACCCTTGTAGGCTAAGAGCCTGAGAGCAGAGCGTACATAAATGTGAATACTACTTTTGAAAATCAATCTTTGCAAGTAATGGCAACAGTCACTACCATTGAATCCCTTAAACACAAACAGGTAACAGTCCTCAGTGAGAGAAGCCCTGCTAAAGTAGATATTGCAAGAGAAAAACCTGTTGTCTGGGGGTAATTCTCTCAGGGTCCTGCACCAACAGCCAGCGGTAATAGTGGTCACTTAATCCATTTCACCGGATCCCCTGTTTCATCAGTAGTGACGTCAGTATCTCTAGGCTGCCTTTAAATACCTGTATTTACCTGTATTTAAAGACAGCCTAGAGATACTGACGTCATTCCTGATGAAACCGGGGATCCGGGGAAACGCATTAAGTGACCACTATTACTGCCGTACAAGACACTGACTGCGGTGTTGCTGCGCTGCTGCTAATCCAGTGAATTTACCAACATCCGGGTACTCCATACCAGGAAGTGCAGGAGCCAGACGCAGAGGAGCAGCAGGAGACACGAGTTAGCTGTGGAGAGGAGTGGTGTGCACGCCATACATCCCGGCCGGCGCCAACCTGTTTCATATACTATAAAGAGAGATAGGAGTAAGCACTGCAAAAAAATCCGGACTGGAGGCGGGTTTAAAAGCAATGAAAATGTATTCAGGCACTTTATCAAGTACCTCGGCATGAAACGCGTCAGAGGAGCGTGCTGTTTAGTGTGTATCTTTAGGCATCATGCCTGAATAAATTTGTATTGCTTTTTAACCCGCCTCCAGTCCAGATTTTTTTGCAGTGCTTACTCCTATCTCTCTTTATTGTTTCTACACATCGTGGGAGTGACGCACGCCTTCAGGAACGGATTTATTCAAGACAAATTACCATCTACATCAGTGAGTACATTTCCGTTTCTTACTGCTGTGAAGTGGCCAGTGTGGGACAGGACTTTGTGCAATTGCAGTTGCAGGAGGATTACATAGGAGGAGGGTAAGGGATTACGGCTAACCAGGGGGGTGCTTTACATTAGCATTTATCTATTTTCCCCTGTTCCCCCCTCCTCCATCCCCATTTACTCTGCCACCTGTTTGGACACATTGTATATGGAGCCACGGTACAGCTATACATAGAACATTACACCATCCGTTCCTTTCCTATTGAAAAAGAATATTGATCATATATACATTGGATCACCCCACTCGGAGGAGTATTAGTAGCACCCCGGGGGGAGTTCTTCCCCATCTGCTAATGTTTCATACACTATATGCCTGTTATATACTGTACTAGCATCACGTGAGTGTATTACTTTTAACTACTTTAGATAAAAACTTTTTATCAGTCTTACGCTATGTGGTTTTAATTTTTCTATAACGGTACCACACATCTAGACAGCTAGAGACAGTACATTGCCACTGTTTATGGATATGCCTAAAATAACTTGGAGTATGTGCGTACACACTCTGTAGGGTACTAAATACTTGAATTGTCCATTTCATAGACATTTTACACTATTTTCGTGTTTTCTATATATTTTTTTATATATTTGCGCTACACAAGACTTGTACTAAAGCAAGGACAGTAGGCTTAGCAATAGTGCCCAATATCATGCAGTAGCTGCAAAGGCATATGCAATCTTATCTTGCATTAAACAGGGAATGGATGGAATGGAAGTAAATATGATGAAGTCTCTTTTGAGACGAAACGTGTAGAGAGTGTTTGGTGGAGGTGTATTGTTCCATTTTTAATAATTATTCACTCACAAGCCAGCTATAGCATTTGTTGTTTCTTTGGAAACATTTATCTCAGCCGTCCACTGAATACACGTATGTGAACTTGTTCCGGCTATATCCACTGAATACACGTATGTGAACTTGTTCCGGCTATATCCACTGAATACACGTATGTGAACTTGTTCCGGCTATATCCACTGAATACACGTATGTGAACTTGTTCCGGCTATATCCACTGAATACACGTATGTGAACTTGTTCCGGCTATATCCACTGAATACACGTATGTGAACTTGTTCCGGCTATATCCACTGAATACACGTATGTGAACTTGTTCCGGCTATATCCACTGAATACACGTATGTGAACTTGTTCCGGCTATATCCACTGAATACACGTATGTGAACTTGTTCCGGCTATATCCACTGACGTCACTGAGTTCTCGCGATACCTGGAGCTGAGAACTCACTGTGTGACGCCGGATTGAGAGGAAGGTGGCGTCCCTCGTGTTCTCCGGGCTGCAGAGGCGTCCATAGAGGCTGCTGCAGTGAATCTACACCGGACACTGAAGTCATCTGGTACCAGGTTCCTGCGTCTGGCTGGCTGAGTTATACTCAAAATTGCTTTTTATTAAGCTATGTTTGTGAGTGTGCATTTTAAATCCTTTACTCCATAAATATTGTTATACCTTTTTACGCTATGAGTGCGCCTGTTTTTTCTGTGTTTCTAGAGATATCTTCAAGGAAGTGGTGTTCCCTTCATTCGGGCTGCAGAGACTCTTTTGGATAGCAATTGGAGCATTTTTTAAGATTTGTATATATTTTTTATATATATATTTTTCTGGACTTTACATCTGATAATTTTATTTTTATTTTTATATATTTTGTATTGTGCATGTTTACTATCTTTCCCCATTTTTGTACAGTATAGGTTTTTTTCTTCATGTTGATGTGGCTATTCATATAATGGTTTAGGTTGGCGCCGTTTTTTCTTTCTGTTGTGCTATATATATATATATATGTATTTGGGACAATACAAGGAGCTTTCAAAATAGCTATTCATCCCAAGAGTAGTAAAAAAGATACAGGGTCATACCTTTCATACCTTCAGGTTGGAGGAAAGGAGATTTCACCAGCAACAAAGGAAAGGGTTCTTTACAGGAAGGGCAATTACATGTGTAATTCATTACCCATTGAGACTGTGCTGACAGATACCATAAATCTTTTTTTTTAAATTGGACATCTTTTTAGAATGGAAAGGTATACAGAGATATACTGTACTAAATAAGTAAACATGGGAAGGATGTTGATCCAAGGAGAAATCTAATTCCCATTATTTGGATTTAGGAAGCATTTAATTTCCCCCTTATGAGACAACACCGGATAATGTTTTACTGGGGTTTTTTTTTTGTTTGCCTTCCCCTGGATCAAAATATCCACCGTCTGAATTTAGCATAGGTTGATCTTGATGACCATACAGTATGTCTTTATTCAACCCCATCTACTATGTAACTCTCTCTCTCTCTCTTTGTGTGTACTGTATATATATTGCCATTTCTGAAATCGGGATGCTTCTTACAATCGTTATCATTGAAAAACGGGTATGGTTCCTGTACCAATATGGCCGCTAATGCGAGTCAACGGAGGATCACGTGATGTCTTACACTGCAGAATGAAGTTAATAGAACGCGATGCTGCCAACCCTAGCGCACCACCCGTTGTGCTGAGCAGGAGGCTGCTGGTGCCCTATGACAGGCTGAGAGTGCCTTCTTTTAAGCTGTCATTGCCTGCACATGTGCATAAAAGGTATCCCTACTTATCACTTAAAATATCATCATAAAGACTTCACTATGATGCAGCATTGAAAGGAAGTAAAAAAAAAAATTCTGTACATTTAATGTAGTGCGTCTTACAATCGAGGGTATCTTAGAATTGAGGAAATACAGTGTAAATTATATATATATATGTATATATATATATATATAATCAACCCCACACTGATGAGACCCATCAAGGTCGAAACAGCTGTCTGTGGGTGGTTTTCTGGGTATGCACCTTAACCCTGGCTGTGCTCGAAGCTGTGACCATGCAGCAAGCTTAAGCCTATAGGGAACCATGTTAAAAATGGTTATTGAGGCAAAAAGTGACACTGTGTGCTCATTTGCATGTCATTTCCCAGAATCCTTTGCTGCAGTGGAAGTGCTGTATGCTGGGTGATAATGGGGAAAGGTGGGGTTGCAGACCTGCCTAAGACATGCAGATGAGCATACAGCTATATTTGCATATTTGCTTTCCTGTGGAGGGTTTTTGTCACTTTTTTTACTCACCATAACTTAACTCAGTGTTATGGTTTGGCCTATCTCATAAGCCTCTCTTGCATTCCCAGTAAAATCAACCCCACACTGATGAGACCCATCAAGGTCGAAACAGCTGTCTGTGGGTGGTTTTCTGGGTATGCACCTTAACCCTGGCTGTGCTCGAAGCTGTGACCATGCAGCAAGCTTAAGCCTATAGGGAACCATGTTAAAAATGGTTATTGAGGCAAAAAGTGACACTGTGTGCTCATTTGCATGTCATTTCCCAGAATCCTTTGCTGCAGTGGAAGTGCTGTATGCTGGGTGATAATGGGGAAAGGTGGGGTTGCAGACCTGCCTAAGACATGCAGATGAGCATACAGCTATATTTGCATATTTGCTTTCCTGTGGAGGGTTTTTGTCACTTTTTTTACTCACCATAACTTAACTCAGTGTTATGGTTTGGCCTATCTCATAAGCCTCTCTTGCATTCCCAGTAAAATCAACCCCACACTGATGAGACCCATCAAGGTCGAAACAGCTGTCTGTGGGTGGTTTTCTGGGTATGCACCTTAACCCTGGCTGTGCTCGAAGCTGTGACCATGCAGCAAGCTTAAGCCTATAGGGAACCATGTTAAAAATGGTTATTGAGGCAAAAAGTGACACTGTGTGCTCATTTGCATGTCATTTCCCAGAATCCTTTGCTGCAGTGGAAGTGCTGTATGCTGGGTGATAATGGGGAAAGGTGGGGTTGCAGACCTGCCTAAGACATGCAGATGAGCATACAGCTATATTTGCATATATATATATATATATATATATATATATATATATATATATATATATATATATATATATATATATATATATATATATATATACAGCCATTCCCCTTTGAAAACAAATGTGCTTTACAATAAATAATTCCTTTGTTTATTTTTGGTATTTCTTCTCTGTAACATGCTCAGAATGTGCAGTGAGACCTACTGAGCCATTGATCAAAAGGACTTGTGTATCAAACTACTGAGATGTGCCCTGACAGGCAGCAAAAGATACATTTATTTTTCTGATGCCACTGCGGCAAATGGAGCAATCTTGTTCATCAAATTTCTTACAGTACATATGATGCAGATCATTAGCCAAAAGGGGGTTTGAACAACCTTACACCTGTTAGAAAAAAATAAAATGATTAAAGTGACGCAGAAATACATCTTACCGACGTTTCCTGTTGATACACTCCCCAAATCGCAATCTGTTACCCACAGTGTCAAATGGGACGTAGATCCAGTGTCTTCCAAATTGAAAACCGCAAAGAATGTTTTTTTTTACCTTAGAAGAACGCAGGGCTACTTTTTGTACTAGTAACGCATCGGTTTTGCCACTGGGAATCTAACATTACCCCGCTATTTTGCTTAGTGCGGAGAGGCAAAACTACAAACCCATGCTGGTTTTTACATTGAAGGGAGATTGTATGTTAGGAGGCTGGGTGAAGGTCAAAACGACAAGGCATTGGTTGTGAAATATGTGAATGTTGTGCTCTGTATTCACCGTGTACTAGCCCAACAACTAAAATTAGGTCTCTAACTATATTCTCTCAGACACAGGACACCACTGAGTAAAATAAATATTACTGTTATTTATAGCACTGTCCTCTTTTGCAATGGTTTCTTCCAATCTCACACACTGTTGTTTCTCTGCTAATGTAGCAAAACATATCATTGATTTTTCCTCAAACGTTGTGTGTGCAGTGAATAAATAGGAATTCTTTAACCTAGGAAATGAACATCATTACAGAGCATTATTCTCTTTTATACCCTACAGCCATGCTCATTTGTCATGTAACTTCTTAGTAACGGCATATCATTTTAGGGAGCAGAATATATACACATCCATATATACATTCAGCGTGCATACACACATACATAGAAATAGAAAGTAGAGTTGTATAAACTTGTTGACAAGTTTGTGAGCCAGGAGACATTTGGCCTTTTTTAGTTGTGTACATTTTTGACGAAATGGGGCAGTTTTGCCGCAAATTCGCCATATCCTGAATAAGGCTCTTGCCTGGTGCTCTTGGTGGCTCTCTCTCTCCACACCAAAAGACATATCAGTGGGTGGATGTTGGGTTATTTTTGTGGCTAAGGTCAACTTTGCTATTTTTGGGCATGAAGTTTGAGCGAACGTTACACAAATGTTGAGGTAGGAGGAGCCAGCTTTTTGAGCGGGTGAGCTCTACAGCATGGTGCGAGGCTGAGCCCTGTAGAGGAAGGGATATGGCTGATCAATTGGAAGTAGGGCCCCACTTCCTGTGTTGGCCATCCACCTTCCCTATGCCATCAGATTGCCCTTGTTCTGCCCCCCTGTTGACAGCACTGCCTGAAGCAGAGGGAGATTGAGTGACTTGTCCAAGGTCATCAGGAGATCAGATATTGGGATTCAAATTGAACACTGGGATTCACATCAAAGGCAGTGAAATTATCATACTGCTGAGCTATTCCTTCAACCCATATATATTGTGGGCCTAGGAGGGCCTGGTATAAAGAATATTTGTGTGTTATATTAAGTGTTCTGTCTATACATTAAGAATAAATCCGATGGTTACATGACTTGAACCCTTATGGTTACCATATAAACCTTTGCTGCCGGGCGGGCCAAAAACGCATTGCTCACAGCAAGAGGTTTAGTGTTGTATGAATGCATGTGTAGAATAATTATTTGTCTTCCCTGGTAAAAATGTTGTCCCAAACACTGCTAGCCCCAGTGACCTTCAAAGACTGCGCTTCTATAAGGATTATTGCTTTTCTCCATGGTTGAGTACACTTTTGCTTCACAACATTACCCAGGGCAGACAAAGATGATGCATCTGTGCAAGGAACTGTCATTTCAGATTGTCTCATTAATGCTACTTTTTTCAATCTACTTCCTTGACCGCATTTCATCACAGTATGCAGCACTCACAACTGTCTGATCTCACATAGGACCACTATTACTGAACTAAATACATTGATGTTAAGCAGGTTAAAGCTAGGTAATTGAGACATTAAAAAAAATCAGACACCTCAATTTTGTTCTATTCTAATATGGTAAGGAAATATAAATATTCAAAAACAAAAAGTGTGCAGAGCGAGAGAATAAGTGAACATCAAGTGATTTATATGTGAAAAAGGTGGCATCTTATGTTAGATAATTATAAGTGAAACACAAGTTATATAAAAATAAAAATAAAACCATGTGTCCACAAATGTGATATTACCAGTATTTAATAAACCCTATTAAGAACTGTTCCAAATGTTCTTTCAGGAGAGAGAATCTTCAAAGTTCGGAGAGCGCAGATGTCAATAACCAGACAAATAGAAACACAATATAATGCATTGAATTCCTACTCAAAAGAGTAGCTTGGAAGGGAACTAAGGTACACTCACATTTCCCAAAAGGATAAAAAGCTCATCACTACGGGGCACATCATATGTTCAAATCGACAGATCCCCCTCCTGGAGATCTTGTAGGTGATTTGTTGGTGTGTTCAGGATGGTATGTATATCTCAAGGAAGAAATAAAAATGCAATATTGCAGGCGATCCAATATCTTGTTTTAAAGAAAATAGGCATATAAATTTTTTTTAAATTCTGAAAAGTGTTGTAGTGTTTCTGTGGTCTCGCCGCCGTCTGGCTCAGTTTCAGCATCCCTCGTGACTTGCCCTCTGTCACTTGTGGTCTCTGCACTTCTGATTTCAGAGGACTACATGATAGGGTCTCACCATGAGAGCACTGGCCATTCAACTCAACGCGTTTTGCTGTATCAGCTTCGTCAGGAGTCCTACTCAATGTCACTCCTAGTGGCTTCTTATATAGCTCATTCCATGTTCTCATTGGTGCATCAATTAGTGTACACACATTAAGTAACTTGGTAGTTTCATAAATTAATGGCTAAATATCTAATTTCATACTACAAATGATGCATCTATTGGTGTCCACAAATTTGAACACACTATAATATATCAGATACAAAAAGATATATCTCTTTATAACGTTTAAAAATTCCTAACGTTTCTGGTGTACAATATTAAACAAATGAGTACATCTCAATTCAATCTACTCTACTAGCACAGTAGGATCACAATCTCCACAATACATAGAGCTTTATACAAAAAAAACAGAGAGTAGATATTGTTTAGTGTGACACAATATATAAAAAATACAATGTATGTCAAAAAGTGCACATATATAATAAAAAATCCTAAATAAGCATCACATTCTAACATTTTTCATGCAAAACAATTATTTCTTAGAAGAAAAAAAATGAATAAAATGGGAGAAAGTATATATTAGCAGTACATGGGAAAGAAACGGAATTTAGAGTGTAAAATTTGTTTATATGCGCATTTACGATGGAAACACTAAGTGTATACCTGGATGTGCCTTGCTTTTAACTTTTAGAAAAATTATTGGATCATCTGCTCTATTGCAGAACTCCTTCAGCCTACATCTGCATCTGAAAGGGTTCCCCAAGAACGGCTCCTGTCTGCAAAGAACTAGTATGTTAAGTGGTAGCATCTGGCATTTTTTTACAGCAATGTGTTTCATCAGCCCCACCCAGTTCAGTGTTTATGACGATGGATAAAGGAATTTCAAGCCACAGCTAAGTTCATTCAGAACCGCTTCAGCCTACATCAGAGTCCTTCCAAAGGTGGACAGCCTTTGGCGGTAGCCAAACGGTAGCCAATGGGTGTCATCTTTGATGCCATTCCCTGCTCGGTTACTGGGTTGAGTAAAGTCTTTTAACACAATTTTAACCCTGTCTGTATCTGTAACATAGGCCCATAATCATATATTATCTCTAGTGGTCCATTAAATGTCTGTAAATTGAATGTATTACCACTGTTCATTTAATGCATTCAATCTGAGCCCAGTCAGTGTATATCTGCATCACTTCAAAGCCTGATGGGGTTCCTCAAGAACTACTCCCCTCTGCACAGAACCAGCGTCCTAAGGGTTAACATCTGATTTTGCTTGTACTATGTGGAACGTCAACTCTATCCCCTGGAATGTGAAT
Organism: Ascaphus truei; assembly: GCF_040206685.1. Classification (NCBI taxonomy): domain Eukaryota; kingdom Metazoa; phylum Chordata; class Amphibia; order Anura; family Ascaphidae; genus Ascaphus; species Ascaphus truei. The sequence goes on from NC_134491.1 coordinate 65,036,280, forward strand.
GAGCCAGGAAGACAAAGAGTTTGAATCCACAGCTGCATTCAGTCTAAACCCATTCAGTCTACATCTGCATCACCCCAAAGGCACGCCTGATGTGGTTCCCCAAGAGTTGCTCCCCTCTACACAGAACCAGCGTGCTAAGGGTTAACATCTGCTTTTTCTTGTAAAATGTGGAATGTCAACTCCACCCACTGGAATGTTATGAGCCAGGAATACAAAGGACGTTTTATCCACAGCTGCATTCAATCTGAACCGCATCAGTGTACATCTATATCGCCTGAAAGGAGGTCAGCCTTTGTCGCAACAGAAGGGCCGATAAAGGCTGTTTGCCGTTTGCTGATGTTTGGTGATGTTAAAGCTCGTCTATTTCAATCTGAAACTCACCAGCCCTTTTATCCCCTGTACCCAATTTTCCAACTCGATCTGTCCATGAAATGTATGTGAATTGACTGTTCATTTAATGTAACCATGTATTGTTATAGCTCTATGCTCAGGACATACTTGAAAACGAGAGGTAACTCTCAATGTATTAATTCCAAGTAAAACATTTATATAAATAAATAAATACATAAATAATTACATCTATCTTTCTCCCTGAGATATACAGTACATGACATCCTGAACACACCAATACGTCACATAGAAGATCTCCAGGATGTGGACCTGTCAAGTTGAGTTGGCTTCTACCTTTTGAACATATGATGTGCCCCATAGTGATGAGCATTTTTCCCTTTCGGGAAATGAGAGTGCAGGGTCGGCTCGATGAAATTTGGCAACTGAGGCCAGTGAAGAGAGCCGCCTCCTCAAGTGACGAAAAACCATGTGCTGGTTTCTAGCCTTGCAGCACACAAATGCAACCTCTGCTTGCATCACATGGAAGGAGGCTGTCGCCTCTTTTGCTCAGCCCTCACACCGGCCCTGTGTGAGTGTACCTTACCTCCAAGCTGTCCTATTGAGTAGGAACTATATTGTGTTCATGTTTGTCTATTTCCAGTTCCAGTCTTCAAGCTCGCACCCCTCCCAACAGGTCAGGTTTTCAGGATATCCCTGCTTCAGAGTCAAAGACTGAGCCTCTGATTGAGCCACCTATGCTGAAGCAGGGACTGATTGAGTCACCTGTGCTGAAGCTGAGATATCCTGAAAACTTGACCTGTTGGGGGGGGGGGACTTGAGCACGGGAGTTGAGCACCTCTGACTTAGACAATTATTAGGTCTTATGTTGCTTTTTTTTGACCAATATTTAAACAAATCGGACAGTTCAACTAGCAAAAACCCAGCAGAAAAATATAAGATTTCCCACCAGTTCTGATGAATAATACGAGTTGGCCAATATCAGACTGACTTAGGCAGGGTGATCTACTACAATGAAATGTATCTTTTAGCTGGGAACAGGATAATTATGCAGACATTTAAGGGTCTGCTCCCAGGCAGGCGTTTTGGCATTAAGGTGACATTTAGAGCATGCTTTGATATATCAACGTACAGTACTGTACTTTAAATGAGCTCCTTTTGCATTCAGGTAGCGAGTATTGATTATATAGTTCAATAAGAGAAGGGATGAAAGGGGTACTCACCACTCATAGGCAAAGATTCATGAAGCTCTATTACACCGGTGATAGTATTCTTCGTTACGGTAAATAAATAACGCAGGGTATTCTTTCCCTATGTAACGGACTTCCAATATGTGAAGGCACTTAGCCATATAGCACATTTTCTACCCTTTTTAATGCATTGTCCGGAATTGCAAATGTAAAATCACAATATCAAAGAATATACAGTCTCTACAGAGCGTTGCAAAGCAGGTTTTAGAACATCACAGTAAAGACAGCCCGTGATTTTTGCTTATATGATTCCATTTCAAATTCATCCCAAGGGCAGTTCAAACAACACGGGGACATCCCTTGTGCTTGGCGGAAACGAGATTTTGCCAGCAACAAAGCAAAGGGTTCTTTACAGTAGGGGCAGTTACAATGTGGAATTCATTACCCATGGAGACTGGGATGGCAGATACAATAGATATCTTTAAAAAAAAAAGGTTTGGCTTTTTTTTTTAGAAAGGAAAAGTATACAGGAATATACCCAATAAGTAAACATAGGAACGATGTTGAACCAGGGTGTAATCTGATTGCCATTATTGTAGACAGGAAGGAATGTATTTTTCCCCTTATGAGACATCATTAGATGATGTTACACTGGGGATTTTTGGTTTGCCTTCGCCTGGATCAATATACTGTAAGTACAAATATAGGATAAAGTATCTGTTGTCTAAATGTAACACAGGTTGAACGCGATGGACGTACAGTATGTCTTTTTTCAACCTCATCTACCATGTAACTATGTAACTGTGTAACTATGTAACCAGGATGAAAAAGCAACCAGTCCCAAGTATGGGTCATCTAATACTGTAAGTTTTCTCCAGCATTAAAGAGGCTCACCATCTACAAGGCAGTATAATGCGTGCTCAGATCAGTCACCATGAGAATGAATAATTACAATGATGCAAAAAGCAAGAGAAATGGTTTAAGAAACCTGCAGGAATCTGCAAGAAGAGATTGATTTCCATGGATTGACCTATGCTTGGGTATTTATTGCCTGCTTAAAATTCACTTAGCATCCACACTAGCCTCATGATACCCAGTATCCTGCAATAACAACCTAACAACAGGTAATTGGAAGGTATTGTTCCATAGTAATGATCAATGGCACGTAAAGGGTGAAGCAGGAGAAGATGGGTTGTGTGTTTGAGTAGACGTTGTCCCGGCTGTTAGTTTATGGGTTGAGTGGGTTTGGGTGACATATAATTGCTACGTGCTAGGGATAAAAGCTGCGTAACTGGCACATGTGGGACCTCAATTTCGCAGGCCTGGATTAATTTAGACTTCTGTAAACTGTCATTTTTTTTTCCTGCAAAAGCAAATTACTCCATCAAAATCCTGTCACCGAAAGAGGGAGGGGATAGGAGAAAATGCAGCTTGTCTGGACAGGAAAATTGCTATGTTTTCCCTAATCAGATAGAGACGAATAGACAAAGAGATAAATAGATATATAGATAAATAAACTGATTAGATTGATGGATAGATTATTTACACATAAATATATCATGAAGAAAGAAGAAAAGAATGAAAGAAGGAAATAAACAAAGAGAAATACAGATACTGTTCCTGTTACCAGTGATGTTGCAATCTTGTGATCGCTCTGAGGGGCGGTCAAAGGGTTAACATTGCACCCTGTTGCAACTCCAAACTGAACTGGAAGTAAGTGTGTATGTGTGGGAGAGATAGGTAGATGATCGATAAATAGAAGGGGTTAATCTTACCCTGCATGGGCCAGCTGCTCAAGACATTGACATTTCAGTTTTAATTTAACGTGGCCATTGAAAATATCCACTTACTTTAGGTTACTTATTGAATTTAATAAATGAATTAATTCATTAGTTAGTAAGATGTCTCAGTCTCCTAAGGCTTCCATGTGAAGGTCAACTGGTATCCTCATCTTGAGTTAGATAAACAGAGCAGCTATCATAATTGGGCAGTAATAGCTGAATTGACATCTAAATTCTATGGTCAGCGTGGGTTATGCAGGATTGTTAAAAACAAATGACTATAACAAGTTTCATGCACAATATCTCAAATTTTGCTTTTGTTTATGAAAGGCGATTTTCTAATGGTGTGTCCCTAGTATTTCTCATGCTATTGAAAAACAAAATGGGCAACTTGAGGTTAAATTGAGGTATAAGAGTCAAGTGAGAAAGGCATCATTAGGGTGATGTATACAGTAAGTGCTATCCTGGAGAACAATTGAGTGTCAAAGTGTAAGAGGTACAGGAGGAGTTAAAAGGCGTGATTGTATACAGTAGAGCAGTGAGTAACAACAGGGGGTTCGTGAACACCTAGGTGTTTGTGAGGTGTCTCTAAGGGGTTTGTCAAAAAATAAATGTAGTAGTGGATCCAAGGCGGTATACAGTACAGATGTAGCCAGACTTAGTGTGGTGATTGCGTGCAGCCACGGCTTGCACCACTGCTGTACGTGATCATGGCACCAAAAACAGTAAGCGGCCCAGGGAAATTAACTCTATGCGGTCCCTGCTTCTGAATGGGACCCTGCAGAGTTAATCCTTCCGAGCTATCAACAAACCGATACTAACCTTTGAGATGACCTGTGCAGCCATCCCCATCTCCATTTCCGTGTGCTGTCTCCAGCAGGTCTGTAGGTTAGAACATTGTGCAGACTGTCAACCACTTGATGATGTAGATGCCCATATATGGTCTCTACATCATGAGCAAAAAAACAATTATATGCTGCACACCATAAGTCATATATATAACAGTATTACTGGTGCTGCTGGTTCAAGGGATACCTGTAACAATCATCCAGTCTTAAATAAATGGAAGGATCCAGCGCTCCACGGATTTTCAAAAGTTAAAATTTATTGCGCCATCGCACAATGACCGTTTCGACCTTAGTAGCTCTACATCATGAGGGCATACTATAGGACCATATACAGTCATCTACGTCAGCAAGGAGGCTGGAAGGACATTTAAATCATCACCGAATATGGTGCGCCTGATGATGTAGAGACCCATATTTGCTCATCTATGTCATCCAAGGGTTGGGACAGACTGGAGACGGCTTCTTACCTTCAGACCTGCTGGAGACGGTACACAGAGACGGAGATGGAGATGACTGCGCAGGTGAATAACACTACCATCCTTCCTGAGAGACTTCAGATTTGTTATGTGCTATACAAGCAGTTAAATGGCAAAAAGACTATCGATGGGTTACGATGGACGTAACATCATTGCATTCCATTATTGACCATGACCAAGGTTTAAAGGCCACTCAACATTTCCTACATTCCTCCTTTCCACTTCACTTTGCATTTTTTTTTAAACTGGATTCTACCACCTTTTTATTAACTCACAATTATTTTTCTTTTGATTCACAATTTTACTTGCAGAAAAGGGGTACAGCAATGGGGATGTCATCGCCCCCTCATATGCCAATTTGTTTATGGGTTTTTGAGAATCCACATTTATTTATGGCGAGTCTAATTTATTTTGAAATCACATTGATTTTTTACAAACTTTATATAGATGATTCGATTTTGATTTGGAATGGGGTTCACAGTCACTTGATATATTTATTAATACACTTAATATTAACACTTTTAATCTTATATTCACTTATGAACATAATATTAATCACATCAACTACTTGGATATTATTTTATATATTGACGAAAAAGGAGACATACAGACTGATATATATAGGAAAATTAATGCCAGGAACACCTTTCTTAAGGCAGAAAGTAATCACCTGAGGTCACTCATCAGAGGGATACCAAAATGACAATTCCTCCGCCTTAGACGGCTTTGCTCAAGTGATGAATCCTTTGAACGACAATCTTTAGATTTGACTGATAGATTTTCATCTAGGGGTTACAGCAGCGGTGCGCAAACTAGGGGTTGCGCCCTCCGAGACTTTATTGGGGGGCCACGGGCCGCGCGGCGGTTACAGACGCCCCGCGGTAAGAGTGCGAGGCCTTTGTAAATTTATTTACCGGATTTTTGTCCACGCGTGTCCCTGCAACGCGGCGTCAAATGACGCCCGTTACCATGGAGACATGACGACAAATGACGCCGCGGGTCATTTGATGCATTATTAGAGGTGGGGGGGGGGGGGGAGCGACCGAGGAGGCAGCAGATAAGGGGGTGCAGGCACAGGGAGTTTGAGCACCGCTGGGTGACAGCATGAGAGATATAGAGGAGGCTTACACCAATGCTAAAGTCTCTACTCGTGCTGGCTTAATGTGCCCTAAATTGGGTGCTGGATTAAAAAGCTCCAGAACCAAAACGGCATCAGTCAATTTGGATACGTCTACACCGCTGTTCATTACACAGCATATACTGTAGTAGGCAATCCGCTCAGATTCAATCTATTCTTCACACCCACTGGGGGGTCCTTACTCTAGATAGAGATATTAAACAATCTGTTGAACAAGGACCAAGGTTTGCTTTCAAAAAAGCAAAGTCCATGGCCAATTATCTTTCCCCAGTTTATTTACTTCAGAGTCTGACAGTGCGCAAGTTAATAAGAAGCCACTAAGTTTCTTCAAATGTGGCAATTGTAGTATTTGTTGTTATGAGAATCCAATTAAAGCAATCAATGTCGTACATAGTAAGAGAACACACAAGATTCCAGTTTTTATCAATTGTAATTTCAATTTTGTTGTGTATTACTTGAGCTGTGGCTGCGGTCAGGGATCCGTCGGTCAGACTATTAGACCTCTTAAGGTCAGAAGTATGGAACACATTCGTTCAATTAAGAAACAAGATATTATGCTTCCAGTCTCTAGACATTTTGTAAACTGTCCATTTGGAAAACTGACTAATTTTCGGTTTTCTGCTATAGATTTTATATCAGCCCCTATACGAGGGGGCGATAAGATTAAACAACTGAATAAGCGTGAGATGTTTTGGATTCATTCTCTTAACACCCTGTCCCCTTCTGGGATAAATGTAGAATGAGATCTCAAGCATTTCTTATGAATCTTGATTTTTGATCTGGATGCATGAGATTACTGTTCCTTTATGTCTGACTGACATCACTTGCACATCCAAGGTCCAATGTTACATTTCTATATAGATATTTATGTGATACAAGTTCATGATACAATGGTTTCTGTTTTAGTCTTTGAAAATTGTCCCTTTACATTTGGGTTTTTTTCTCCAGATGATAGGTTATCTGATTAATTTCCCTTAGCTCACATTAATTTTTATGGGATTAGATATATTATTGCCATGGAGTTTCTATTGAGTTACGCATGATACATTAGTTTATTTAGTTATCAGGTTTCTTACAATTATAATTGATCTATACTTACATGTATGTGACATTATTATTGTCATATTTGATCAATGTTACATTATTATCATAATCGTTTGATTATGTGTTTATTCTTTAGACATCCTGTTTACATATTTAATTTATTTTTAATGTTAACAGAGTCAATTTTATTTACTGTCTTTATGATTATGTCCTAATTTTTGATTATTCAACTAGTGTCCTTTTTGTGGGTGCGTCTCTGACACTGTTATATTGTCAGCTCTCCAGTGTATCATCCACTCCGGAGAGTTGTTGTTCCCTGGGGTTTCTTTACCTGGGAACACAGGTAGCAATTCTTACGGTGGGGGAGTGCCTATAAAGAGGCACCATTTTGTCTCTAGAAACACTCTTTGATAAAGCGCCGACTGGCGAGAAACGCATTAGAGGGTTCTCTTCTTTTTATATTTTTAGGCTATATGCCTCACTAAAGTTTTGTTATTTTTCTATTGGCCTCCAGTCCTCTTCTTTTGCAGTGCTCCTTTTTACCAGCTTCATCTACTAGCTACAGCACCCATGTTATCTGTTCACACTGAGGTGCAGTTTGGAGCCATATTAAGCATGTTCTCTCCATGAGATCAGGACACTATACTGCCTTGGATCGCTCAAACTGTTTTGTTATCAATAGTCTGTTAAGTAGGCAATAAGATTTATTAATTAGGGGTTCGCGGAACAAATATTTTCCTGCAGGGGTGCAAAATTTAAAAAAGGCACCTTGGGAACCACTGGTACAGTATAGAGCATTAGGCCTTGGCACTAATGAGCCCCTACAGCCGCAATTAGAGCGGCTTTAGTAGGGGCTCACCTGCGCTTCCGCGTGCTTGCAGAAGCGCAGGTCTTAGGGGAATTTTAAATTCCCCCGCTTGCCGGCGCGACAGGCCGGTCACGTGAGCGGTTCGCCCAATGAGGGCGAACCAGCTCCGTGATGTCACTGGCCCGCCCCCGGCCAGTGACGCGCCCACCCCCGGCCAGTGACGCGCCCGCCCCCGGCCCGCCCCCTGACGGCTGCAGACAGTGCATGCGGTAAGCAACCGCATGGCCAGGGAAAGCACCCGAGTTATCAGAAGAAGCTATATGATGGGGTAGAAGTAGTTACGGGAGTATTATGGGATGTTTCAGAAGCTGCATCTGACGACCTTCCCTTATCAGCTGCAATGCCTTACAGGTCCTTCCCGCAGTGAAAGGGTTAATCGACAATGCTGCCAGCTGGTAGGACGCACACTACACACCATTCCAGTGTGTTCCAGACAGAGCCTGTGACTGACACCGTAATCAATTTCACTTTCAACAGCACCGCAGGACTGTCCCTGAGCACCTCTGCTTTTTATTTATTTATTTATTTTCTGCTGGCGAATATGATTGAACGTTTCTAATTAACAAGGATCGAAACGGTCCTTTAAAATCCATCCTGCCTTCCCCGGAACCTTTGGGAATAGGGGAGCTTTAAGAACACCACATCTAATGCGTGGTTACATTTGCTTTCTTTCCTCTCGAGTGAACGATAAAGGTTGGATTTCTCAGATGGTATTGATGCCATTTGGTAATGTGCTGCTGAAACCTCTGGTGGTGAAGAAGTTAGGACAGGGGTGGGCAACTCGAGTGCTCAAGGGCCACCAACAGGTCAGGTTTTAAGAATATTCCTGATTCAGGGTGGGCAGTTCCAGTCTTCAAGGGTCACCAGCAGGTTAGGTTTTAAGGATGTCCCTGCTTCAGCACAGATGGCTCAGTCAAGGACTGAGCCACTGATTGAGTTACCTGTGCTGAAGTAGGGATATCTTTAAAACCTGACCTGTTGGTGGACTTTGAGGACTCGCGTTGCTCACCGCTGGGTTAGGTTGATTAGAGAGAACGAAAAATAGTGGTTCAGTTACTATTATAAGGCCTTGCCCCCGCTGCATGCTACAGCGTCCGCTGTGGCGGACACGCGCGCACGAGAGCCCTCCCCGCAATGGCGCCGGGCCCGCTGCGAGGGGGGGCCGCAGTGCTCGCGCGAGAGCTACTCCTGCTCGCAATAGAATTGAGAGCAGGACTCGCGTCGAGCGATTAGGCACGCCCCCCGGCGGTTCAGCCAATGAGGGCGAACCTGCCAGGTGCCGTCATGGCCGCGCCCCCGTCACTCCTCCACCACGCCCCCCCCCGGTCTCTGCTCCTGCAGTGTGCTGCAGACCGGGGAATCGCCGGAACGCGCAGCCAAAAGCGCGGGCGCGCATTACAGCGCCGTGACCGGGGCCTTAGCCTAAGGGAGCAGGGAGCATTGCAAAATTTTGCAATGCTTTGTCTTCCGTTAGTGAAGGGGTTGATGAAGCAATCACATCGATTAGGCTTTAAAACACACGTCAGGCTGTGTATGATTAGGACTTTCCTTGCAAATTTTATGATGCAAAGTCCATGCTCCATTGTAGTTGCTAATGCGATTCTTCTTGCCTCTTTGTGTTTACGTTCAGGAGAAATACACTGTATTTTACAGGGCAATCTGGACAGTGATAGTGGCAAGGCACGATTTCTAGATTAAGGGTATTATTCTGAATTTGCCAATTGATCTGGTTTTTTTTGGCCAAAATGCCCCAATTGGTCAATGGAGAATTTTGGCTGAGACTGGCCCAACAAGCTACTTCGGCAGATAAAGAATAAGCTGCTTAAATGCCACAGTACCGCTAGGATGGACCTAGCAGGGCATGGCCAAGGCAAGCTACAAGCCATTAGTACTACAGATGTAGCAAGGCTTAGTGTCCTCAGTGTCTTTGCTACGTACGGTCATGGCACCGAAGGATTAATGAGACGGAGAGTCCAATTCAGAAGCATGGACCCTCCACAGCTCCATCGTGGAAGACACTGTCCCTGGCGCCGCAAACTTTTGCTTGTACGTTCGCGGTGCCGAGGACAGTAACTCTTGCTACATCTTCAAGTATATCATGGGCATTTGCTTGTTTTTCTTGGGGAAGATCATGCTGATGACTTTGATGGAGCAGCCAGCACGAGCAAAATGGAAGAGGAGCCCCTTCCCCTTTTCGGCATCCAGGTAACAGTCGCGTCATGTGATTTGGAAGTACTGGAGGTCCCCCCCCCCAGCACTGTAAACAATCTAAGAGATTGATACTTTAAAAAAAACTAACCGATAGATAAGTACCATTCTTTTTTAAATCATTTATTGGCAATCAATACTAAATATGACAAATAACACAAATTAACTTTTTGCACGTAAATAAAGCTATTAGAGATGTTTTAAAGCAGCAGACTGTGTAATTTTAGATCTCTTCTAGTGCTTTCCAACACTGTTTTTATTTTTTACATCTGATGCTTTGTTTAAGAGATATAAGCGTTTGAAATATTAAGTGTCCGGGACATTTAAATGGAGTCTTCCCACTTCAGACATTGAAATATTAACATTATATGAGTTATGAGGCAGTTTTGGAGATGCAATAATCCGCCCATCCTACATAGTGATGCATGTTTCCTTATTACGCTCTCGACAAAACGTGCTGTTTTAAATGACCCATTCCAAAGTGTGGGGAAACCGTTTCATGCGAGGAGAATCCTGCTTGTGCAGCCAACACAACCTATACAAACAAATTCCTCAAAATGCAGGTCTCCTCTACGACAGCATTGTGATAGCCAAGAACAGAGGAGAAACAATGTTTCATGTGGATGAAAGGTCCATATGGGACCTCAAACGTTGTTTCTCCTCTGTTCTTGGCTGTCACAATTAATGAAGAATTGCATTGTGACCTTGTGAGGAGAGCTCTGCTTTGTACCTCTATCTCAGAGGAGATCTGCACTTTGAGGAATTTATTTTAAATGGTCTACCATGCAAAAGCCATCCGGACACACTGCTCTTATGGTCCCACATGAGTTTATAACTTAACCGGGTGACTGTGAGAAGATCTCGAACCCGGGTGGCACAAACTACAGCTATACTCTGTGCTGGAAGCACCTAATATATTTTGAATTATCAACCTTTAAAGAAGCACCCATGGTTTGATTTTTTCTTTAATATATATATATTGTCAAATAGAACAGTTGGCACTCCTTAGCTGCTGATAGGCTGTAGGTGCTTGCCCCATATAGATAATATAGACATATATATATATAGTTGGGAAGCATGGGGTATATAGAGCTGAACCGCTCTAATTTCAGCTCTGGGAACCACCTGCTTCCCGAGATACGTTCCTCTGTAGGGGGTGCCGGTAGCAGCTCAAACTGGGCTTGTTCAGTATATCAGAATGGCGGTTTAAATGGCCAAAAGGAAGCCGTGATGTCATCCCTTGTGAATTCCTATTGGCCCATGTGATTGGGACATTTAAACCTTTCAGGGCTACCACCAGTACCCTATACGCATGTAAGTATCTCAGGAAGCAGGAGGTCCAAAGCACCGAAATGAATTATTTATTTATTTATTTATAAAATATTTTACCAGGAAGTAATACATTGAGAGTTACCTCTCGTTTTCAATTATGTCCTGGGCACAGAGTAAGCCAAATAATACATGGTTACAAAGTTACATAAATGAACAGGGTATACATTATATACAAGACATTGCGTGCACAGTTAGAGAAAATATACCCTATTTCCTGGATTGTAAGACGCCATCAATTCTAAGACGCACCCTTGATTTAATAAAAAAAATTGGGAGGAAAAAAATCTCATTGTATTAAATGTGCAGAATTTTTTTGTTTATTTTTTTAACTAGCAGGGTCACATGACACTTCAATAACTAATGGGGAGAGAGAGGCAGACACAGAATGGGGAGCGACAGGCAGAATGGGGTAGAGAGAATGGGAGGGAAGGGGGGAGACAGAATGGGAGGGAAGGGGGGGGAAGAGAATGGGGGGGGAAGAGAATGGGGGGGAGAGAATGGGGGGGAAGAGAATGGGGGGGGGAGGAAAGAGAATGGGGGGAGGAGGAAAGAGAATGGGGGGGGAAGAGAATGGGGGGGGGGGAGAGAATGGGGGGGGAGAAAATGGGGGGGGGGGGAACACACAGACCAGAGAGAGAGAGACAGATATGGCAGGGGGGGGGGGGGATTTTAGCTATTTACATTTAGTGTCCCCTTTTTATGATGTTACCAAATACCTTTTTACTCTTGTACTCATTGCTTTCCTTAAAGTAAAAAGAACATGTTCTAACAATCTCCTCTCTTGCTTTTGAGAGCAGAGAGACAGACACAGAGAGAGACACACACACTGAGACACATACACACACGCAGACAGAGAGAGACACAGAGATTGACACACAGACAGAGACACACACAGACAGAGACACACACAGACAGAGACACACACAGACAGAGACACACACAGACAGAGAAACACACAGACAGAGAGACACACACACACAGAGAGAGAGAGACACACACAGACAGAGACACACACAGACAGAGACACACACAGACAGAGACACACACAGACAGAGACACACACACACAGAGAGACACACACACACACACAGACAAACACATACAGAAACACATCCAGAGACACACAGAGAGACACAGCTACCTCTGCACTTCCTGCATTTCACACGGGGATTCAGGGCAATGTTGATGTGCCCTGGCTGGCATTTCCGATCTCTGTGCTCCTCATGGGAAGGGAAGAGGGAAGGGGGGGGGGGGTAATCACAGCCATGTGCTTTTCATGCACATTGTGAATATCCCGGCCGGCATCTGCAGCAGCGCGCCCTAGCTGATTTTTTTTTTAATACATCGATTCTAGAACGCAGACCTATTTTAGCAATGTGAAAATAGGAAAAAAAGTGCGTCCTGGAATCGAGGAAATACGGTATATTATGGGCGTATGAAACAGTTACAGACCAGATTAAAGTGTGAGACAGCCTTAGATTTGAAAGAACTTAAACTGGTGGTGGATATGAGAGTCTCTGGTAGGTTGTTCCAGTTTTGGGGTGCACGGAAGGAGAAGGAGGAACGTCCGGATACTTTGTTGAGTCTTGGGACCATGAACAGTCTTTTGGAGTCTGATCTCAGGTGATAGGTCTCAGGTGAATGGGGGCTCAGCTCCGGAGACCCCCGAGGGGGGGGGGGAGAGAGAATTTTTTTTAAAGAGCATATGTTCTTTATAGGGTCAAAATCAGTGAGATTTGGTGATTCTGGGACACAAAATGGCATTTTCATAGAAAAGTGATAAATTGTTATCGTCATTAACCCATTAGCTGCAGTGTCACGAGGTCTGGCACGCCAGAGGCCTCATGAAGCAGTAGCTACATCACAGGCTTTTTGCTAGTTTGCTAGGAGAGATTGTGTTTGCGCTGAACGCAATCAAAATGGAAGAGGAGACTCCTCCCCTTCTGCTTGTGTCAACAGTGACATCACGATCATGTGTTCACTTCCATGAAGCGATCACTGTATTGCAATGGACTGTGGCACTCTGTTGCTATGGCTCCATGAGCACTCAAAAGGTTAATGTCTACGAGACGCTGATGCTACAGATAAGCGAGTCTGACTCCGATTTAACGAGATACTGCAAATCAGTGAGAGGTGACACGTCTGTACACCGCTGATCCTAAACCGCCCAGAACCTTTTTCTGCTGTAAGGTAATCTTCCGGGACAGCTCTTTGAGATAACATGCATCATCCTCACTGAATCAGCACAGGGATGTCCTGTCATCTGTCTTACACACACTCCTGATAGTTCCAAGTGCCAGAGTCAATTCTGTCCCTACCTAACCATCCACCTCTTATCAGCATCAATACCGGGCCGTCTGTCTACAGCGTAGATGAATGTAAAATACTGCTGCTGTGCTAGCAGCCTATTAGCAGCAATTATAACTGGTGACTATAGCCGGTGTGATATGCCTGGACTACAGGAATTTAGGATGTTGCTTCAGAACTAAATGTATAAAGGACCATAATTACTCATCAGTCTTCTGCCATAAGACAAGTGGCGTAGCTCGAAATGCGCGGTCCCCCGGGCAAAAACTATTTCAGGGCCCCATTAATATTAATACTGACTGCAATTGTTTTCTCCCTCCCCCATCCTCTCCCTGATCCTCTCTCTCATCTCTCCCCATCCCTCCTCCTCCTCATCATCATCTCCCCTTCTCATCATCTCTCCCCCTCCTACAAATGCATAATAAAAACTTACACCCCCTCCCCAATACATAATAAAAACATACACCCACTCCCCAGTACATAATAAAAACATACACCCATCCCCAATACATAATAAAAACATACACCCTCTCCCCAATACATAATAAAAACATACACTCCCCTCCCCAATACATAATAAAAACATTCACCCCCTCCCCAATACATAATAAAAACATACACTCCCCTCCTCAATACATAATAAAAACACACCCCCTCCCCAATACATAATAAAAACACACCCTCTCCCCAATACATAATAAAAATACACCCCCCTCCCCAATACATAATAAATAAACCCCCTCCCCAACACATAATAACAATACACCCCCTCCCCAATACATAATAAATACCCCCCTTTCCCAATACATAATAAATACCCCTCCCCAATACATAATAAATACCCCTCCACAATACATAATATATATCCCCCTCCCCAATACATAATAAATACCCCTCCCCAATACATAATAAATAACCCTCTCCTCAATACATAATAAATAACCCCCCTCCCAATACATAATAAATACCCCGAATTAGCTTGGTCTCATGCCGGGACCCGGTGGTGACTGGCGGGCTGGCGGGCTGGCGCATAAAGCAGTTGCCGCCGGCCCCAGCTTTCCCCTGCTGCAGGCTTCTCTTCCTCACACACTGTTCCACACGGAATGTCAGCGCGTTCAAGTGCGCCGAAGTCAGCATGTTCCGGTGCGCCAGCCAGGGACAGAGTGTGAGGGAGAGAAACCCACAGCAGGGGAGAGCTGGTCCCGGCGGTAACTGCTTTGTGCGGCCACGGGCCCGCCAGCAACCACCAGGTCCCAGTCTGTCCCCCCGTCAGCCGCAGCATACCAGAAGAGCGGGCCCGCCAAGAGGATGGGCACCCGTACTTTGCCCGGGCTTCCCGGAATATAGCTACGCCCCTGCATAAGACACATTCCGGTGATGGATAACATTACCATACTGTACATCCCATTGAAGTCAACGGTTTAATGTGTCTTTCAGGGACAGAAGGTATCCTTTGGCAGACGACTGCCTAGTGAATGTGGTCCAGAATGTCTTTAGAAGGTCAACCCCTCCAATAGCCAAAGTGTACAGATGTAGATAACCTTACTGTGTCCGGTGTCATGTGACCTCAGTGGGCACGGCACCAAAGAATTAACTTCCCATCCAGAAGCATGGACCACCCTGCAGTGCAATCGCGACAGACACTTTATCTGGTGCCGGAGACAGTGAGTCTAGCTACACTACATCTGTACTGATAGCAGTGATATGTTGAAGAGGTTACCTCTGGGTGATTAATGCATTTTTTTAAAATCAAAAACTGATACTGTATCTATAAATATTTGAAGCCATTTTTTAAAGTTACTGTAGTTTGTAAACATAGTGAGCTGGAACTTGGGAGGGGTTTCTGGTCCTCTGGCTGCTCCCTTTTTTGCGATGTCACTTTGTGTTCAACAAGAGCTTGCATCAGGTAAAGCCCCCTCTCTGTTCCATTCCCCTTATTTTCATTGACTCTGATACGAACAAGATAAGAGTAAAGAAAAGTCTTGATTAACAAACACATTCCAATTTACAGGTCTTTATGAAATAATGCTTACAAGAAACAACGCAACAAGTCTTTGCTTTAAGCATGGTTACATTTGTTTAAAGGCGCCAATTACATTGTTAAGTTTGTCTACGTTTTTACTTTAGCTATGAGGGATTACACCTTGGATAAACTCTAACATGCAAAACGGTGGCAATATCCTGCAATTGAAAATGTTTAAATAGCCAAAGTAAAGGTTTCTTTTTATGAATGAATAAAAATGTAGTGATAGTGCCCGAAACCAAGAAATTGTAGACCTATTAAATGTAATGGAAAATGCCTAATTTTGGGACAGTGTATATTCCAAAAAGCACCAATTACAAAAATGAACCCATTAAATACAGACATTTGTGCACATTCGCAAAATTAACCATGCATTCTATTGCATGCGTTGTAATGTTGCTCATTCCCATCTGAATTCTACAACAGTTATCGGAAACACCAGTCCTTACTAGAGCCAGGTGCTACGTCCTCAGGATTTACAACTGAGCCTTGGGGTCAAGTTACTCCTTGGAAAAGAAAGCCCCTAACATAGAAATGTCAGCAGGAGCTAAAGGGCTCGATTCAATTAAAGGCTGAGTTATTGTGTGCGTCTGGATGCTTTTCTAAGCAGTTCTGAAGCCAACCAAGGGAGAGTATCTTGGTGCTTCAGAAAGAGGCTGTGAACTCATATGTGGGGTAATTATCAGGCTTGCTATAACCTTTCGCTGATTGAGGGGCCTGAAATGTACTGCAAAAGGATAACAGGCACCAAATAAATAGAGATGTCCAAACCTTTCCAAAATGCGTTCGCAAACGTTTTTATTTTACCTAAACCGGTTCCTGGCGAACCAGTTCTCAGAACTTTTAAAAGAGGCAATCCAAGATGGTGGATTTTTTTGCGAATGTATTTTGTAATGTGACAGGGTTGCTTGTACTATTGTGGAAGTTAAATGCATGTTTGCTTTTTGGCATCAAGTGCACCACCTTTCTTTTTTTCTGTTTTGCTTTTTGCTGGGTCCAGCGATTTTTTTTGTTTCCTTTATCTGAAACTTTAGTAACCTTTAATATGGTGTCGTGAGGTCAGTCAGTATAATGCAGGTATGGTTAATGTTAAACAATGTAACTGTTACATAAGCCTATAATATACATCTTCTCTAACTGTGCATGCAATGTATTGTATATAATGTATACCCTGTTCATTTTTGTAACTGTACTTGTAACCATGTATTATTTGTCATATTAACTATGCCCAGGACATACTTGAAAACGAGAGGTAACTCTCAATGTATTTCTTCCTGGTAAAACATTTGATAAATAAATGTTACACAGTCATGGCAGTCTCTGTTAAAAAGGAAAAGGGTGTTTCCTTCCTGCATACCATCCAGGGTAGATTATACCATAGTATGGGGGGGGGTTAAAGTAAGTGATACTGAATGTCATTTATTTTGCAGAGTAAAGACATGCATGGGATGTTTGTGATAGGTACTGTTTTTTGGGGCTTGCTATAGAAAATTGTATGTTGTGTGAAGTGTATTATGTTTGCTAATTGTGTAAGTTTTGGGAGACAACTCCTCTGTATGGTTCACTTTATTTGGTTTTGTCCTAATTAGCCAGTAATAAAAGGGAGGGGGTTTCTTTCCCTATGGTCTTTTTCTGCACTCATTGTTGCTGCTATGTGATATGAGGTTGTTCCCTTCTGCACTCCTTGTTGCTGCTACGTGATATGAGGTTGTCCCCTTCTGCACTCCTTGTTGCTGCTATGTGATATGAGGTTGTCCACTTCTGCACTCCTTGATAAAGGACCCGTTGGTCCGAAACGCGTAGGAGGTCCCTGTCTGTGTCCCCCAAGGGGGTGAATTTGTCTCCTACCATGCTGCAATAAAGGAAAAGTTTTTTATTCCACACCTGACTCCCTGGCTGTGCGCCATTCGTTTTTTCTATTGCTATGTGATATGAGGATGTTTCTTTCTGCACTCCTTGTTGCTGCGATGTGATATGAGGATGTCTCTTTCTGCACGCCTTGTTGCGGCTATGTGATATGAGGATGTCTCTTTCGGCACTCCTTGTTGCTGCTATGTGATATGAGGATGTCTCTTTCTGCACTCCTTGTTGCTGCTATGTGATATGAGGTTGTTTCTTTCTGCACTCCTTGTTGCTGCTATGTGATATGAGGTTGTTCCCTTCTGCACTCCTTGTTGATGCTATGTGATATGAGGTTGTTTTTTCTGCACTCCTTGTTGCTGCATGTGATATGAGGTTGTTCCCTTCTGCACTCCTTGTTGCTGCTACGTGATATGAGGTTGTCCCCTTCTGCACTCCTTGTTGCTGCTATGTGATATGAGGTTGTCCACTTCTACACTCCTTGTTGCTGCTCTGTAATATGAGGTTGTTTCTTTCTGCATTCCTTGTTGCTGCTATGTGATATGAGGATGTCTCTTTCTGCACTCCTTGTTGATGCTATGTGATATGAGGTTGTCTCTTTCTGCACTCCTTGTTGCTGCTATGTGATATGAGGTTGTTTCTTTCTGCACGCCTTGTTGCTGCTATGTGATATGAGGATGTTTCTTTCTGCACTCCTTGTTGCTGCTCTGTGATATGAGGTTGTTCCCTTCTGCACTCCTTGTTGTTGCTTTGTGATATGAGGTTGTTCCCTTCTGCACTCCTTGTTGTTGCTATGTGATATGAGGTGGTTCCCTTCTGCACTCTTTGTTGCTGCTATGTGATATGAGGTTGTTCCCTTCTGCACTCCTTGTTGCTGCTATGTGATATGAGGTTGTTTCTTTCTGCACTCCTTGTTGCTGCTATGTGATATGAGGTTGTTTCTTTCTGCACTCCTTGTTGCTGCTATGTGATATGAGGTTGTTTCTTTTTGCACTCCTTGTTGCTGCTATGTGATATGAGGATGTCTCCTTCTGCACACCTTGTTGCTGCTATGTGATATGAGGTTGTTCCCTTCTGCACTCCTTGTTGCTGCTATGTGATATGAGGTTGTTTCTTTCTGCACTCTTTGTTGCTGCTATGTGATATGAGGTTGTTCCCTTCTGCACTCCTTGTTGCTGCTATGTGATATGATGTTGTTTCTTTCTGCACTCCTTGTTGCTGCTATATGATATGAGGTTGTTCCCTTCTGTACTCCTTGTTGCTGCTATGTGATATGAGGATGTTTCTTTCTGCACTCCTTGTTGCTGCGATGTGATATGAGGATGTCTCTTTCTGCACGCCTTGTTGCGGCTATGTGATATGAGGATGTCTCTTTCGGCACTCCTTGTTGCTGCTATGTGATATGAGGATGTCTCTTTCTGCACTCCTTGTTGCTGCTATGTGATATGAGGTTGTTTCTTTCTGCACTCCTTGTTGCTGCTATGTGATATGAGGTTGTTCCCTTCTGCACTCCTTGTTGATGCTATGTGATATGAGGTTGTTTTTTCTGCACTCCTTGTTGCTGCATGTGATATGAGGTTGTTCCCTTCTGCACTCCTTGTTGCTGCTATGTGATATGAGGTTGTTCCCTTCTGCACTCCTTGTTGCTGCTATGTGATATGAGGTTGTTCCCTTCTGCACTCCTTGTTGGTGCTATGTGAAATGAGGATGTTCCCTTCTGCACTCCTTGTTGCTGCTTTGTGATATGAGGATGTTTCTTTCTGCACTCCTTGTTGGTGCTCTGTGATATGAGGTTGTTGCCTTCTGCACTCCTTGTTGCTGCTATGTGATATGAGGTTGTTCCCTTCTGCACTCCTTGTTGCTGCTATGTGATATGAGGATGTTCCCTTCTGCACTCCTTGTTGCTGCTATGTGATATGAGGATGTTTCTTTCTGCACTCCTTGTTGCTGCTATGTGATATGAGGTCGTTCCCTTCTGTACGCCTTGTTGCTGCTATGTGATATGAGGTTGTTCCCTTCTGCACGCCTAGTTGCTGCTATGTGATATGAGGTTGTTTCTTTCTGCATTCCTTGTTGCTGCTATGTGATATGAGGTTGTTCCCTTCTGCACTCCTTGTTGCTGCTATGTGATATGAGGTTGTTCCCTTCTGCACGCCTTGTTGCTGCTATGTGATATGAGGTTGTTTCTTTCTACACTCCTTGTTGCGGCTATGTGATAGGAGGTTGTTTCTTTCTGCACTCCTTGTTGCTGCTATGTGATATGAGGTTGTTTCTTTCTGCACTCCTTGTTGCTGCTATGTGATATGAGGTTTTTTCTTTCTGCACGCCTTGTTGCTGCTATGTGATATGAGGTTGTTCCCTTCTGCACTCCTTGTTGCAGCTATGTGATATGAGGTTGTTCCCTTCTGTATGCCTTGTTGCTGCTATGTGATATGATGTTGTTCCCTTCTGTACGCCTTGTTGCTGCTATGTGATATGAGGTTGTTTCTTTCTGCACTCCTTGTTGCTGCTATGTGATATGAGGTTGTTCCTTTCTGCACGCCTTGTTGCTGCTATGTGATATGAGGTTGTTCCCTTCTGCACTCCTTGTTGCTGCTATGTGATATGAGGTTGTTCGCTTTCTGCACTCCTTGTTGCTGCTATGTGATATGAGGTTGTTTCTTTCTGCACTCCTTGTTGCTGCTATGTGATTTGAGGTTGTTCCCTTCTGCACGCCTTGTTGTTGCTATGTGATATGAGGTTGTTCCCTTCTGCACTCCTTGTTGCTGCTATGTGATATGAGGTTGTTTCTTTCTACACTCCTTGTTGCTGCTATGTGATATGAGGATGTCTCTTTCTGCACGCCTTGTTGCTGCTATGTGATATGAGGTTGTTCCCTTCTGCACGCCTTGTTGATGCTATGTGATATGAGGTTGTTCCCTTCTGCACGCCTTGTTGCTGCTATGTGATATGAGGTTGTTTCTTTCTGCACTCCTTGTTGCTGCTATGTGATATGAGGATGTTCCCTTCTGCACTCCTTGTTGCTGCTATGTGATATGAGGATGTTTCTTTCTGCACTCCTTGTTGCTGCTATGTGATATGAGGTTGTTTCCTTCTGCACGCCTTTTTGCTGCTATGTGATATGAGGTTGTCTCTTTCTGAACTACTTGTTGCTGCTATGTGATATGAGGTTGTCTTTTTCTGCACTCCTTGTTGCTGCTATGTGATATGAGGTTGTTTCTTTCTGCACTCCTTGTTGTTGCTATGTGATATGAGGTTGTTTCTTTCTGCACTCCTTGTTGCTGCTCTGTGATATGAGGTTGTTTCTTTATGCACTCCTTGTTGCTGCTACGTGATATGAGGTTGTCCCCTTCTGCACTCCTTGTTGCTGCTATGTGATATGAAGTTGTCCCCTTCTGCACTCCTTGTTGCTGCTATGTGATATGAGGTTGTTCCCTTCTGCACTCCTTGTTGCTGCTATGTGATATGAGGTTGTTTCTTCCTACACTCCTTGTTGCTGCTATGTGATATGAGGATGTCTGTGGAACTTCAGTGAAAGGATGCAAACTTTCTAATGCAGATATTGCTGGCTACTCTGTGGCTGGAGACATCACGCTGGGGGAACTCGTTGTTTTACACCTGAATGTGGAATACCTAATAAAAAGAAGGTTCAGGGAACATCAAAAGCCTCTTTCATTCTTCCCAGGGTCTGATGCTGCTGCTTCTTTAAATAAAAAGGCTGGGACTCAACCTTTCACATATGTATGTATGTATGTATGTATATATATATATATGTATGTATGTATGTACTGCTGCGGCCAAGTTTATTCGAGCATTTGCCCGTTCTTGGCCGCAGCAGTAGCCTGGCGCGCACCCGAGGGTGACGGGCGCGCGCCGAAGCAGCGGAAGAGCGCCCTCCGATCGGGGCGCTCTCCCTACCGCTGCCGGGTCCGCCGGGTCCCCCGGAACCCCTTGCCGCCGTCCCCCACATCGCGGGACACCAGGGCTCCCTCGGGGAGCCCTGGACGCGCGTGCAGGGGGCGCAGGCTCCCGAAGACGCGTGACCGCGCGTCTATGACGCGCGGCACGCCGAGGGGCGGCCACTAGCAAACCGGGAAATCTCCCGGCTTGCGGATCTGGCCGCACTGCATTTAAGTGTGTCGGCAGTGTATGTATGTATGTTGTAGCAGGGGGTCTCCGGAGCTGAACCCCATTTGTTTCAGCTCTGGGGATGCCTGCTTCTGGAGATATTTACCTGTGAATTAGGTGCCGGTAGCCACTCTCCTCTCACAATATGTCCGCTCTTCAGATATCTCCCAGCCTGCGGGTCAATAGAAAGCTGTGACGTCATCGGTATGGCTTCCTATTGGCCTATGTGATGCGGGAGCTTCAAACTTGAAAGCCCTACTTGCCTGAGCCAGAGCAGCTACTTCAGAGGGAAGTATCTCCAGAAGTAGGGGGTCCAAGTAGCTGAAATTAACGGGGTTCAGAATATTTTTTTTATAACTGTCGCCATCTTGGATTGATCTTTACTGGTTTAAAGTTTTGCAAAATCCCATGTTTCCACCATCAATTTGCTGTTTGGGCAATGGATCGCAGCTCAGTCACAATTCGCAAGTGATTCGTCAAATGGTTTCCCCTCACCAGCAAAACCCATATTTGAGTCTGTGGCTGGGAAAGCATCATTAATTGAAATGGTTGGGAACTTTTTACTGCACGGTGACAGAACCCCAGGACAACTAAGAAAAGGGGGACCTGACTAGAGGACAAGGTCCCTTTAAGAGGATAGGGTTAAAGCAGCGATACTACTTCCTCCCCGCCTCCTATTTTTCTTATCTGTATATGTAAAGCATGTGGCAATGTCTAATTCCACATTCTTACCTAAGCTGGCAATCGTTTGGTGCCCATGTTATAAATCAAAATCCTGATTGTGTACCTAACATTCATTGGCTGTCTTTCAGTTATAATCAATCTTTCAGTCAGTGTAACTCAGCAGCTACAAGTATCCTTATATTACTAAGGTAACATTATCTATTGTTACAGTTAGTTTACAGCTCAAACTGCTGGGAACATTGGCAACAAATGATCACAAACAGGAAAGTGTTGCAAACATCTTGCACTGCTTGGGACTTGGGTTAAAACCTGCTATAGAAATCAAAGGATGCTTTAAAACTCATTAAAAAATGGTGTTGAATTGGACAAAAAAATGAAGTTAGAATGATCTAATACTACAGAACTGATTAATTCTATAAAAATAAAACATATAAGATTTCACATGTTTTTTTTTTTTTGTAACTTAATTTTATTGCATTTTTCCAAACAAGTGATACAGAATACAGTATACATTACATTCATTTTTAGTGTTAATCTCCGCTATAGACAATACCGTATGTCAGCTTGTGAGACATATCCCGGTTTTTCGGGCCCTACTCGACCGGATTGTTTTGGGTAGACTAGCAATAAAGATAATAACATAATTCACATAGTACGATTGATTCAAATTGACAAACACAAAATCAATAAAGAAAAAAAAAAAAAGAAAAAAAAATTTAATAAAAAAAAAAAAAAGGAGGCGGGTAGGAAGGGGGTAAAGGGGGGGGCGTGGCCGGAAGAGGAGCATCGACTCGTGCTAGGTCTCTTCACCGCTCCTAGTAAGGTTCTTTGTGGGTTGCGTCCTCTCCAGTTTAACACCTCTGTAGGCGTTCTGTCTATTTGTCTGTGTAGTCGTTGTGAGCTGAGTTTCCGCTCCTAAAGGAGAACGCACCTTCATCTATCACAGCCAGATTGTGTTCCTCTCAACCCCGGGGATATCCGTCTGCGCCAGCCAAGGCGTCCATACTTTGAGATAATTGGTGCCAGTGTCGTTAACTAGACTCGTCAACTTTTCCATCTGGCAGATAAACCACAATCGATTTCGAATCTTTGGGATACTTGGAATTTCGGGGCGTTTCCATAGTGCTGCTATCTCGCTCCGTGTGGCTATTGCAAAATGTGCTATTAGTTTATTGTTTGCTTTGGACAGGCCCGTTAGTGGTCTATTCAAGAGGAATAGCCATGGGTCTGGGGGAATAGTGAGGTCGAAGACTCTCTGTATCCAATGTCTAATTTCTTCCCATAGTGGGGAGATACGCGGGCAAGACCACAGCATATGTAACAGATCGGCCGTTCCTCCGCACTGCCGGGGGCATAGTGAGGAGGATCCAGGCACGAACTTGGCTAATTTCATTGGGGTGAGGTACCACCGCATTAGGACGTTATATGCGTTCTCCTTTAGTGTGGTACATATGGAGCTTTTTGCCGTGGCCATATATATAGCGTTCCACTCGTCATCTTCTAATGTCTCTCCCAGGTCTCTTTCCCATTGGGTTCTAAATGACGGTGACTGCTGTCTAAAGCTCGCAGAATCAACTACTTCCTTGTACAATTGTGATGTGAGTCCCTTTGTGTCGGTCTCGGCCAGACAGAGCTTTTCGAATGACGTCAGGGGGGGGTATGGGGCAAATTTGTTATAAAATGCTCGAAGCTGGAGGTACCTAAAAAATTCTGAGTGGGGTATATCTTTTTCTTCTCTGACGTGATCAAACGTTTTAATCTTGCTATTGTAACCCTCCAGATCTTTAATTCGTATATAACCTTTATGTTTCCAAATTGATGCATCTCCCTCCAGAAGGCCAGGAGCGAACTTGGGATTGTTCCAAATTGGGGACATCGAAGAATTACTCGTTGTGAGAGAGTATTTAGTCTTATTAGCCTCCCAGATAGACAACGAGTTGGTCATTGAGGAAAGCGGCATGTTAGCAGATCGTCGTGCTGTTTTAGGTAGCCAAATCAAGTTGCGTATTTTTAAAGGAGCGCAGGCAGCACTCTCTAATTCCACCCACCGTTTTAAATGTGGACTGGATTGCCATTGAACAATTTGGCTTAATTGAGCCGCTTTGTAATATGAGAGCAGGCAGGGTACCGCTAGGCCCCCTGCTAGGACAGATCTTTTCATATTTAATTTGTTGACTCTCGGTTTTTTCCCTCCCCAGATAAATTTAGAGATTGCAGACTGAAGTGAGAGCAAATCCTTCAGTCTGAGTGGCACTGGTAACGTCTGGAAAAGGTATAGGATACGGGGGAGTAGGTTCATTTTGACGCTATGTATCCTACCTATCCAGGATATTCGTATAGAGGACCATTTATGGAGGTCAGCTATCAACGTCCGAATTAGGTTGGGGTAATTTGCATTGTAGATGTCTTTGGTGTTCTTGGCTATGTGGACTCCTAGATATTTTATGTATTTCTGTTGCCAGTGGAAGTTAAAATTCAGTTGCAATAACTTCTCTACGTGTCTAGGGAGATTGATGTTGAGGGCTTCAGATTTAGCTTGATTTATTTTAAATCCCGAAATGCTCGAGAATCTGTCCAATAAATCCAACAGGTTTGGCAAGGAGGTGAGGGGCTTTGAAATAATTAGTAGGATATCATCTGCGTACAGGGCCGCTTTATGTGTTTGAGAATATACGTTTAACCCTGAGATGTCCGGGTTGCCTCTAATTTGCGCCGCCAGTGGTTCTATACATAGAGCGAACAGGAGAGGGGATAATGGGCATCCCTGTCTCGTGCCACTCTTAATTTGAAAGGGGAGAGATGGAAAGCCCTGGTGTATTACCCTGGCGGTAGGTCCTGAGTACAGCGAGAGAATCGCTCTACTCACCTGATCCCCAAAGCCAAATGCCGCAAGCGTCTCCTTCAGGTAAGGCCAGTCTATCCTATCAAAAGCTTTTTCTGCATCCAGACTTAACAGCATACTTTGTGTGTTATTTTTAGTGGCCAATTCTACCAGATCAATAAATCGCCGGGTATTGTCCGCTGCCTGTCTGCCTTTAATGAATCCGACCTGATCTGGGTGTATAAGTCTGGGTAGGATTAGACATAATCTATTGGCCAATAGTTTAGCGTATATTTTAATATCAGTATTGATTAGGGATATGGGCCTATAACTTTTGCAGTCCAGCGGATCTTTACCTGGTTTATGGATTAATGATATAGACGCCTGTAACATCTCTCTGGGGATGGGGGCTCCTGCTAATATTGCATTGAACACGTGGAGCAACCTAGGGGCTAGTACTTTGGCAAATTTCTTATAGTATAGCCCCGAGAAGCCATCTGGCCCTGGGGCTTTTGAGGGTTTGAGTTCCTTAATGGCTTGTGACACCTCCTCTATAGTGAAATCAGCGCCCATGGCCTCTCTCTCTGCCTCTGTCAATCTCCCTAGTTTTGAGCTGGCTAAGAAATCTCTCAGCTTCTCGCTCGTTTTAGCGTTATGTGCCACTTTCTCTCCATTATATAGTGTTTCATAGAACGAACCAAATTCTTCTACTATTTTCTTAGGGTTGGCCGTGGGGGTACCTGATTTTAAGCGTATAGCTTGGATATTAAACTTCACTTGTCTGTCTCTTAACGCTCGAGCCAGCATAGTATCCGGCCTGTTCGCTTTTTCGTAAAATTTCCTCCTAGACCAACTCAGCGCGTTATCTGCCCTGGAGGTCAACAACATGTTTAGTTCAATTTTGGTATCTTTCAATTCTTGTAGGGTTTGCGGGTCTGGGTTACTCTTATGGAGTGATGTAAGGGAATGTAATCTCGATTGAAGCTTCATAATTTTTGAGTCCCTTTCCCGTTTTCTCCTAGCTGTGGTGCTAATTAGTATGCCCCTCAGCGTCGCTTTGTGAGCCTCCCATAATACAAACTGGGAATCTACAGAGCCTGTGTTTGTGTGGAAGAATTGAACTATTTCTTCCTTTATTGTCTCATAAATCTCAGGAATTTTTAGGATTGATTCGTTGAGCTTCCAGTTCGCTCCTGGTCTGCCTGTTCGGATGTGCTCGCACCTTAGCTCTATCGGTGCATGGTCAGACCATGAAATATCATGAATCCCAGCTCGGGAGACCATAGGAACCAGTTGGCAAGAGACGAAAAAATAATCAATTCTGCTGTAGGAGCCGTGTGGGTGGGAATAGAACGTATAGTCCCTATCAGTCGGGTGTAGTTCTCTCCATATGTCAGTCAGTTGGTTGTCTTTGAGGCCCTTGCGTAAAGAGGTCCCCACTTTTTTATGTACTGTGCCCGTATTCCCTGATCTGTCTAGATTTGGTTGCATGACCATGTTGATATCCCCTGCGAGTATTACGCCGCCCCTTGCGACGGTGCGTAGAGTCCGAAAAAAGTCTTCAAAGAAGACTGCGTCCTGCTCGCAGGGGGCATAGATTGTGGCTATTGTGATGCATTGCTCCCGTATCGTGCCCACTAGTATAATAAAGCGTCCCTCTGTGTCTCTTTTAATAGTTTGGGCTACAAATGGGATTTTATTATGGAACAAGATGGCCACTCCACGTTTTTTAACCGGTGCGGAGGAAAGGTAGAACTGGGCATAGTCTTTGTCTAGGAATTTAGGCGCGTTGGTCTTGCTAAAATGAGTCTCCTGTAACATTAGGACATCTGCGTGTTTTCGTTTATAGTCAGTGAAAGCTATTTTTCTCTTGGTTGGGCTATTAAAGCCCTTAACGTTATGTGATATAAGGGTTAACGCCATCACTTAATGTGTGAGAAGTGTAACAAACTAACGTTTGATGACTCACCCTGTCCACTTTGTCCCTTGTTCAACTGGCGGACGTTTTTGGTGTTACCATCCGGCAAAGTTCTTGTGTTCTGTCTAGGTCGGCATCCTCCCCGGCCGGGTGGGGAAAGGATTGGGAGGGGTAGGGAGGGAGGAGACAGTACAAGGGAAAACACATAAGGGGTAAAGCAAAATTGGAAACATAAGTTAAACCGCTTTGTAATAATGAAAAAAAATAAAAGAAAA
This sequence comes from Ascaphus truei, assembly GCF_040206685.1. Classification (NCBI taxonomy): domain Eukaryota; kingdom Metazoa; phylum Chordata; class Amphibia; order Anura; family Ascaphidae; genus Ascaphus; species Ascaphus truei. The sequence continues at coordinate 65,063,529 of NC_134491.1, forward strand.
ACCAGAGCTCCCCTCGGGGTCCCCCGAGTGGGAGTCTGACGCCCAATGGGCAGGTCGGTATGCCTGACCTTCCAAAATGGCCGGCTTTCCCTTCCCGGGACCGACCCCCCTGGGACTTGTTTGAGGTCCTGATTCATCAGGGACCTATATGAGGAACACATGTACGACATCGTGGGTGAATCCCACCGGCGCAAAACTGATAACTAACTTAACCTTAAACTGTAGCGTGATTTTTAACTTTATAACGACTTACAGCAGTACCTAAGTTATAGTGAGTGCATATCCATATATATACATGCATATACCCAGCATTTGAATGAACCCAATTATTTAATGAACATATTTAACCCATTAACCCTATATAACATATGAACCATAAATAACATATATAACCTACAACATATACAACAGAAGCAACAGATATTCTATACCATCTAACATACATATAACATAACATACAGAGCCTCATTGAAACTTTATTGGGAAGGGCTCCGCGTCAGATGGTGACAAGTGAATTGAATCTTTCTTTACCCTCTTTCGTTATCCCCCCCCATCCTCCTCCATTTTCATCTTATTCCTCCCCCTCCTTTCATCCTCATCCTCCCCCCCTTCATCCTCACCCCCCCTTTCATCTTCATCCCCCCCCCCTTTCATCCTCATCCCCCCCCCCCTTTCATCCTCATCCCCCCCCCCTTTCATCCTCATCCCCCCCCCCTTTCATCCTCGTCCTCCCCCCCTTTCATCCTCGTCCTCCCCCCCTTTCATCCTCGTCCTCCCCCCCCTTCATCTTCATCCCCCCCCTTCATCTTCATCCCCCCCCTTTCATCCTCATCCCCCCCTTTCATCCTCCCCCTCCCCTTTCATCCTCCCCCTCCTCTTTCATCCTCCCCCTCCCCTTTCATCCTCCTCCCCCCTTTCATCCTCCTCTCATCCCCCACCTCTATCCATTCCCCCCCCCCCCCCGTGTCCCCGGCCCCTGCGCTATCGCGGACCGTCCCCCTCTGCATCTTGGGCAGAGTCTCCCTGCAATGTGCGCAGTCACGTGGGGCCGCACCGTCCTCTCGCGAGAGAGCGGCCCCTGGCTCGTCGCCTGGCAGTGACGTCAGCGGCAAAGCCCGCGAAAACCGGAGCCGCTCCCGCGGAGCACAGGGAGGGATAGAGGCAATATGGCTGCCCTCCAAAAGTCAGCGACGGACCCGCTCGCGACCAGGAGGGCAGCCGCAGGTCCGGGAGAGCAGCCGCAGGTCTGGAAGGGCATCCGCAAGTGCGGAAGGGCATCCGCAAGTGCGGGGGGGCATCCGCAAGTGCGGGGGGGCATCCGCAAGTGCGGGGGGGCATCCGCAAGTGCGGGGGGGCATCCGCAGTAGTGGGGTGGGGTGGGTAGCTGCAGTAGTGGGGGTGGGGTGGGTAGCTGCAGTAGTGGGGTGGGTAGCTGCAGTAGTGGGGGTGGGGAGGCTGGTAGCTGCAGTAGTGGGGTGGGGAGGCTGGTAGCTGCAGTAGTGGGGTGGGGGGGCTGGTAGCTGCAGTAGTGGGGTGGGGGGGGGGTAGCTGCAGTAGTGGGGTGGGGGGGGTAGCTGCAGTAGTGGGGTGGGGGGGGGTAGCTGCAGTAGTGGGGTGGGGGGGGGTAGCTGCAGTAGTGGGGTGGGGGGGGGGTAGCTGCAGTAGTGGGGTGGGGGGGGGGTAGCTGCAGTAGTGGGGTGGGGGGGGGGGTAGCTGCAGTAGTGGGGGGGGGGTGGGGGGGGTAGCTGCAGTAGTGGGGGGGGGGTGGGGGGGGTAGCTGCAGTAGTGGGGGGGGGGGTGGGGGGGGTAGCTGCAGTAGTGGGGGGGGTAGCTGCAGTAGTGGGGTGGGGGGGGGGGGTAGCTGCAGTAGTGGGGTGGGGGGGGGGGGGGTAGCTGCAGTAGTGGGGTGGGGGGGGGGTAGCTGCAGTAGTGGGGTGGGGGGGGTAGCCGCAGGAGTAGGGGGGGTGTAGTCGCAGGAGCAGGGGGGGTAGCTGGGTCACCGGAGGACGCGCTTACGATGCCTCCCTCCGGGTGAAGCAAGACACTGCAGCTGAAACACCCCAGCTGGAAGGTAAAACGAAAAGGCAAAATGACATGATGAAGGTTCTGAACACCAAAAGGGATCCCTTTTATATGATTATTTCTTTGCTTGAGCACTTCCAAATTTCATGGGGTGAGAACTCAGTTATGGGCCGCTGCTGATCCCGTTGCTCCTGCCGCCGACCGCGGAGCCCCCGCTTTGCTCCACGTGGGTAAGGGTACGTCTGCGTCTCCTGCTTCTGCTCGTGGGGATGCCCGCAAGACCTCCGCCGCTCCCCCTGCGCCCAGCTTGCCGAGGAATCCCTCGCCGTCTTCCAGGCGTCTCAAGGTATGTGCTACCCCATTCCGCAGCACCATTACTGCACATGGGAATAGCCACCGGTATCTAATCTGCTGGTCCCTCAGAATTCTTGTAATGGGGGCTAGGGATTTTCTTTTGGCCAGCGTGGCAGGGGACAGGTCTTGGAACACCTGGAATCTCACTTTATCAAACTCCATATGTTTAGTGTCCCGTGATATCTTGCATACCTCTTCTTTTGTGCGGTAATGGTGGAACCTGATAACAATGTCTCTTGGGGGGTCCCCTGCCTGAGGTCTTCCTCTCAGGGCGCGATGACATCTGTCTAACAGGAGCTCACGGTCCGTCTTGTCAGGGAAGAGTTGTTCTAGCCACTTGGTGGCAAAATCCTCTGGGTCGGTGACAGTCTCAGGGACCCCCCTTAGACGGATATTACTTCTTCTGTCCCTGTTTTCAGAGTCCTCAATCTTTTCCTCTAGGAATCTGACCTGGTCCCTCAGCTTAGTTACTTGTTTCTGAGTTTGTGCCAGTGCAGTAACGGTCTCATCAGACTTAACCTCTAGGGAGTTTGTTCGCTCACCTATGGCATCCATATCTTTCCTGAGAGCCCAAAGTTCTGTTGTAAAAAATTGCTTCATTTCAGCGCAGAAAGCTTTCATATCCTTGCGCCTCATTACATCCATGTCGTCCGATGCAGCACTTGCATTTTCTCCCTCATGGTCTGTCATGGTGGGTTGTGCAGGGGATTCAGGCCTGTCTCCCTGTGCTGTCTCTCCTTTTTTGAAATAAGTAGAGACTGTCTGGGTTTTTCTTCGAACTGTTTTGTTAGAAGCCATCCTGGTATGTTTAGAGATTCTTTACTGCTGGTCGTGTTGCTGTTGTCGCGATTTTGCTGTAGTTATTGATATAACTAGTGCCGGTGGGAATGGAGCTCAGGTACTAAGCAGCCATTCACCTCCCCGTCGTCACGTGACCTCCAAGATTTCACATGTTTTGCTGATTTAATGGGCGATTAGGGAGTTAGGAAAGTTGAAAGTAGGGGGATGGGAATTAAGGGGTTTAAAGAGGATCAGGTGAGGGTAGCACTTAACTGATCCAGTATTGGGAAGTTCCTGCCCACCCGCCCCCAGATCTGATGGGGTATGATTTATTTGGGTAGAATGTGAAGGATATATTGTTTGTCACAGCTAATGCTGGTGGACTTGATCAGATTGCACCTGGGTTGAATAGAGCATGGATTTGGGGGATTATATGGTGGGGAATGTGGTAGCAGGCCCTGGCTAGGGCGGCAGGCCTGTACCTATCTTTCTAGTAGCTTTGGTTGGTCACAAAGTAGGCCCTACTATGGACGGCTTGTGGGTTTAAGTGGTGGTTGATGTGGTTTCAAAGGTCAGGAACCCTGGTGGTTGGGCAATCGGTTCAGGCATTATTTGGTTATGTAGCTGTTCCTCAATAATGATGTTACCATTTACCTCCATGATTGGTGTCAGATTCCTTTAGGGTTGAAGTGGGATTAAAGAAAGGGACAAGGATTGAAGCCTCTCCTGTCATGAGCTCTGACTGATTCGTAACTGTTTTCATGAAAACAAAGAGCAAATGTTTTGGTATGTTTCAGCAACTCTGGCCAAAGCTCTACACTGCTCTTCTAGCAAGTGCAAATGTATCACCTGGCAAATACATGCCGGAACGGCAAATATGGTGTAAATGCAGAATCCACAGTTTAACAAGCTATCCCATTATACATAGACATATCAAACCTTGGCTCAGATCCACATAAGGGTGCTAAGCTTTAGTTTGCCCTTTCTTTCATTCATATGCATGGGAGCTGAGGTGTGCTAAAGCTTAGCACTCCTGTGGACCTGAGCGCTTGTAGGGACTTACAGTATGTTTGAAGCGTTGTTAAAAGCAATTTGGTTGCAAAAGTGACGTACAGAAGAGTAACAAGTTCATGCGTATTGGTGCACCAATGTAAAAAACTATTTTGATGCGTTGTGCGCCAAACGTTTATATGATGCTAGGGGTTGGAGTTAGAGGCACAGTTTTCATGTTGGTGATGCACGTATGTAAATTCTATGTATAAAAATAATATTGCGTTCAATTATTAAAACGTGCGCCAAAAATGCATCAAAATTGTCTACCGACTTTTTCCTAACGTAAAAGACACATTTCGTAAAACTGTACATGTGTATGTTTGTATACTGTACAGTATGTATGAACATGATGCGCTCCATACAAAGATCAGGAAACCGTGTGACAAATGTAAGAACAAGAATAAGATAAACCAACACACGCAGCTAAGGATTTTAGGTGGGAAATTAATTTTTTTGCTGTACTCTTTCAACTCCTTTTTAAGAAACAACTATTCTTCACACATACAGAAGCCCCTGTAGCTTCCAGTATACTGTATGAAAGTGCCGTGGGGCTATCAGCAGAAAGACTAAAGATACCAACACACATCTGATCCTCACCTTTTCTTCTTGCACTTAATGCTATTTAGAAGCCTACAATACAAAGGTAATTAACAATTTCTGAATTCTTCGTTCTATTCAACATGCTGCATGAATCCTGCAAAATAAACCCTTTCATTTTATACAAATAGAATTAACCAGATCTTAACTACATTCTTTTCAACACACATGAAGCCTGCTATACCATATTAATAACCTTCATATTGCTCTATTCAAAAGAGGGAATCTGCAGTTACATATTTTCAGCAAAAGACAATCAGCCTGCCTGCCTCACCAAGGCATACCCCAAAGGGGCCAAGGCCAGTGGGCAGCACAGGGGGTAAAGGACATCCGAAAATCCATTTTAAGATTGTGTCCGATACAAAAGGAGTGAAGTGAGAACTAATGTAACAGCACCAAATAAATGAATGAAAAAGTTAGCCAACAAAGAAATGCGTAGTGTAATAAAAGGTAAATAAGAAAAGCGTCCAAGATCTCGCATCATTGACTTGAATTATTTATCACAAAGTTCTCAAAATAGCCCTGAGCAGCATACTGTATGTAGGACATCCTACACAGATGATGTAGTATTTTTTGTATGTGTAATCTAGCGCTGTCAGGATGGAAGGAAGAAAAAAAAAAGAAAGAGAGAGAAAGGTTAATGTGTTTTACATTTTGACCTCATTCATATATCAGTCCAAATTGGATTGGATTTGTAGTCGCTTTAATCTGTGCAGGAATTGGGGCTGGTTGAGGGAAGGAGGAGGTGACGCGGTAGTGCATAAATCGTAGGTGCCATGTGAGGGTGCTGGCTGCGTTAATGTTATGAAAGTGCCATTATATTAGCATGCCACAGAATGCATCTGTAACCCCCAGCTGGGTACATTCAGAAATGTCCATTTTCAAGGGTCCAAAACATTATGGTCTGTGTGTTTTGGACCAAAAACTAGTATTTGAATAAAAAAGTGCGGTCTTCAATGAGTAATACTCCTTTAAAGTCTATGGCACCACTGATGATAAAAATGAATTAGATAGAGACCAAAATCCTGTCCTGTTTGATAACTATCATTGTTAGATGGACATCTTTTAATAGATAAGGGAGGTCCCTTTTAGCAAAGTCTCTCAGGTGCAAAACTGGAACAAAGGTGAAAATCCCCCTGGATTTGACTGTAATGTTTACACTTTATCAATCTGATGCAGTCATTTTGCTCCAGTTTTGCAGCCAGGAGAGTTTGTTACAAACCCCACTCTACACTCACGAAATATTTCAGCACCTCTCTGTCGGAGTTTTGTGTGAATATTCTTTGGAAGGAGCTGTCTTCACTGCGACAAGTAAACCGTTTTGTAATAGGTAAACAAAAATGAAAAATATGCAAATGACAGTAACATTGAGCCTAGGTAAAATATGATATTTAATAACACTGGTTTAAGTGTTTTGGGAGCAGTACAGTATGTAAAGCACATTTCAAAGAGGGTCTACGCTTCATTAACATTATCTCTGGCAGTCTGGAAATTCGCAGCATAACATTGATATACAGCTTATTCTGTCATTTTATGCGCTGCTCAATTATCTTGTTTTTTTTCTCGTTTTAAAGCAGACATTTACTCAGTGGTTGTGTTTTTGTTTGTTTAAATCCCTTCTCGCTCTGTTTCCTAATCCTCTTACTGAATTCATACTCAATTTTCATGGCGAGAGACAAGAAATAGGAGTAATTAGTAAGTCTCAGCATTGTCTCTGTTTGTGAGGACAGCGACTGGTGGAGATCAGGGAGAGAAATACATTGAAATGAAAAGAAAGTTCAGCTTTAATGATTGCGGAGCGCGTTGGGAGCTTGTCATATCTGCCAACTATGTCCAGGTCAAGTGGGATAATGATCCCGAACACTGCTGGAAGCTCGACACAGGATAACGATGACACAGGCTTACTTGTAGCTCATGGGTTTCACAAAGCAAATTAAATTACTTCTAACAATATAAAATGTATTTCTTCATATTAAAATGAAAAGACAGGATGTGGTCGCCCGACCGATTTCACTGTTCACAGGCGCCAATGTCAGTAGTATGTTATTGATGCTGATACGATGGAACATGAACTTCAACTATTAGATGGTATAAACTGAATTATTCAAAAGCAAAGTAGACAGACATTGTTCAGAGAGACCAAATGTTCATTTTCTTAGTATTATCTCTAGAAATTCCCAATTTATTAAAAACATTAAGAAAAATGGGTTTATTTTTCAACAAGAACATAAGTTACAATATTTAACTACTACATTTCCTAAGTGTACATATTGTAGAAGTAACAACCTTGGAGATATTTTAACTCACTCTTATGTATCGGTCCAAAAAAACATGCATCTCCAAAAAAATTGGTTAACAGCATCAATTAAAGGTACAGTAAGTTTGGCTGTGGACATTATATCCAGTGCCAACGTGCACAGAATGCCACTTTCTTTAAACATCCTGGTATTGGTAAATTGTTTTTTTTTAGATATCAATCAATTTGTTAATTGTTCCCCTTCATATGTGACTTAATGTTCTGATCTTTTTTTTATGTTGGTTGTACAATTCGACCATTACGAGAACTAATCAGTAAACATAAATCTACTATTAGAACATGTGCTCTTGAAAGTTGAGCAGCTGCACATTGTAATCAATACCATCATGGCCGTCCATCCTTTTTAAAGTGTATTGGCATACTACCTGCAGAACATATTAAACATCCGATTAGTGGAGGAGATAGATATAAGATGTTACTACCGTGTGAGGTTTATTGGATACAAGAGCTTAGAGCTATGTCTAAGTGGAGGTTAAATCGTGAATGTAATTGAGGTGTTTTTTTTTATAATGAGGTTGAGGTATGTATGTCATTAAGTAATTTAGTTGTATTGTATAAGTACTGGTTTAACATGAGCAGTTGTATTTCCTTTGGCAATCCTTTGACTTCCTGTCTTTTAATATGAATAAATAGCTTTATATTTCTGCTACTTGTTTAATTTGCTTTGTTAAACCACGAGCTCCCCAAGAAAATAAAATTATGAAATAAGGACCAACCTCCAAAAAAAATTAAAATACTAAAAATATAAAAACTACAATATAATTGGAGCTAGTGTCTAAATTGGAGAAACCTTATACCACATAGATAGATAAACTATATAACGAACGAGAAGGCAATGATTTTGATCAAGAATAAAATGTAACAGAAAAAAACAATAATAATGGACAGAGAAAAAATATAAATGATTTAATTTACTAAAGATAATCATAACGCTAAATAATGACAAAGCAACAGCCTAAACATGGAGGTGAAGCAATGGCATAACGTTTTGGGGTACATCAGATACCACCCAACCATGGTTTTTTTATTTTTTAAATCTGATGGACCATTAAGTAGATATAAGCGTTTGAAATAAGAAGTGTCTGGGAGTTTATAATAGCGCTGTACCCAGAGCCTATGTCCATGGCCCTGGGTTGTTGATCATGGCATGGGTGCTGGTGGTTTGTTGGGAGGGGATAGTTGTCAGCAGCCCTATTGTTGAGCAGAGTGGGACCAACCTGTGCAGCCCCCAGTCCGCAGAATCGTACTTCCAGGTTCTGAGGGCTGGGCCCCACTCTCTCCCCCCCCATCCCCCGCCCATCCCCCGCCCATCCCCCGCCCCTCTATCTGCGGCCCTGATTGTGCTATTATGCGTCAGTAAACTTGACTTCATTAGTTACACCAGGCATAGTCTTCAACCCTGATTGCACTGCGCTGTGCGGGATGTCGCACTAGAAAAAAATGCTGATAATAAGCGTAAAACCCAAATTACCAGCAACGTAATCTATACAACCCTGCAAATGTTGACATAAAATAACTACTGGGGTTCTGCGTGTTTATAAAAGCCAGCGCTAACAAATGTGTCGAATGCAGTGAGATAATAAAAAAACCTGTCCGCATTCAAAATCTCATTGGAGTACTTTACAATATGAGCTGCGGATTTGTGAAAGATTTTGCTGCATTTCAAACAAGGTCTTTAGAATGAAAAGCTGTGTGTCTTGTCAGAAGTCAGAGTCCTTTTCTGACAGCTTCTATTAAAGCTAATTTGAGATGAAAGGAGTTGGAATATAAGAGAGGCAAGGATTGATGGAAGGGACTTTATATGATGGATGGCATATTCCTAAATGATACAGGTCATGGGTATCCATTAAGCTTTTCGGGCTGCCGTCGCAGTGACCAGCAATACCTTGCTCCTCAATGCGCAGCAGGACCTCGCTAACAATGGAGAAAAATATATTTGTTTTTATTTGCTATCACTGTACATACTATTGTGCAGGCGCAACTAGTCCCTGTCTCAGGGTGCTTGCTTGCCATCTCATGCCTGGCCCTTGAAGCACAGTGAGATAAAGTGACTGCCTCAAGGTAACAGGGAGGGCAAGCACCGGGATTTAAACCAAATTAACCTGCTTCAAGGACAGTGCTCTGACCCCAAATCCAGGGGTGCTCAACTCCAATCTTCAAGCCCCTCCCTCCCCCCAAAAGATCACGTTTTCAGGCTATCCAAGCTTCAACACAGGTGGCTCAAACAAGATTGAGCCACCTGTGCTGAAGCAATGACTGAGCAACGTGTGCTGAAGCAGGGAACAACTGAGCCACCTGTATGGAATCAGGGACTGATTGAGCGTCCTGTGCCGAAGCAGTGACTGAGCCACCTGTGTATAAGCAGGGACCAACTGAGTCATCTGTGCTGAAGCAGGGACTGATTGAGTCACCTGTGCTGAAGTAGGAACTGATTGAACAACCTGTGCTGAAGCAGGGACCGATTAAGCCACCTGTGCTGAAGCAGGGACTGATTGAGCCACCTGTGTTTAAGCAGGGACTGATTGAGCCATCTGGAGTTGAGCACCCCTGCCTTAAGCTACGGCAGAAATAATGATGTGACGCTGATTTGCATTTTCAGTCACAGCCGCAATATATCAGGCTTTTAACTTCCCAATTAAACACAGTAGGGCTGCGTCCATGGTGCTCCCGCGGCGTCACGCTCGCCTGTAGCTGGAGCGATACACGGCCTGCAGGATTGTGCGACGGAGGACGTGCCGAGGGCGTTCCTTGAGGCGTTCCTACGACGTCATGTGAACGGTTCACCCACATTGGTCGAATCGCGCACGTGACCCGTCCATCGCGCGGCAAAATCAAATTGATATGATTCCTCACGCGCCGCACACCCCGTCGCTCTTGCGCTGTCTATGGCCGTGCTCAATGCCTTACTGCAACCATGGACGCAGCAATAATGCCGGCATGCGTCTGCATTTTCTTTTTCCTGCATCAGAAAAGTCCCCATTTGATGCCCGAGTTTGAGTAAATGAATGCAAGTTGCTACCTGCCAGTTAAATGACACTACTAAGCGGTGCTATTTCCTAAGACACTTTCCAGCGCCCAGTATTAATGGCCCATAATGTGTCTTGGAGAATTGGATCCCTCAGTAAAAAAAATGGACTAATGCCTCAAAATGTTTATATTGATGCATCCTCTTTTTATCCCCTCCTTTTATTACACGTATACAGTATTATCCCATTTCTCTTCCTATTGTCCCATAACAATAACTCCCCATATTGCCTGCTGATGCAAATGAAATTAGAGCAAACTGCAGTACCATGATATATTGACAGAGACACAGGTCTCAAAGGTCCCATCAGTTTAATGCTGACAAGGACACAAAGCAAGTATAAAGCAATGCAGAGTACAGCAACATTTACAGAGCACAGTCATTCACATTCATACATTTTACAATGACACTTTTAATATCTTTTTAACAAAATGAGCTTGATTTATAGAAACCTTTGGGACCCTGTACTAAGCGCCGCAAGCAGATTTTGTGGCACCCGGAAATTCTGCACCTGTGCGTTTATGTACTAGCCATAAAGCACATAGGAGCAGGGCTCGCTCTGTGCATGCGATATACTGTACAGAACATTGAGATAGGTATAACCAGAAATGTTTTCGTGTGTTTGGTGCGCAGAAATGGACTGCGCTCAGAGTGCACTAAAAAAGTGCGTCAAAATGGCCCGCCGAATTTCACTTGGGAGTAAACCCCACAAGTGTTTTCCACCTACATGTTCATGAAGCCCAAAACAAACTCAGAGTAAGAGGTAGGGAGAGAGGACAGTAGAGACAGGTGGGCATCGGAGGGGGTTAAACCCACTGGAATTTGAAATCCCAAGTGGATGTAAAAATCGGTGCTTAATTCGACTTTTCAACTAACAGAAGTATCATTTTTGCCCCAAAGTTTTCCTGGTTTATAACTTGACAGAGCTAAAACTAAGCTTAGTCCTCATTTAATTAATATGGATAGATAAGCAGGGGAACCTGGCTCAATTCCTGGTGTCGGCTCCTTGCGACCTTTGGCAAGTCACTTTATCTCCCTGTGCCTCAGGCACCAAAACATAGATTGTAAGCTCCACGGGGCAGGGATCTGTGCCTGTAAAGCGCTACGTAAAACTAGCAAATCTATACAAGAACAAACATATATAAACATATATACACACATATATATATATGTTACATTGTAACATCGCTGGAAGAAGAGATCAGTGTATCTCGAAAGCTCGCACAAATAAAAGCATTTCGTTAGCCACAGAACGGTATCATCTATGTATTTTTTGATTATTGAAGCTCGGCTAACACGGTACTGATACATATATATATATATACACATGTAGAGGTATCAGTACCGTGTTATTCCTGAAGTGCTGGGACGAGGCTTCAAAACACACGCATACATACATATATATATATTTTTTAAATATTTTTATATATATTTATATGTATGTATGTGTGCGTGTGTGTATGTGTGCGTGTGTGTATGCATGTGTGCGTGTGTGTATGTGTGCGTGTGTGTATGTGTGCGTGTGTGTATGCATGTGTGTGTGTATGTATGTGTGCGTGTGTTTTGAAGCCTCGTCCCAGCACTTCAGGATTAACCCTGTGCTATGGAGAATGTTGCAAAGTTTCATGTGACCTTTCCATGAAACTAATTTTATGTAACCAAAGTTATGTTGCATGTTAACCCACCAATCGGGGGCTGGGTCATATTGAAGGCACCTGGCCTTAACCCTCCCTTAATGTTTCCATGTTGTTGCATGGGGTATAAAAGGTAGGGAGGGATGCCCCTGTTAGTTTGTCTGAGGCATGTGTGTCAGTGTCTATGTCTAGACACTGCGTGGGAGAAGAACGGGGAACATCTGCTCACAGAGGTCCCTGCACCTAGGCCTGCAGGGTGTGCCCCTGTTACCCCAGTTGGGAGGTTGTGTATTTATGAGTGTGAACAGTTGTGGATATTATTGTCCAATAAATTCATTTTTATTAACTCTGTTGTTCTGTCTGGCGAATTGATCCCTGTGTCTTAGTCCTGGTCTCCCATGACAGGCCTAATATAATATTCTTAAGAATAACATTACCATAAAAAAGCTTTTACATTAAAAAAAAATAAAAAAATATGCACCTACACTACCGACACACTTAATCACACTGCGGCCAGATCCGCAAGCCGGGAGATTTCCCGGCTTGCTAGTGGCCGCCCCTCGGCGTGCCGCGCGTCATAGACGCGCGGTCACGCGTCTTCGGGAGCCTGCGCCCCCTGCACGCGCGTCCAGGGCTCCCCGAGGGAGCCCTGGTGTCCCGCGATCGCGGGACAGCGGCAGGGGGTTCCGGGGGACCCGGCGGACCCGGCAGCGGTAGGGAGAGCGCCCCGATCGGAGGGCACTCTTCCGCTGCTTCGGCGCGCGCCCGTCACCCTCGGGCGCGCGCCAGGTTACTGCTGCGGCCAAGAACGGGCAAATGCTCGAATAAACTTGGCCGCAGCAGTACAGCAAGTGTAAATATGCGAGGAAGGCGATGACCTCTATAATGTGAGTCGGTTTAGTATATTAGGTGTAGAACAAAAGGCTCAAATACTGGGATGGTAATAATGACATGCTGTATTTCGGCATTAATAAGACGTTGTAAAAAAGTCGTCGGGATGTTCTGTAAGTGATTAGGTCGCACTGTTACAAAACACTCTACTTTTATTACTATTACTATATTTACTGTGCGTTACAGTAGGAAAATCCAGGCAATTTTAAATACAGGGAGATGTATACATGGGATATCAGGGAGAGGAGTATTAACATGAATCTAAATATACCTAAAAGGGGGTTGTCTGTCCTGAAGAGCTTACAGTCTAATGATGTGCTTACAGTGTTTCTCAACTGGGTAAACCTGATGTGCTGTGGTGCTCTTCCAAGGATGCCGTGGTCACAGGGGCATGTCCGCGGTGACTGGAGACATAGAGGCTGCAATCCGCTGCAGATCTCTTTCGCAGAGGAAATATAGGACACACCCACTAAGCAGCTGATATGTTTGAGCAGGGCCACTGACAGTTTTCCCGGAGCCCAGGACTAGAGTTTACACTGGGTCTCTCTATATCCCCCCTCCCCCTCCCACGTGTCAGCTGCGTTGTGAAATCCCCCTCTCTTTTACTATCCCCTTTCTCATACACCTCCTCGCTCTCTCACCCCTCCATATCTCTCCCCTCTCGCACTCCATTCCTCCCCTCATACTCAATATCTCACAATCAATAACCCCCTTCACACTCAACAACTCCCCCCTTCCGTCAATACCAAACACAAGAACCCACCCGCCCTCCAAACCCAATAACCCTCCTCCCCTCAATCCCACACACCAACCTCCCCTACCCTCAATCACATACACAATAACCCCTCCCCCTAAAATAGCACCTACCTACCTTGGGGGGGGGTGAAGGTTGTGTTTATGATTAAGAAAGAGGGTATGTACACTTTGTGAGAAGGGAGTGTGCATTAAGTAAAAGGAGTGAGTATGATGTGTGACGAGCGAATGTGGAGTGTGGAAGAAAAGTGTGTATGTTGGGTGAGTGCTTGCGAAAAGGAGAGTGAGTGTGTGTGTATGTGTGGAAGCGAGTAGCGGATGAGTGAGGTCTGATGAGCAGGATTTCCCCAAAGATTTAAGAACAAGATCCATTGCTGTTAATGTTGCTTGCCCCTTTGACAGCAAAAGATTTAAAAGAGAATAAGAGACTGACCTGTGAGAAAGTGAAACAATTCTAGCAGCATTTTAAACAGGTTATAGGTGATCTGCAGGTTTGCAATACATTGCAGGCTATTTCAACACTCTGGGGGTTAATGCAGAGAGCCCACTCATTTTCTTGGTTCATAACATCCCCTACACATGGGATCTGACATGTGAAACGGTTGTGGAGGATACAATGAGACATGGGGAAACAAAACTCATAGTTACTGTTCTCTTTATGCTCTGTATATTTTAGGGGTGAGCAGAGCACTTTCACTTGTGTAGTGATTCTAAATAAAATGTGTTTTATTCTTTTGTCAAAACTCGATTTGTGTTTGCATTTTTACTGAATTACGGAAAACCACTCAAAGGAAGCAGGAAACGTCACATTTATGGGAGCATGTCTTACCATTCAGATTTTTTTGGAGGGCCCCATATTTTTCCTGAATGGGAATCAGGCGTGGTCCTGAGCCAACGACACCATTTCAAGTTCCAGTTACCCCTTGGATTCCGATACTGGTGAAGTTACCATGTTTTAATCTCCCTCAGGGGAAAGAAAATGGCTGCCAAAACTCAGGTTGCATCATCAGTAGATGTGGCTTCCTATTGGGTGGCCATTTAAATCCCCTTTAAAAAGATACAGTAAGTAATTCCGGCACCCTGGAGCTAAAAATAGTACGGCTCAGCTCTAGAGGACCTGTGGTTCCAATCCTGTAAAAAAGAAAATGAGGTTACTTAGGGTGGATTTCGACTTTAAAATAAATATAAACTCATAGAAATAATTAGGAAACACCTATTAGGAAAATACCTGGCCTGTTGGTGGCCCTTGAGGACTGGAGTTCACTAGCCCTGGTGTAGTAGTTAAAACCAGTAGTAATTACAGTATACGTAAGTAGGGGGATTCCCTATGCACTCACATATATTAGATGTTTATTAAGCCTTCAGAAGATCAAGGGGATCAATGTACCAATGAAATTAACTCTTCAGCCAACGATGGTTATGAGATAAGTTTGTGTGAAATAGATATATTTTTGTACTCTATTTTTTTTTAACATCTATTATTGTAAAAGAACCCAGTCATCACTGAATGTACAACAAACAGGTTAGCTGTCTCTTTTCTCTACCTTGGACTTTGTATGTAGACTGTTGTCTTCATATTTCCTACCCAATCCGACACAAAGCATTCTGGGGGACATATATTAATGCTATAAAATGGGCATTATAATGTTACATTGACCCTTAGGGCCTTATTCAATAAAGTGTGGTAGTGCTGTTTTGGCGCTATACCATGGAAAGCCCCATTGACTATAAGCTGGGAGGCGTCCCTACGCTGAAGGAGATTTAAGTCCAATTTATTTGAATGAGGCTGAACTTCTCCCGAACTGGTAAGTGGCTCCATAGCATATAGAATAAGTGCCTAAGAGAGACAATGCAATGGTTGTTTTAATGTAATAAGGTGCTTTGTGTTAAATCTGTGATTTTGGTAGTGGTTATAAGAGCAATTCTGGGAGGAGTTATAGGCAGAGGATATAGGAGCAGTTAGAGAATAAAATATTGGGAGTGCTTAAAGCATCAGTTACAGGAGAAATTATAGGGATTGGTTCTGGGAGGAGATAAAGGAAGCGGTTATAGGAGCAGTTAGGAGAGGAGTTATAAGGAGAAGCTATATGGGCAGTTAGGAGAGGTTATAGGATCAGTTACAGGAGAAGTAATAGGGAGCGGTTATATGAGCAGTTAGGGGAGGCGTCGCTCAAGTACATTAATATTACGGGATGCATGAAGGTTTACATCTGTAACTGCTGATATTTTTCTTCATTCCCCTCAATTAAATCCCACAGTTCAGAAAAGTGCCAAAGACATCAGCGTCATACATAAAAAAAACAAAAGAACGAGTTAAATGGGAATTGACGACACAAGAGAAGAGAGCAACATGTGTGATCATGATACAGATGTAGCCAACGTTATTAATATTACCCTCATTAACGTGATGCAATGCGTTAACGCAACCATTGAAACAATGATAACCCGTACCTTTACAGCATGCAATATTTACTGCATTATTCATGCGTTATTTCGCGGTTACGGGGCTAATAAAATCGGCTACATATGTGCATATCCCCCCTTTGTTATTTTTCAGAATCCATGTTAACCTCTCTAGCAATGCTTTGCTACATCACTGAAGTGGTTAAGCTTGACAGCTGTCATGAAATACCTCTCTGAGTCTCCCTCCTGCATGGGATAGAAAGCACTGTATAAAATGCCTATCTTTGGCTGTCTTGTCTTTTATAGCTGACAAAGAAATGATGAAGGAAGTGACGGGAAGGGACATTACATTGGTTATGCAGCACTAGATCATCTCACAATGACAGATATACAGCTGTGTCTGCATTCTCTCCCTTCTGGGGTCAGTGGTGCAGTGTTGGAACATTAGTAGGGATTCTTATTTTAGGTTTTAAAAGTATCAGCCCTCAGAGCAGAAGAGTATATTTTGCACTACAACCATTGGTTAAAGCAACTTATTTGTTTACACTTAACAGTATATATATATATATATATATATATATATATATATATATACATACATACATACATACATACATACATACATACATACATACATACATACATACATACAGTACATACAGTACATACATACTTTTTTTTTTTTTTTTTGTAGCCCGGGTGGTGAAAAAGTGATTTCACCTCTAAAAACCATGCTCGTGGTCAAGTGAGACCAGGTGCGCAAAACTTGTGACTATAGGCTCCGGAGAGCTGCAAGTCCATAACATGGTCAGTCCTCTTCAGCCACAAGGGCCAGGAAAAGTCCTGATGTTACACCGACGTTGTCATCCGAAGAATCCGACGTCCATCCTGTTCCCTCCTAGTGCAGCAGACGCCGCAGGAGGGTCCAAGTCTTTAGGGCTTTCGGCTGACGCCTACTCGCCCACCGCAGTCTTCTCCCGAGGGAATGGCGACCACCGACCAGCACACAGTCTTGCATTCTCCGAAGAAAATTACATACAGTACATACAGTACATACAGTACACACAAATTTTATATATATATATATATATATATATATATATATATATATATATATATATATATATATATATATACCATAATACTGAGTTAAGTTATGGTGAGTAAAAAAAAGTGACAAAAACCCTCCACAGGAAAGCAAATATGCAAATATAGCTGTATGTTCATCTGCATGTCTTAGGCAGGTCTGCAACCCCGCCTTTCCCCATTATCACCCAGCACACAGCACTTCCACTGCAGCAAGGGATTCTGGGAAATTACATGCAAATGAGCACACAGTGCCACTTTTTGCTTCAAAAACCATTTTTAACATGGTTCCCTATAGGCTTAAGCTTGCTGCATGGTCACAGCTTTGAGCACAGCCAGGTTAAGGTGCATACCCAGAAAACCACCCACAGACAGCTGTTTCGACCTTAATGGGTCTCATCAGTGTGGGGTTGATTTTAACTGGGTATGCAAAGAGGCTATGGGATAGGCTACACAATAATACTGAGTTAAGTTATGGTGAGTAAAAAAAGTGACAAAAACCCTCCACAGGAAAGCAAATATGCAAATACAACTGTATGCTCATCTGCATGTCTTAGGCAGGTCTGCAACCCCGCCTTTCCTTAGTGGAAGTGCTGTATGCTGGGTGATAATGGGGAAAGGCGGGGTTGCAGACCTGCCTAAGACATGCAGATGAGCATACAGTTGTATTTGCATATTTGCTTTCCTGTGGAGGGTTTTTGTCACTTTTTTTACTCACCATAACTTAACTCAGTATTATGGTATAGCCTATCCCATAGCCTCTTTGCATACCCAGTTAAAATCAACCCCACACTGATGAGACCCATTAAGGTCGAAACAGCTGTCTGTGGGTGGTTTTCTGGGTATGCACCTTAACCCTTGCTGTGCTCAAAGCTGTGACCATGCAGCAAGCTTAAGCCTATAGGGAACCATGTTAAAAATGGTTTTTGAGGCAAAAAGTGACACTGTGTGCTCATTTGCATGTCATTTCCCAGAATCCCTTGCTGCAGTGGAAGTGCTGTATGCTGGGTGATAATGGGGAAAGGCGGAGGGGGAAGTTAATGGTAGTTTCCGTGCGATAGTGCCCTGATCGGAACTATCGCAGGTTAATGCATAACCTATGTAGTGATTAAAATAAATTATTCGAAATGGTGCTGGAATACTAATACTGAGTTATGTATTGTTTCTTTGTTTATTGTTTCTGCACCTTTTTAACTACAAAACATCTATCTATTATATTTACCTCTCTGTCTGTTTCTCTCTCCCTCTCTCATCTATCTCTCTGTCTCTATCTATCTCTATCTATGTCTGTCTGTCTATCTATCTTTCTCTGTATTATCTACGTAACTATCTATATGTCCTGTAACGACCTCTCTCTTCTCTCTCTTCTCTTTCTTCTCTCTCTTCTCTCTCTTCTCTCTCTTCTCTCTCTTCTCTCTCTCATATTTTGGATCTGCAACAGGTTGTGATACCTTTCAACCCTTTAAGTGCCATTGGCCATGTTGGTCAATTCAAATGTATCACAACATTCAACAGATCTCCATATATCCAAGACCAACACAGCTGCTAGAAGCGTAAACTGCAAGAGTAATGCTTATAACCAGGGCACATAATAATCTATGTTTATTTTCTTATTAAGCAGTGTGAACATATAATATTAGCTTCTGTTGGTGAGACCCTATCTTGAAGTCACCCCGTGAGATGAAGGTTCTTAAGTCTACAGCGGCAGCAGCTTGGGATGTTTTCTCAGGACACAAGATCTGAGCTGCACACAAATAGAGCATTCAGTCAGGAGAGATGTAATGAGGCGTGACCCCGTTATACAGGGCGATTTGGTGAAGTAATGAGCACAGAGCTGCGTGAAAATGTCCAGATAAAAGGTATTTATTGAAATGGGCACACATTGTGCTCTCAGGGCATGGAGATACAATCCACATCGTGTATCATAAGCCTATAATCATTATTTTAATGTATTGGTATGGTTGCAATAAGCTGCATTGTGCAATTCAATGTAGGGAACAAAAAACAGTACTGTACAAAACGACATATGACGAAGGTCGCAGTATGTTGATACAAGGGCATAAACTACGTACTACTGTACATACATTTGTATTTATTTTATTCCTGGGGTTGCAGGTTTTAACCACACAGGGTGGGAGATTTAAAAACCTATACTGAAAGTTTTGACCGAGTGCATCTCAATATAAAATCCAGTTCACATTGTAGTCTAGGGACATGAGGCAACCCTTGTGCAGAATAATCAGGCACTCATTTTGGGCTGTCAGAATCTTAAAGCATCTGTACCTTTGGAAAACAAATAATGATTCCTCCCTAGGTAGGAAGCAGAGGGTCTTCGGAGCTGAACCACAGTAATTTCAGATGTAGCAAGCTTTATTTTATCTACTGATAACACAGAATATTGTGTTATAATCAGGGGTGTAGCCCGGGAAAAGCCTTGGTGGGCCCGCTCTCTCCCCCACCCTGTAGAGACAGGCCCAGGGAGAAGGTATGTGGTTAAACAGAAGATGAGCCGGTAGAGCAGGCCTGCACAACTCGTAAAGCGAGAAGGGCCGAACTGCTCCAAAGGAAACAAAATATGGGCCGCACGGGTAAAATCATCATCATCATCATCATCATCATCATCATCATCATCATCATCATCATCATCATCATCTCTCCTCCAGCACCTCTCATCATCATCATCCTCATATATCTCCCCCAGCACTCCTCATCATCATCCTCATATCTCCCCAAGAACCCCTCACTATCAACCTTTGCGATACTCCCCATCTATCTCTCATTACCCCCATCTCTCCCCCTCACCCACACATAATACTCCCTCTCCACATCAAACACACAATACCCCCCTGCACACCACACACATCCTACCCCCCTGCACACCACACACATCCCACCCCCCCTGCACCCCACATCCTTCTCCACCCCTGCACCTCACATCACTCTCCCCCCCTGCACCTCACATCACTCCCCCCCCTGCACCTCACATCACTCTCCCCCCCAGCACCTCACATCACTCTCCCCCTGCACCTCACATCCCTCTCCCCCCCTGCACCTCACATCACTCTCCCCCCCTGCACCTCACATCGCTCTCCCCCCCTGCACCTCACATCACTCTCCCCCTTGCACCTCCAATGACCCCCCCTTCACCTCCAATGACCCCCGCACCTCCAATGACCCTCTCCTTCACCTCCAATGACCCCTCCTTCACCTCCAATGACCCCCCTTCACCTCCAATGACCCCCCTTCACCTCCAATGACCCCCCCTTCACCTCTAATGATACCCCCTGCACCTCCAATGACCCCCCCCTGCACCTCCAATGACCCCCCCTGCATCTCCAATCATCCCTGCACCTCCAATGACCCCCCCTTCACCTCCAATCACCCCCCTGCACCTCCAATCATCCCGCCTGCAACTCCAATGACCCCCCTGCACCTGCAATCACCTCACATCACCCCTCCTGCACCTCACCTCTCCTGCACCTCACCTCAATGCACCTCACCTAAATGCACCTCACCACAATGCCCCTCACCTCAATGCACCTCACCTCACCCCCCTGCATCTCACCTCAATGCACCTCACCTGACCCCCCTGCACCTCACATCACCCCCCTGCACATATCCACGTTGGGATCAGGGGGGGGGAGCGGCCGCAGAAGAGCTCAGCTGGCTGTGACTTCCCCCTCCGCCCCACGTTGCGAGCGGAAGGGGGGGGGTGAGAGGGAGGGGGGAGCGGGCCCTGCTCATGCGCGCCGGGACCTTTTTAATTTTTTTTTATTAAACTGGCGCCCGGCCGGACTCATTGCGGGCCGCACAAAGAGGCCAGGCAGGCCGCATGTTGTGCAGACCTTCGGTAGAGGAATCAGCACTTGTTACACAGGCAGAGCAGGACGGCAGGGGAGGAGCGCCCTCTAGCAGTCTGACCCAGAAGTCTTTCTTACAGTGTAACTCCTAACTCCTCCACAGGCTGCTCCTCTGATCATCATCTCCTCCCGCCAAAGGGAGGCATGGGAGAGAGAGCTGAGGGGGAGAAAGAGAGCTGAGGGGGAGAAAGAGAGCTGATGAAGAGAGGGAGCTTATGATGAGAGGGAGCTGATGATGAGAGGGAGCTGATGATGAGAGGGAGCTGATGATGAGAGGGAGCTGATGATGAGGGGGAGCTGGTGATGAGGGGGAGAGCTGGTGATGAGGGGGGGAGCTGGTGATGGTGATGATGATTAAGGGGGAGAGCTGTGATGATGATGAGATGGAGAGCTGATGATGATGAGGGGGAGAGATGGTGATGATGGGTGTAGGAGAGCTGGTGATGATAAAGGGGTGAGCTGGTGATGGTGATGATGAAGGGGAGAGCTTGTGGGTGATGATGAAGGGGAGAGCTGATAATGAGGGGTGGAGCTGGTGATGGTGATGATGATGAGGGGGAGAGTTGGTGATGATGATGATGAGGGGGAGAGTTGGTGATGGTGATGATGGGGGAGAGCTTGTGATGATGATGAGAGGGAGAGCTGGTGAAGATGAGGGGGAGAACTGATGATGCTGATAATAGGGAGGCGGAGAGATGATGATGGGGAGGGGGATAGAGGGTGAGGAGGAGGGGGATATATGATGAGATGGAGGAGGGTGAGAGATGATGATGAGGGATGACGAGAGAGAGAACCAGGGAGAGGATGAGTGAGGGAGAAAAGAATTACAGTCAGTATTAATATGAATGGCCCTGATTTTTTTGGGGCCCGGGGACCCGCCCATATCTAGCTGCGACAATGGGTATAATGCAGAATATCACAGAGTTCCCACAGAATTCAATGGCAGTGATAATGCAGAATATCAGAACAAATGAGCCAGCCAGAGCAATAACCCTGTAGATGAAGATGGTAAAAACCTACCAAAGCATTTGATCACCAAGCAATTGAAGTTTTTTTTTTTTTTTTTTTTTTTACATATGATTGAAGCAGGGGGTCTCTGGAGCTGAACCCCATTTATTTCAGCTCCGGGAACCCCCTGCTTCCCGAGATACTTACCTCCAAAGGGGGTCTGGTATCTTGGCAAAGTTTAAAGCTCCTGTGTCGTGTGGGTGTCACGGGAGACCAGGCATTTACACCTTTATACCGGGATCATATCACGGAGCAAAAGCAAGAAGTAAAACAAATTGTCATTTATTCCATTGAAACAGACGTACACACAGAGGATTACAATAAACAAGAGAAAACACACTTACTGGGGGTTTGGGCTACAAAACTAACCTTTCCTAGTTGAAATAGCACAGAAAACAAAGTCTTTAGGTTGACCGGGAGTTACCTGCGAAAGTCCTGGAACTCAATTCAGCATGAGTTACCTGACGCCACCTCTGTATCTCCTCTCAAGATGGCAAAATCCCTTGACTGGGAGAAATTGCCAAACGGCCTGGTACTCTTTCCGGCGCGTAGTTCCAGCCGCGACCGCTGCGTTCTCTTTTCAGAACTTGGCCCCGAAAAATGGGACATAGAAAATTTCTTGCTTTGAAATCCTGAAGTGAAATGAAAAGATGCTTAGCTGAAATCCCGGAGCTGGAGCTCCTTCACTTAAGGAAACCTAATTTTCTTTAGAACCAAAAAATGCTTACTGTAGGCACACTCCCAGGGCTGTATCTCTTTCCTTTACTGAAACTAGGACTTAGGTTTCACAAAACCTTTTGCAACTTAGTACACAGTTGGAGATATACTGGGAAACCCTTACCAACCTAGGGACCCTTGACTGTACCCGGGATATATAAATCCCTATGCCCCCTTTTATCTTTCTGGTCTGTACTGAAACAGGGAAACCTGCCGGTGAGTCACATAACTTTTTTTAAGGGAGGATTTTGACCGGAGTGATGTGTCTATATGTCTCCGGGGATCTGACCTGATTCCCGGATACATTTTTGGGGTAGTCAACAACTCTGGTCCCCTGCTACCTAGACACAATCTGAAAACACTTTTACCACAAAACCCCCCATTGAAACTCATAGCCTGATCATCTCCACTGGTTAGCACTCCTGGAAAGGTGAAACACACATAAATTCTTTATTGCCATACAATTACATTCATTGCAGGTACAATACCTAGGTTGAAGAGCTGACACTCTAACACCTGAAGCAGGGTTCAGAGGTAGCCAGCCCAGCATAATACCTTTATTTATGGCCTGGTTACCCCTTCACCGTCACAGTGGGCCAATAGGAAGCCGCAGCGGATGACATTACAGCTTCCTATTGGCTCGCAGAACGTAGGAGCCTTAAAAATACGCCATTACATGAACCCAGTTGGTGAAACAGTGTGGCTACCCGCAACCCCTACAGAGGTATGTATCTCAGGAAGCCGTAGGTCCCCAGAGCTGAAATTAATGGGATTCAGCTCCAGAGACCCCTGCTTCAATCCTATATTAAAAATATAAACAAATACGGAAGGAAAAAAATAAATGGTCGTTTGGATTGCCGATATAACCTACAGTATTACAGACGTCGCAGCCATAATTGCCCCAGTTAATGCACTGTTTTGCGTAAACGCTGATGTGATATTTAACAAAGTTTCATCTAAACAAATGGTAATGTGCGATTCCCTTAATGCACGCAATGTGTAACTGCTGCAATAGTTGCTGCTATATATGTACATATGCCATTGACCTAGGCAAGACTGCACCTTCAGTATAGTCAAACTGGAATAGCTTTACTTTGGTTCATCCTCTTCCATTTGAAGAAAGTCAATAGGCACGTGTTCTCAGAATTAATTGCTTCACCCTTCTCTAATGATAAGGTGATAACTTTAGTGGTAATGATCGGACGTGATCATTGTCTCATGGACTAGGCAATGCATTGCTGGTAACGTGAGAAGCCAAGGGGTTAAGTGACACACACCTTGTAATAACATGTATCTTCTTTATCTGCGTCAACAGAATCTTCAAGGTCTGTAATGGCCTAATCCTTTTAGCTAACAGACCTGTGTCAAATGTGAAGATCTTACTAGAATGACTCTTAATATTTCACCCAGACCCAATCTGACACATGTAGCTAGGATATATATTACAGGACCAGGAAGGAGTCTAGTTAGAGAAGGTACAGCACAGTACAAATAAGTAATGTATGCCCTTTGATAAATTGTCAGGCCTATGTATAATGGCAAACAGTCCTTTCTTGTTGGTACCTCATTATTTTACAGCATTTACACAATATGTCTGCCTTCTTGCTGCTTAATGATATGCAACTCCTTCAACTACTCATAATTTTAAATAAATTGCCAGAACTCAGGACTTTGGATAAACATTTTGCTTCTCCACAAAACTGCTATAGCAACAGGGTCATGTTACATGGAATTAGAATATCGTTATGGAAACAGAGACAGGTCCAGCTAGGTAACACAAAGATAATAACCACTCTGCGCATACGGTAAAACTAAAATATTATGGATTCGGTTTATTAGCTCAATGAAGAATTAAACAGATTTTATTTTAACTCAAGTGTTTTTGCCTTTCAATATTACTTAATGAAACATAAATTGTTCTTGATTTTTTTTTATTCCCTGCTGACTGCTCTGATAGCTCCACATAGAGAAGCTGGATAAAGGAGAGAATGTATCTCAATTAATGCTAGGAAAGCCAATGGTATTCTATGGTACTTGCAACAAAATGTAATACTAGCATCTCCAATAAGACCTATTAAAGAGAAGTAATGATTCATGGGATATACTGTAGCTTGAAGATCAGGTTGGGACACATTAATTCATTACCATGGGCTGTAGGTACCAACTTAAGAATGTCATCAATAGAATGTCTCCATTTACTTTATGTTGTATTGGGAGCGGTTCTACCTGACATATATGTTAATGAGAAGATATATTAAACCATCGTGTCTAAGATTAATGTAATCTAAAATATCATTTTTCAAGGCCTCTTAACCCCTTTGCAGCCACAGACTGCAATGTGTTGTTTTGCAATGTTTTGCTGACGTCTTCCGCAGCAAAACTGCAACTCTGCATCTTTATCAAGAACTTTTTTATATCTCATCAGTGACTGTAACATGAAATTGAAGTTTCCTTTCTTTACTTAGGAATACTAACTCATGCTTAAGCAACGTGTATCGTACATGCCATTGTGTGCTGCTATGCTGGTCAGAGTTCAGATATTACTCAGAAGTTCAATTATGTAGTACACAAGACTTCTTCTAGCTTTGGAGGACACCCTACAGCCCTTTCAAGTGAATGGAATAGCCCTGCTTAATAAGTATGGGCCTAAAATTGGAAGCAATCATTGCCACTCTGATGTCAATTGCTCCATGGAATGGAGTTATGTCATGCAAACAATTAAAGGTTATGTTTACCATAACCAAGGGTATCGTTCCACAATCTACAACTATTATGGCATCAATTAGAGAAGGAAACAAGGCATGAACTATTAATTGCAAGTCTTGTTTAAGGAGGGCATGAGCCATGCATGTTCAGTGTCTGACCTACTCCAGACTTGCCTTATTTATTCCATGTCACAGAGGAGTGAAACAAATTAAAAGTTAATTGGCCCCTTGTTATGAAGTGTTGCTTCAATAAAGTGTGACTCATGCGGTCTTTCCTCAAAACAATCACTCAATTGGCTTTTTCAAAGCATTATGGGCTTGAGGTTTTAATTGAGCGATTAGGCTGTAAGGGTTTTAATTTGTCAGATATGAAAGTGTCAGCGTTTCCTAATACTGTCTCTCTGATCGTCTCATAATTTCCAGCAAATTGCATTTTCAAGCTCTACTGTTTAAAGGTGTAATTCTGAAAATGCTACTTAAATGTGGGCCCATAATGAACTCATGGAAGTTTAATGTTAAAAGGTTAAACTTGTGTGATTGACAAAAAACAAATATGAAACCTACATATAAATATTTTTATATTGTTTTGTAAAGTTAGAATGAAAACACAGTGAGCTGAGATTTGGGACGGGTTTGATTTCCTCCCTTTCCAAACACAGACAAATATTTACTTGAAATATACATACGTTTGTTTTAAACAGTAAATTACATTGGTACCGTAAATTGATACATTGCATGATTCGATGACCCCGTCCCCTATTATCCTTAAAGCAAAACGTGAAAAAAAACTATATTTTTAATTAATCAGCTCTATAGTATTAGATAATACTGTCTGCATTTTTGTTTAACTCCTAATGCCATTTTTTTTTATAAAATGTTCTGATCATCCTTTGATTGCTACATCAACCATTTAGAAATTCATATCCACTTCCTCTTTTGAAACAGGGTCTGACACACACACCTTTTTGAGCGCTGCACTTTGGCAACAAAGTATCACAAACAGATCTGTTCTGTGTTCCAAACAGCAGACTGTCTATTGCTCTGAAAGCTGTAACAATAATGTTTTACGTTTAGTAATATAATGTTACATATCAGCTGCAGCATTGCACAGACTGCAGCACAAAGTTAGGAGGCCATTATGTTAGTCACACAATCAGGATTTTGACAGATTTTTAAGAGGAGCACCAAACGATTGGCAGCATAGGAAAGACTGTAGAATTGTACAATGTCACATTCTTTACATAAACAGTAAAAATAAGAAAAAAAAAGGGGAATGTAGTATTGCTGCTTTAAAATGAGTTCTTCCACCATGTACTAAGGGGAAGTACAGGCATGTTTTATGGATTAAACCAAGAAAAGTTTGCTTTAATGCAGGGGTGCGCAAAGTTTTCCCCCTGCTTGCCCGCCTCCCTTGCTCGCTCCCTCCCCCCCCCCCCCTGCTCGGCTCCGGCAAAAAATGGCATAACGTTGTCATGGCAACATCATCATTTGACGCCGGGTTACCATGACGACGCATCACCAAAGACAAGGTAGGAGAAGTTACAGAGGTCTCGCGCGGTCCCCCAGTATTTAAATGCCTTGGAGGAGAGTGCAGGACCTCTGTAACCTCCGTGCCCCCTGGAAAACCTCGCACCCCCCATTTTGTGCACCCCTGCTTTAACGCACTGAAGAGTTTTCTGCTTGCAACTGGATCAAAGGTAAGAAGTTTGTTAATCAGTTTTCCTACATCCGATATATTCCACTTCAAACCTGGCAGAGCTTCTAACTCGGACAAAAAAGCAAAAAAAGATGAACCGAGACGCAGTATTATAATATGTGCCATTTAACTCCTTCCTAACATCTTTTATTGACACCCCATAAGTTGCAGGTTGAGGCACACTGCGCAACATTGGTGCAAAATGCCATGATACATTGATTTCAGGAGGCTTAAAATGAAAAAGCCCCCACAGACCTTTATGTTCTATTGCAGAACAGGTTTAGCTATACAATGCACACTTCAAATATCCGGTAAACTAAACAATGGATGCAGGCATCATAGTTACAATGTAACTCCTATTTTCCAATTCAGTGCGCAATAATACATCCAGCCCCCAACCGTTCTGCTCTTTTCTACAGCCACAAAAGAAAGGAAAGCAGATGTGGGCCAGTTGCCAAGACATTTTATTAGGCTGAAATCTTATTACATGGTTCACTTCGAGTCCCCCTTCTTTTAAACACAGATGATAGAATCTATGCACAAGCTCTCTGCACATCTACAAAGTTCAAATGACAATAATTTCCCTTATGTATGCAAAAGCCATTTCTTCTTATTCCGGAGAGTGCCTAATCATGCTCATTTTTATGGCTTCCATGCAGCGCTGCATCCACATCATATTTTTTGCTATTGATCTACACTATAAAGTTTGATTTCCCTTTAATCAGGTCAACTTTCATCAACCTCGTTTCGACGGTTTCTGATTATTTTGGCCTCAACTGGCCTTTTGTTTGTGTCTGAAGGTGTACATCTGAAAGAATGGAGGAAACCAACTGCAGAAAGTTCCACATTAGTCACCAGTGTCAGAGATGGGATAGGTCATTACGTGCCATTCCCCAAAAATATATTTGTTATTTCAATGTGAAGGGGAAAGTAACATGAAGAAATTACATTTAATGCTGAGGAGGAAATAGGAAAACGTTTTGGGTTGTGCGGCATTTGCAGATGTAGCACAGACGTGCACATCAGATCTAGGATGGGAGATACAATGGCCGTGAAATGCACTAGACCAGGCCTGCACAGCTCCAGTCCTCGAGGGCCGCAAACAAGCCAGTTTTTCACGATATCCCTACTTCAGCGCAGCTGGCTCAATTAGTGGCTCAGTCATACTGAGCCACTAATTGAGCCAGCTGTGCTGAAGTAGGGATGTCCTGAAAACCTGGCCTGTTTGCGGCCCTCAAGCACTGGAGTTGTTCAGGCCTGCATTTGACAAATGCCGGTTTTGTTTACATTGAAAGTGACAGTGGTTATAAACGTTATCCTAGGCCTAGATTCACTAAGGTACAGTATCTTGTTGCATGTTACACAACATAGCCATCAATGCTAATTTGCAAGTGACATACAGTAGAGCCAAATCTGGTGGAAAAGTTGGGGAAAATACAGGGGGCCGGGGGGAGATAAGTCCAGAACCGAGTAATTGGTGACATATTTGGATGCAAGTATAAATTTAAACAGATTGGCCAACATTGGGGAGTGGAGAGGCATACATGCTACAGCTTAGTAACACTAAGCCTATGCTAATGAAATGTACTACGGTCATTATGTTTGCATATAATGATGTTAAGGAGTACTGCTTTTACTCCAGTAATATAACCTCTGATCCTCGTTGCAAAGTCCTGTTGTGTGCCCTGGTTTAACTGAATTTAGTTAATTTCTCCCCTGACTAGAGAGGGACCTACATAAACTATATCCACAAAACGGAATGCACTTTATTCAGGATGCTAAGGATATGAATATACAGTATAGCATTGTAACAGGGGACTTATCCCTGTTCACAAATGTGCCTCTAATCCAGCAGTGTGGTGGTTAACTGCTGGTAGGCAATTAACTGACACCACCTGGCTGATTACAGGTGTTAGAAAAAGCCTACCTCTGAGACAGGAAGGGAGATTCCTTAGTCCACAACTGGGCTGAACCAAGGAAGGACAGATGTCTTGAGCGGCAAGCTGACAACAAGACAAAGGGACAAGATTCTAAACCTGGAGCCTTGCAGGAGATTCGTGGGTGGCGGTGCAGCTGCCTTGGAAAAAAGCGTGGGACCAAAATTGCAAAATACTGGGTACAAAAAAAGATTTATTGGCACATAAAAACAGCAGCAGCAGCAAATACTCTGACGCGTTTCAGCCACAACGGGCCACGAATCTCCTGCATTGCATACCTCTCCGGTAGTAGCACGCCCCACAGCACCTGGATCTCCAGTGATTTGTGAGTTCATTCTTACCTTACTTTTTCAGTTGCATCACTGTACCTACAGCCAGCGACACACATACAAAATATACCTCTTTTAAAGGTTAGTGGGAGTCCACACAGAGTGGAACTGCTCAGGCAAGTAGTGCGTTAACCCATACAAGACAATAGTGAATATCCCCATTGAATTTATGTTGCTACACAATATTCTTAGGTCAGAGAGCGCAAATGTTTTGGGGTTTGTCAACAAATAGTTCTCACATCTCTAGTCGGAATATGCAGACAGATTGTGGACTACACAATCATTGCCTGTGATAAAAATGTGGTTTGAACCAATGTTTGCGCAAAGAATTCCACTACTCTATTTCCTTAATTTGGAAGGACCTCTGCAGGAAGACGCTTCATTGGGAATACAATTCTAAATCTCCATCTCCAACTGATAGCTTATTGCAGAGTAAAACGGTCTAAAAATACAATGCATTAGGGTTATAAATTCGGCTAATGTCAAACAAATACGCCTTTATGAGCAACATGTGGCCCATTGCTTATCAAACATCCAAACAACCCCACAAAAGATAGATTTTGTTATTGCCGAAGAAGGAACTTCTCCTGAGTACAGGCTGGTTTGTGTCTAGACATTGCATGTGACTCTGCTCTGTAAGGTAATAACTTTTGAGTATACAGTAGGTTTACACAACTGCACCAACAATGTATCTGGTTTCAACCCTTGGTGGTGACACATTTTACTCGCTTCTGACTTAAACTGGAAGCTGCGGAGTCACAAAGCCAAATATTATTGGACATGGCCGTGAGATAACAGTTTACCATTTGCGCACTTGAAGATGCATTATTTGGCAAGATGACTGAATACACAAAGTACTTCACAACATTAATAGGTGTGCATTTAGGTTATAATCTAAAATGTGACAGTAACAGAAAAGGAATACTAAGACATATCCTATTAAAAGTTTACAAACCACCATTGATAAACCTTTCTTGTTATTCATTCCTTTGAACAGAACTGTGTGCAAGCAAAATGTGAGTCAAAAAAGGCAGGAACGGGTACATCTCTATACAATATGTGCACTACCAAACTCCTTGGCCCAGATCCACAAACTTCTGTAAAGTCCCTTAACGCAGGGCCGGTTCAGGAGGCCAATTAGGCGAACTCCGAGGGCGGCAGATTTCTAACTGCAGGTGGATTTCCCAGAGCAGGGAGGGAGCTGGGCAGTTTCCTCCATCCTGATTGGCTGATGCTGGGCAATGCAGCCAATCAGGAAAAGGTGTAAGGAGCCTGGGGGCGAAGCCGAAGAGTAAAAAGCATGGACCAGAGAGGGGTGAGGGTGTGTGTGTGTCATTGTGTGTTCTGCTCTGTCCTAGTGTGTGTATGTGTGTGTTTTCTGTGGCTGTCCTGAGTGTTTGTGTGTGTCAAAGGGAGAGGGAATGATAAAGAGGGGGGGGGCAGAGAGAGATTGGGGGGAGAGAATGACAGAGAGGAGGGAAATTACAGAAAGGGGGGAGAGAGAGAATGAGGGAGTGGGAGAGAGAATGAGAGAGGGAGGGCGAGAGAAGGGGAGAGTGACAGGGAGAGAGGGGGAACAAGAATGACAAGAAGAGATGGGGGGAATGACAGAGAGGGAGGGGAAGAATGACAGATAGAAGGGGGGAGAATGGGAGAGAGAATGAGAGAGGGGGTGGGAGAGATAAGGGGAGAGTTACAGGGAGAGAGGGGGACGACGAGAATAACAGGGAAAGAGGAGCAACGAGAGTGACAGGGAGAGAGGGAGGAAAGAGAATAACGGAGAGTGGGGGGAGTGTGTGTATGAAATTTAGAAAAAATCTATTAGGTATAACATTTACCTTTTACAATTAGATAGGAAAAAATAATCTGAAAGTGAATTGTGTGTGTGTGGGGGGGAGGTGGGGGGGGGGCAATAACGTGATGTGAAACCTATGCTAATGAGATATACAAAGGCCGCTGTTTCGCATATAATTAGCTTTAAGGATACATGTTAATGTCAGGAAACATGTAACATCACGTTAGGAGCCCTGATTTAACAGAGCTATGTGGATCTAGGCCCTTGACTCCTCAACATTTCTTCATATAACCACTCCTCAAATAGTACAAATTACATTAACACAAATAAGATTGGAGGAAACAGTTAAATACATTGAGGCAAAGTGTCGCATATGATGCGTGTAATGTCAATTACGGATCATTGGGTTCTATGTGTGTTGTAAAGCATAATGTATGTGCTGGTATCATCCATAGTAATCGTTGTCCAAATACTGCCTATGCCTAGCAGTAAAATTAGGTCCTGATTATAATTTCATTTACCTGATAACATTAAAACACAGGTTTTCTCAGCAGTGGTACAATACAAGTATTATGGGGTATTCTCTTGCAGAAGGAAAACATACAACTCGTTATGGGCAACGTGTCTCTTTACTTATTCCATCAGACACATTTGGAATAAAAATATGACTTCGTAATTGGAATGCTCTGATTTATTGGCTGTCATAGAAGTTATTTTGTCCCTGTGTAGCATGGAGCTTCATGGACATAGGTCCATTTTTGCTAAGCAGTGCACCTCTATAAGACACCCTTCAGCACTGTAAGACTCCTTGCAGCCCGGTCACTTGAATGTGCCGGAAGCGGCCATGTTTACTAAGTAGAGTCTTGGTATTGGCTTCTAATTGACTTGACTTCCAAAATGTAAATCCTCTTTACATTTTATTACTCCTTTTTTTTTTATTGATGTGATTTTTGCTTTTCTAAGATACAAGGAAGGGAGAGAGGAAGCTTAAAATCTGTTAATTTCAATGCTTTCATCCCAATATTTTCTATATATCTATATCCTTCCCTAATGTGTCGGCAGAGTGGGAATGTGTCGGCAGAGCAGGCTCAGGGGGAGCGCGTCACCATGCTGGCGCCCTAAATTTGGAGGTTGTTCCTTCCCCCTGAGGAAGGAAGGTCACACGACTGGGAGCCTGAGATTGGGGCCTACCCATGTGCTCTTCCCTGTGGGGAGGAGTGAGTGTGATTATACCTCTGCTTCCACTGCAAAGACTGTAGTAATAAACAGTTCCTGTTTGCAATATACCTCCGGCCTGGTGTGTGATCTAACTGGGGGGAGAGTACAAGTGTATATATATATATGTGTTAATTGAAAACAATTGTAGTGTGTGCGCTATCTCCATAAAACACGCAATATTTAATGCACAATTGTGCATGTTAACAGGGGTAGTAACTTCTGCCACATCTGTATATACAGTATTATGATGGGATGTATCTAATTAAGTGTCTGTTATTTTCCTGCCGTTTCCCAAGCTTCTTGTAAAACATCACAATACACGTTTTAGGAGCTTGATACATAAATGAGCTGAAATCTACCCAGTAAGAGGAAGATGACTTCACAGCATATTGAACAGGAACCATAAGAGTCAAAGGATCTTATTTTTACAAGTGACTGAGTCTATATCACTGTTTTAACTACTTGCTGTGGAATTATGTACACGCCACAAATGGAAAACATTGAACTGTGGTTGTATATCACATATGCTGTGTGTGAGGCCCAGGGAGATGGTCATTATTAATTCTTAGAAAATCCAAAGAATCTTACAGTGTCGGAAACTATTTGGGAATAAAACTAATTGTGCTCCTAAGATTGTAGTAAAAAGGGATTGTGTAACTTGTGTTTGGTATGGCAACAGGGATGTTGTACTATAGCAGGTCTGCACAACATACTACCCGCCTGGACTCCCTGTGCGGCCAGCGATGGCTCCCTGTGCACCCCACTCCCACCTCCCAAGACCGCTCTGCAGGCACAGGAGGGAAGGAGCGTCAGCATTGTAACACACCCCCCCGCACCCGCTCTGCCGACACATGAGGGAAGGAGGCCAGCATGGTGACGCGCTCCCCCCCTGAACCTGCCGACACATGAGGGAAGGAGGCCAGCATGGTGTCGCGCTCCCCACCTGAGCCTGCCGACACATGAGGGAAGGAGGCCAGCATGGTGACACGCTCCCCACCTGAGCCTGCCGACACATGAGGGAAGGAGGCCAGCATGGTGACGCGCTCCCCCCCTGAGCCTGCCGATACATGAGGGAAGGAGGCCAGCATGGTGTCGCGCTCCCCACCTGAGCCTGCCGACACATGAGGGAAGGAGGCCAGCATGGTGACGTGCTCCCCACCTGAGCCTGCCGACACATGAGGGAAGGAGGCCCACATGGTGACACGCTCCCCACCTGAGCCTGCCGACACATGAGGGAAGGAGGCCAGCATGGTGACGCGCTCCCCACCTGAGCCTGCCGACACATGAGGGAAGGAGGCCAGCATGGTGACGCGCTCCCCACCTGAGCCTGCCGACACATGAGGGAAGGAGCGCCCGCATGGTGACGCGCTCCCCACCTGAGCCTGCCGACACATGAGGGAAGGAGGCCAGCATGGTGACGCGCTCCCCACCTGAGCCTGCCGACACATGAGGGAAGGAGGCCAGCATGGTGTCGCGCTCCCCACCTGAGCCTGCCGACACATGAGGGAAGGAGGCCAGCATGGTGACGCGCTCCCCCCCTGAGCCTGCCGATACATGAGGGAAGGAGGCCAGCATGGTGACGCGCTCCCCCCCTGAGCCTGCCGACACATGAGGGAAGGAGGCCAGCATGGTGACGTGCTCCCCACCTGAGCCTGCCGACACATGAGGGAAGGAGGCCAGCATGGTGACGCGCTCCCCCCCTGAGCCTGCCGACACATGAGGGAAGGAGGCCAGCATGGTGACGAGCTCCCCCCCTGAGCCTGCCGATACATGAGGGAAGGAGGCCAGCATGGTGACGCGCTCCCCCCCTGAGCCTGCCGATACATGAGGGAAGGAGGCCAGCATGGTGACGCACTCCCCACCTGAGCCTGCCGACACATGAGGGAAGGAGGCCAGCATGGTGACGCGCTCCCCACCTGAGCCTGCCGACACATGAGGGAAGGAGGCCAGCATGGTGACGCGCTCCCCACCTGAGCCTGCCGACACATGAGGGAAGGAGGCCCGCATGGTGACGCGCTCCCCCCCTGAGCCTGCCGACACATGAGGGAAGGAGGCCAGCATGGTGTCGCGCTCCCCACCTGAGCCTGCCGACACATGAGGGAAGGAGGCCAGCATGGTGTCGCGCTCCCCACCTGAGCCTGCCGATACATGAGGGAAGGAGGCCAGCATGGTGACGCGCTCCCCCCCTGAGCCTGCCGACACATGAGGGAAGGAGGCCAGCATGGTGACGCGCTCCCCACCTGAGCCTGCCGACACATGAGGGAAGGAAGCCAGCATGGTGACGTGCTCCCCACCTGAGCCTGCCGACACATGAGGGAAGGAGGCCAGCATGGTGACGCGCTCCCCACCTGAGCCTGCCGACACATGAGGGAAGGAGGCCCGCATGGTGTCGCGCTCCCCACCTGAGCCTGCCGACACATGAGGGAAGGAGGCCAGCATGGTGACGCGCTCCCCCCCTGAGCCTGCCGACACATGAGGGAAGGAGCGCCCGCATGGTGTCGCGCTCCCCACCTGAGCCTGCCGACACATGAGGGAAGGAGGCCAGCATGGTGACGCGCTCCCCCCCTGAGCCTGACGACACATGAGGGAAGGAGGCCAGCATGGTGTCGCGCTCCCCACCTGAGCCTGCCGACACATGAGGGAAGGAGGCCAGCATGGTGACGCGCTCCCCCCCTGAGCCTGCCGACACATGAGGGAAGGAGCGCCCGCATGGTGTCGCGCTCCCCACCTGAGCCTGCCGACACATGAGGGAAGGAGGCCAGCATGGTGACGCGCTCCCCACCTGAGCCTGCCGACACATGAGGGAAGGAGGCCAGCATGGTGATGCGCTCCCCACCTGAGCCTGCCGACACATGAGGGAAGGAGGCCCGCATGGTGTCGCGCTACCCACCTGAGCCTGCCGACACATGAGGGAAGGAGGCCAGCATGGTGACACGCTCCCCACCTGAGCCTGCCGACACATGAGGGAAGGAGGCCTGCATGGTGACACGCTCCCCACCTGAGCCTGCCGATACATGATCGAAGGAGGCCAGCATGGTGACGCGCTCCCCCCCTGAGCCTGCCGACACATGAGGGAAGGAGCGCCCGCATGGTGACGCGCTCCCCACCTGAGCCTGCCGACACATGAGGGAAGGAGCGCCCGCATGGTGACGCGCTCCCCACCTGAGCCTGCCGACACATGAGGGAAGGAGGCCAGCATGGTGACGCGCTCCCCACCTGACCTTGCCGACACATGAGGGAAGGAGGCCAGCATGGTGACGCGCTCCCCCCCTGAGCCTGCCGATACATGAGGGAAGGAGGCCAGCATGGTGACGCGCTCCCCACCTGAGCCTGCCGACACATGAGGGAAGGAGCGCCCGCATGGTGACGCGCTCCCCACCTGAGCCTGCCGACACATGAGGGAAGGAGGCCAGCATGGTGACGCGCTCCCCACCTGAGCCTGCCGACACATGAGGGAAGGAGCGCCCGCATGGTGACGCGCTCCCCACCTGAGCCTGCCGACACATGAGGGAAGGAGGCCAGCATGGTGACGCGCTCCCCACCTGAGCCTCTCGACACATGAGGGAAGGAGGCCAGCATGGTGACCCGCTCCCCCCCTGAGCCTGCCGATACATGAGGGAAGGAGGCCAGCATGGTGACGCGCTCCCCACCTGAGCCTGCCGACACATGAGGGAAGGAGCGCCCGCATGGTGACACGCTCCCCACCTGAGCCTGCCGACACATGAGGGAAGGAGGCCAGCATGGTGACACGCTCCCCACCTGAGCCTGCCGACACATGAGGGAAGGAGGCCCGCATGGTGACGCGCTCCCCCCCTGAGCCTGCCGACACATGAGGGAAGGAGGCCCGCATGGTGACGCGCTCCCCCCCTGAGCCTGCCGACACATGAGGGAAGGAGGCCCGCATGGTGACGCGCTCCCCCCCTGAGCCTGCCGACACATGAGGGAAGGAGGCCCGCATGGTGACACGCTCCCCACCTGAGCCTGCCGACACATGAGGGAAGGAGGCCAGCATGGTGACGCGCTCCCCACCTGAGCCTGCCGACACATGAGGGATGGAGGCCCGCATGGTGACGCGCTCCCCACCTGAGCCTGCCGACTCATGAGGGAAGGAGGCCCGCATGGTGACACGCTCCCCACCTGAGCCTGCCGACACATGAGGGAAGGAGGCCCACATGGTGACACGCTCCCCACCTGAGCCTGCCGACACATGAGGGAAGGAGGCCCGCATGGTGACGCGCTCCCCCCCTGAGCCTGCCGACACATGAGGGAAGGAGGCCAGCATGGTGACGCGCTCCCCACCTGAGCCTGCCGACACATGAGGGAAGGAGGCCCGCATGGTGACACGCTCCCTTCCTGAGCCTGCCGACACATGAGGGAAGGAGGCCAGCATGGTGACGCGCTCCCCACCTGAGCCTGCCGACACATGAGGGAAGGAGGCCCGCATGGTGACGCGCTCCCCACCTGAGCCTGCCGACACATGAGGGAAGGAGGCCTGCATGGTGACGCGCTCCCCACCTGAGCCTGCCGACACATGAGGGAAGGAGTCCCGCATGGTGACGCGCTCCCCCCCTGAGCCTGCCGACACATGAGGGAAGGAGGCCCGCATGGTGACGCACTCCCCTCCTGAGCCTGCTCTGCCGACCAATTCTCGCTCTGCCGACACATTAGGGAAGGAGCGCCAGCATGGTGACGCGCTCCTCCTCCCCCCCCAAATCCTCCTCCCCTCCCCCTCAGCCTGCCGACAACTTAGGAAAGGAGCGCCAGAGGTTTAATGCCAAACCGCACCCCCCCACGCTCTAGCAGGGGGACAGGGAGATGTGATGTGGAGTGGGGAAGAGGTTGATGTGCAGGAGGGGAGAGGGTGATATGAGGTGCAGAGGGGGAGAGGGTGATGTGGAGTGGGGGAGAGGGTGATGTGCAGGGGGGGGGGAGAGGGTGATGTGCAGGGGAGGGAGAGGGTGATGTGAGGTGCAGGGGAGGGAGAGGGTGATGTGGAGTGGGGGAGAGTGTGATGTGCAGGGGGGGAGAGGGTGATGTGAGGTGCAGGAGAGGGTGATGTGAGGTCCAGGGGGGGGGGGAGAGTGTGATGTGAGATGCAGGGAGGGTGATGTGAGGTGCAGGGGGGTGATGTGAGGGGCAGGGGGGGGGGGTGATGTGAGGTGCAGGGGGGGGTGATGTGAGGTGCAGGGGGTGATGTGAGGTGCAGGGGGTGATGTGAGGTGCAGGGGGGGTGATGTGAGGTGCAGGGGGGGGTGATTGGAGGTGCAGGGGGGGTGATTGGAGGTGCAGGGGTGGTCATTGGAGGTGTAGGGGAGGGTCATTGGAGGTGCAGAGGGGGTGATTGGAGGTGCAGGGGAGGGTCATTGGAGGTGCAGGGGGGGTGATTGGAGGTGCGGGGGGTGATTGGAGGTGCAGGGGTGGTCATTGGAAGTGCAGGGGAGGGTGATTGGAGGTGCAAGGAGGGAGAATGATGTGAAGTGCAGGGGGGAGAATGATGTGAGGTGCACGGGGGGAGAATGATGTGAGGTGCAGGGGGAGAAGGATGTGCAGTGCAGGGGGGGGTGGGATGTGTGTGGTGTCTATATGTGTCGCAGCTGCAGACGCTCCTTCCAATTTTACAAGGTCACAATATTTACTTTAGTATATCACTTTATCACGTATTTATTGTTTGTTGTTGCGCACTAAATATTCACTTTTGTTCACTTATGTGTGTGGTGTGCAGGGGGGTATTACGTGTTTGATGTGGAGGGGGAGTATTATGTGTGTGGGTGAGGGGGAGAGATGGGGGTATGAGAGATAGATGGGGAGTATCGCAAAGGTTGATAGTGAGGGGTTCTGGGGGAGATATGAGGATGATGATGAAGGGTGCTGGGGGAGATATGAGGATGATGATGAGGGGTGCTGGGGAGATATATGAGGATGATGATGATGAGAGGTGCTGGAGGAGAGATGATGATGATGATGATGATGATTTTACCCGTGCGGCCCAAATTTTTTTTTCCTTGGCGCAGTTCGGCCCTTCTCGCTTTACGAGTTGAGCGGGCCTGTAATATAGCATACAGTATATGTTGCTCCCCACCCCCGTATATAGGTAAGAAACATGAAGAGCGTAAATTTGGAACAATAAGAGGAGTTTGTGAGACATTATATGCGGTGGTTATATGGACCTATAAAGGAAGTTAAAGGAGGCATTATATTTAGTGGTTATAGGAACAATGGAAGGTGCTTTTTAAACTGGTTATATAGAGTAGGGGTGTGCAAACTGAGTGCACAAGATTTTTTTTGGGGGGGGGGGGGGTGCGGCGGTTGCAGAGGCCCCACGCTCTTCCCCAAGGCATTTAAATTAAATGCCAGGGGATCATGCAAGGCCTCCTCAACTTCACTTACCGTAACTCAGTCGGCTTCGGCGACGCGTCACCATAGCAACTCGTCGCCAAATGACGCCTTGGGGTCATGCAACGTCACATGACCCCACAGTGTCATTTGCCGCTTCCGACCAGGTAAAGGGGGAGCGAGCAGTGGGGGGGAGCAAGCAGGGGGGCCAAAGCAAAAAGTTTGCGCACCCCTGATATAGAGCAATAGGGAAAGTTATATGAGGGAGTTATATGGAGCAATATGGAGGGCAGGGAGGAGTTTTACAGTTGGGAGCTGGTATATGGAGGAATTAGGGAGGTTACAGTGACTGCTTATATGGAGAAAAAGGAGGAGTCAGCGAGGAGTTATAGGAAGCAGGAATTTTGTGTAATAAGAGGATTTCGGAAACTATAATATGGAGGAAAAGGATGAATTAGGAAGGATTTAAAAGGAGCAGTTATATGAAGCAATAGGAGGAGTTAGGGAGGAGATGTGGCGCAATACGAAGCGTTAATTAGGGGATAAAGCGAGCGGTTATTTGGAGCAATAAAAGGAGTTAGGAAGAAGGATACTAAACAAATATGGTAATGACATATACATTTTAACGCATCTTCCATCAACTCTCCCCAGTTTGACACATCAGTTACACGATTAAATATACCAATTCTGAGATGTCATTATATCTGTATACGTACATGTGGCTAGTGTCAAGTGAAAGAAGTGTGATGATTTCCAACTTTCTTAAACATACAAGGGTTTAAATCAATGTTTTCAATCGGGTTCCTAGGGTATCCCCAAAGGGTTCCAAGCAATATTCAGGTCATTTGAAAATGGTCATTTGAAAATTGTACCAAATACATGTTGCGGGGTATCCCCTGGCTACTATTCTACCCAATGGGCTACAGTAAATCCTGGTATTCACAGGCTTGCCAGTAGTTAGTATGGGGATTTCCCCTTCACCTTTGGTACTGCAGTTGAGTGACAGCAGAGGGTGGCACATCCTGTTGTAGCTGGGACAATGGGGTGCCCGCCTTCTGACTGTACTTAAGGGCAGGACCGCCCTAAATTTGGAGGTTGTTCCTTCCCCATAAAGAAGGAAGGTCACACGACTGGGAGCCTGAGATTGGGGCCTACCCATGTGCTCTTCCCTGTGGGGAGGAGTGAGTGTGATTATACTTCTGCCTCCACTGCAAAGACTGTAGTAATAAACCGTTCCTGTTTGCAATATACCTCCGGCCTGGTGTGTGGTCGAACCGGGGGGGGAGAGTACAAGTTCTACCGTGGGAGATCGCCTCCATACTCCTGGAGCCTACGGCAGATGGAGGTGCTGCACTGCTAAGTATTATCTGGGGTATGGACCCCAGAAGCCTGTTATATCGCGGAGGACTCAGCCCTCTTGTTGCCAGCAGGAACGCACCACATACACCCAGTAATGGCCCCGATCTGCGATTGAGGGGGAAACACTGTTACATACAGAAGAATTTACAATGCATCTGATTTAAGATGCACTATTAGGCCATGGATATAGTAGGTGCTGCGAAGGAGCTCATAGGCCACTAGATATTGAGAAGGAGACGCAACGGGGTGGTGTGCCGGTGACATCACGTGAACGGTTCACCCTCATTGGCTAAACCGCTCACATGACCCGGCCGTGAAATAATAATGCCGTTGCGCGCTCTATGGCCTTCCTTATTGAGGAAAGGCCTGCCTTTTGTTCTCGGTGCACGTAGCATTGTGTGTGCCGTCACGCTAAGTATGGATACGGCCTTAGAGAGAGTTGGGGTTCCTCAGAATTTCACAATATAATTATAAGGTTCCTTATTAAAGGTAAAAAAAAAAGGTTGAACACCACTGGTTTAAATGAACCGGAAATTCCTGAAAGTTTGAGCCATTTGCACCCACGGGTTTGTGTAACTGCAAGTAATGTAGGCCCATCTAGACATTAAATGGTTAAACACAGGCTAAAGGCAACAAACTTTTCCTGGAGTGTGCAGAGTGCCCTGTAACTTGTCAAACACGACAGGTGTAATTATACATAATAAGGCTAACATAAACATAGTTTCCATGTCGACCACTTACCAGGGATCCTGTCTTCTAATGTATTAGGAGACAGAGAGCAATGTGTATTGAATGGTTAAGTCTGGCCACAGCAAGCAATCAACTCAAGCTTTATGTGCAAGAGTGAATCAATCTCCTTGTTATCAACAGTTATTTGATTTTCCCATTCACTTTGAGTTAGACTGCAAACATGTAGGGCGCCCCTTGCCAGTGTTATGTAAAAGGTGCCTTTAAGCTGATTAATAGTGTGCAAAAAAATGAAAATAAAACAGCCATAGTGTAAGGTGACTAAAAAAGGATGAAAAAAAGCTTACATTCTTTTCCCTTTCAGCTCTCTTAGGGGCCTATTCATTAAACTTCGATAAGTGCATTAATGCTGGTTAAGTGCCCTTTTGAAGCGATATTGCATGTGTAGCTATTCACAAAGCTTCGGTAACAGGGCATATCACACTAAAACAGCTTTTTTATCAAGCTAGAACACTCTGGCTATAACAAGTAATGCGGTAACAGAAAAAATGCCCAACCTCACATTTTTTTGCCAGAAACTACTATTCACTAAACTCCGATATGCATATCGTACTTTAAACACTCGCATTATTTTCTCGCAATATAAAGGGTGGCGAGATCGAAATCGGGATTTGCATATCACAGAGTTTATTTTATTTTTACTGACTATGACAGAATCCGCTCTAGAGACCCCCGGATTCAATCCTAGGTAATACAACAACCCTACTACCCACCCTCTCTACCCCCAACACCCCAACACATACAGGACAATAATGGACAAAATTACTATTATCCACATATGGATAATAGCTAATTTGCCCATTAAAAATGTAAAATTACCCAGCCAGCATAAAGTAAATTAAAGTTGGACTTACCCCTGCCAGAAGGAAGGCCGTCCTCATCTTCCTCCCCATCATCGTAATCCGTGGGCAGCAACATACAATAAAAAACAAACTACTGACCACTAACCTCTTAATCACCTTAGCAGTTAATAACCACCATTCATTGACCTTTTGGTGATCAAAATTGGTGGTCAAAGTTAGTGGAATTTTAAATACACGGAGAATGAGACAAAGTAATGTGTTAAATCATTTATTTTTTGGGCAGTATAAATATGTTTGTATATTTTTAACCCCGTTAGTGTCAGAGGGGCATGCAACCCATTGCAAAGGATTCTGGAACTAGTGCCCTGCTTAGGCTTATTATATCTCAGAAGCAGAACTACAATTTCCAGCACCCCCTGCTGTTTAGTAAAGGGTTCAGCACAGACCGTATTGGTACAGTACAGACAAGGGGGGCAATGCAAAAAGACTATGGGGCCTATGAACTAAGCACCGATAAGCCACTTATCAACGCCTTATCGCCAAAAAGGCCTACAGCGATTTAGTGAGCCCTGATAAGTCGGCGATAAAAGCCCTTTTCGGCAATTTTTTCCCTGAGGAAAATAACGGCAGGTTTTTAAACTCGTGCAATTCTAGTAGCCCTGATTAGCTTATCGAGGCTAATCGCGGCTCTAGAATTGAGGTTTCCTCTCCAAATCGTCCCGCCAGGAAAAGTTGGCAGGAAGGGGTTTGGAAGCTGCTGAGAAGCGGCGAGACGGGATTAGAAAAATAAATATCCGCTACGGTAACGAATTTGTTCTAATTGTTATTTGGGTTTTAATACTAGTTTATTGTAGCAGGGGATCTCCGGAGCAGAACCTCGTTGATTTGAGGTCCGGGGACCCCTTGCTTCCTGAGATACAGGCCCCGTTATGGGGTGCCGGTATCTCCAATGCATTTTATTCCCACTGTCATGTGACCGTGGGAATAAAAAGCATAGGAAACACCGGCACCCCCTAACGGGGCTTGTATCTCAGGAAGCAGGGGGTCCCATACCTCAAATCAACGAGGTTCTGCTCCGGAGACCTTAGAACATTAATTTTGGGCGAGATTTGCGCAGGGAGAGGCGGCTCTATCTGAGCAGAAAAAAATCGCCGGCTAAGGCCTTTTCAGAGAGGCCATCATCACGTCGCCGGCTTCTCGCCAATTTGACAAATGTTACTAGCACAGGTATTCTTGGCTTTCTGCTTATCGTGATGGCAACGCTGTCAAAAATGGCAATTTAAAAAGCCTTGCGATTGTTTTTTATCGGCGCTTAGTGCTATATTTAAAAATGAATTAAAATAGGGCATTGTATCAAAAAATCTATTTCTCGCCTAAAACTATTAGCGCATACTGTAAGTTGGTAACACCTTAATCATGTTCTTACATTTGGGGCATATTTATTTATTCTTTGTGTCCACTTGCATTTGTCTTTTACCCCACAAAAAACATGCCAGGCAATTTTGATGCATTTACTCCTAAGCAAAGCACTAGTCCCAGAATCATTTGCTGTGGGTTGCATGCCCCTCTGGCACTAACAGGGTTAAAAACGTTCAAACGTATTTATACTGCCCAAAAAATAAATGATTGAACACATTACTTTGTCGCATTCTCCATGTATTTAAAACTCCAGTCCTTAAGGATACAGAATTTGGATTAGCACTTACTGTATTGGTAGCAATTTATGGTATTCCCATTCTGTATTATTTTAGTGTAGTTGAGCGATGTAGAATTTAGATCTGTCTTGACATTCTAGTCGTATTTTGTTTAAGGGTTGAGCCTACCCTACTGGCTCTGGTGGCAGCAGGTATTAACTTGCCTGGGCATGGACATCAATGTGGTGGCCCAACGGTGGGATCACTAGGCTCAGTGCCTGGATTATCTGCCAGCCTTCCCTTACTGAGTAGGTCACAGCCTTGACCTCCAGACACAGGAGAACAGCAACAAGCAGTGCCTCAGTGACAGATCCCCTCTCCCTTTGCTGAACGGGGAGCAGCAGTGCAGCCCTAATTTCTCGCTATGCACCATCCCGACTCTTGCGTTCTGCTCAAGGATGTCTTCTCTCTACTCCCTTTTGTATCTAGAGCCCTCTCCCGCTGATTGGCCAGAGGTCAGGGGTTTCTCACCCTTGCGATCCATACTAGCAGCAGCTGCCAGCGTACCCGCTAGTCCAGGCCCCAGCTTCCCCGCTACCCGATCCAAGAGCCGATATTTTACCCAATCCCCCAATTTATTTGTCCCTACACCACCAGTGTCTCCATCACTGCAGAGATGTGGGATCTCTGGCCGCGAGGTCCCTCGTGACAAAACCCCTCCAAAAA
Organism: Ascaphus truei; assembly: GCF_040206685.1. Classification (NCBI taxonomy): domain Eukaryota; kingdom Metazoa; phylum Chordata; class Amphibia; order Anura; family Ascaphidae; genus Ascaphus; species Ascaphus truei. The sequence goes on from NC_134491.1 coordinate 65,107,311, forward strand.
CATTATTGAGGGCTTTTACTGGGGTTCAGTCATAGGCGTAAACTCGTCATGTTATCTTTGTCTTCAGATGTAAGAGGCAGCTGCATCCCAGAAAAATGAATGTGAATGTTTCCATGTACGGCAATATCTGTGTGTGCTCTGTATATCAAGAAAGGGCAACATGTCGAGAATTTAGAATAATCATGTTAAATCCTTCCATGGTTTCCTCTGTGAGCTGCCTTGTTCAGTGTTCTGCATCGGTCTGCTGTCCAACTGTCTCATTCTGTGCTGTTATTTATGATTCTGCCTGTGACATGGACCATATCACGACAGCAGGATGGGGGTGTTTAAAAGTTTTGATTTTAATGTAAAAATTTGGTTTCAGAGTGCAATTCGTTAGCAGTGATGTTTCCCTAGTATTAAAAGTATCTCTACTGCTAGGTAATTTACTTCCATTGTATCTCTCTGTCCTCTATGGAGAGACGAAAGCGATGAGAAATTACAATGATGTCTATAGAAGCTAGAACTTCCAGTACCATAAATGTCATCACCAATCGGCACCTCCAGTTTTACTTATTGGTTTAATGTTTAATTATTCAATATTATTTACACTCAAAAAAATATACGGAAAAAAAATAAATTATGTTATTTTTTTTAAAAAGAAGAATTTTTAGGGTATAACTTGCTTTAGCTTCTACAGTGCCATGGTCTGACGATGGACATCCGAGCCTTCCGAGTCGTATGATTGCTTAAGGCCCGATCACATGACACAACTGGTGCTTGGATGCCCCCAATAGAAGTATTGGGGTGGGGGGGAGGTTGCGCTAATACGTTATCCACAGTTAGCTATCTGTGTGTAGTTTTTAATATGTATCTTTGTGGTTTCTGTGCATTTCCGTGTGACTCATTGTATGCTTGGGCCACTAACCATAGCCTTTGTGTGGGGCCAGGTGCAGTGTCTCCTGACAATGGTGCGGTGGGGAAGGGCGAGCCCTCCTTCTGGGGAGGTACATAGTGTAAAAGTGAAGCATTGTTCTCACCCAGGCAGCCAGGCGTCTACCCCCTGCCAGAGGTATGGAGCTGTAATTGTGAACCAAGGACTGGGACCTAGCCACGTCGGCTCAATTCCTTTTGGTCAGTTCCAATTTCCCATGCTCCCACAGCCCTGCCCCCTGGAGCTTTCCTCTGGCACTGTCACCGCCCTATTTAGTCCGTCCGGTTAAATGTTCCGGCTCCTGATTCGCTCAGCAGAGGACAGGTCTCTGTTGATTGGTTGGCATCCGGTTCTCCCTATTTTCAGATGGAGGCCAATGTTCTATACAACCCGATGCGGATCAGGGCTTCACAGTTGCTCATAGTTGGTCTTGGTGACTCGGGACCAACTGGAAATTGAGCGGTTGATCAGAGGCGGTTATTTTTAGTTACTGGGATTCAAGAACGGGTGGATCAAAGGGGCATCTAGGGTAAACTAGCTTCGGCAGTGTCCTACACTAGTGACCTAGCGGTCCCCTGTACCCCGAGTGTCACGATGTGCTCACCACAAACAAGGCATGACCGCGGGGCCGAAGTGGGGATGGATATAAACACCACCCACAGCCGCGTGGGCGCGTCTGGAGTGTAGGTTGGTCAAGATAGCTGGGTCTGGGTTGGAGAGGTGCAGATAGTCGATATACTTGCTGGGGTCTTTGTTGGAGAGGTACGGATCGTTGCAGGTACTATTAACCGGGGTCCGGGTTGGAGAGAGGAGAGTAGTCATTATATGGGTGCCAAGGTCGGGGTTGGAGAGGTGCGGATTGTCGTAGATAGCCGGGGTCAGGAGTTGAGAAGAGCGGAGTCAAATACAAAGCCGGGTCAGGTACATAGAGCTAGGAACAGCCGAACAAGACAGGTCTGCAAGAGCGAGGAAGTGATGATCACAACGGAACATAGGATTATGCTCAGCCAATTTGCCAGTGGGGCAGCTGAGCATAAGTAGGAGAGAGCAACCAATGAGTAACCTGCAGGGTGGAGGTGCGTCAGCAGCGAGGCCTGTGATTGGTGAATCCGTGGCAGGGAACAGGTGGAATGAGGATGCCTGACGAGGTCTGAGGAGGCAGCCCCTGGCGGTGCCACGCACCCCCGACGTCCGCGCAGGACGCAAGTCGGAGGAAGAGGCATTAAGCCTGGAGCAGGTTGCACGCGCGCGCGCAAGCCATTTGCCAGGTGGTTCCTGAAGGAGAGGTGTCCCACCAGCGGCGGAAGCGGGGAAGGCGGGAGCCTCGGCAGCGAGCGGAGGTGAGTGGGGAGCACGCCGAGGGTGGCGTGACTCCCTGATCCTCACACTGTTTTTGTGGTGAGTTATTGCCTTATTTTGTGCAATGTGTAGCTCCCCGTTGACTCTGGCCAGCATAATCAATCATTTATTTAACTCTCTCGGTCTGTCTGGTGCATGCGATTCCTATGAAAGTCTCATCTACCGTTACAAGGGGCTCCACTTCCATTTCGATCTTCAGAGCAGTCAGCAGATCTGCTCCTAGAAAACGAGCGAGGGTCCATCACGTGCCTGGTACGTAACAAGGGCCTACTAATGGTTAAAGGTCTATTGCTCCTATTTAATAAAGTGAGAAGCAGAGTAACAGATGACTAACTCCTTCAGTGCCAAAGAGACCGAGTGCCAAAAAGAACTAACAAGGTCGTTAGTTTGATTGCAATTGGAAGCAGAATTATTATAACTTTCATTTTAACCGCTGAAGCCCACTTTTATTTGCATTCAATACGTACAGCAGACCCCCTCAGTGTTACAAACATTGCAGTAAAATGTACCCGCACATTAATCTCGCAGGGCTCAATCAATTTTGACTTTGGTCTAACCCCTCGTTTATAAATATAATCCCGAAGCAGATTAATCTGATAAATGTTGGAGCAGCCGTTTTTCCACTCTGACAAACAGATGGTCCTATAAATCCTAGAGAGGCAGTCGTTAAAACCAAAGCAATGAAACCTACTGCACTTTTTTTTCCCCTTGCATTATCATGGTTTAAGTAAATAAATCCCCTATCATTTCCCTACATGCCTAAAATGATAGGAGCAGAAAGCCACCCTTGATCATTCTATGGGGGTGTTGTCAAGATGAAGAGAAAGGTGTCGTGTTAACCCTTTCGCTGCTTTGCATTGCGTTGCAGGCCCCTCAGAGGGTTAATGGGCTAAAAGGGAAAAAATGATTTTAAAGAAACAAAGCGAGATTCCCAAATCCTAGTAATTAGATCAGGATTAATAGGGATTAGCTTCCTATCATGCACAGTGAGAGGATTTCTTGTTATAACTCTCCACTGAATAACACTGCGGTCTCTCCTAGAAGAAAGAAGTTGGGAACAATACTTTGTTTCATTTGTCATGTCCCCAGCACCGTGATGCGTCACCCACCTAACAAACGTGGAACCAAAATCCTAGCATCTCTATGTGAGTGGCAGTGATATGGGTGTATTTGAATTGATTAAGCCTGTGACTCACAAACTGATTACCCTTTTGTCGTCTGAACAAATGCATACAAGGAGACATACATTTAATGCACACGTCCATGTCAAGGCCTGAAATACTAAGTAGTAAAACTTTGAAAGCAGATTGATGGAAAATATATAAATAGTATTGTGTTTAAATGCAATAGGAAGTTATTGTTTAATTTTTTATACAAATATATTTAAAACAATGTTTTTTTAGTTTATGAGTTATATTATTTTTTTCATGGCTTTAAAAAAAACCAGGTAAAGGATACCCGGCCAAAATGAAATTATCTACCCGGCCGATTACCCGGTTGGCACTTACCTGGGGGTGGAGGAAGACGGCGGCGACAACATCTAGGAATGTCCAATAGGAACGCTTCTGCTCCTGCTCCGGTCACGTGGTTCCCCAGCTCACACTGCTATGGATTCCCGCAGCTTCCGCGCCGGCTGAACACACTTATAATGCTGCCACTGCCACAGGGCCGCTGCTGACCTTCCTAGATGTCGCCACCGTCTTCCTCAAGGGTCTTCCTCGCCTTCCGTCGCTGACAGCAGGTAAGTGATGATGTATTTTTCAGCTACCCTGACATTACCCGACGCCGGGTATTACCCGGCACCGGGCATTACCCGGCACCGGGCCCACTTCTCAGTTGCCGGGTCCGGGTAATGTCCGGGTAGCTGAAAACCTGCCGGGTAAGGCCGGGTAATTCCGGGTAATTCCGGGTACTCGGTACATCACTATTCATGACGGACAACTACACAACACTCATTTACGTGGTATTGAAGAGCGAATCAATTGAACAAGGGAGAGAAAAGTTAAAAGTATAATAGTTAATTGCAAAACGGAAGCCTTAATTCTAAGTACAGTTATTGTGAAAGGTTACAGAAAACCAAAGCACTCTAGTTCCACTTGCAACAAAAAGAGTTAATCTGAGTAGAGATGTAGTGATTGGGTGCAGCCTACAGTCTACATATATCAAGGGTGACCAACGCCAGTCCTCAAGGGCCACCAACAGGTCTGATTTTTAGGATATCCCTGCATCAGCACAGGTTGCCCAAGCAGTGGCTCAGTCGAGGCCTGGAGTTGACCATTCCAGGTTTATATGTATGATCAATATGTTGCTGACCTCTGGCAGCATAGGCAGCCTCTTTTGGTGGCCATTTTAATTGCCCCAAAATTTTGACACTTTCAAATGTAAATAAACAAATACATATTGACAAAACACACAAAAAAAGTAGCGCTATTAAGTATAGTAAATGACTGTGAATAATTAATATAAACACTTAAAGTATATGCGAGATAATATGATTAATAAAAATAACCAACAGATAAATAAATAGTGTCCAACGGGGTGATGTCATCTCAGACGGTCGTGTGGGAGGAGGTCCTGTGTTCTTCGGCACTTTTCCAGCTATTCTGCTTGTGCTTCCATTATTGCACCTTCAAAAGAAGCTCCTTTAACATCAGAGACGCTGAATTGCTGCAGGACTCGTGGCAGGAGTCAGAAGCAGCCAAACCAGGTGCTGAGTATCACGGACGAAATCCCTCTCCCCCACTCCTGTAGATGACGCCCCATACAGATTCTCTCCAATGTATATTTTATTCTAACCCTTTGTAAGTGTATCTCCTAGGGACACTTCTCTTAATAAATTTACCCTCATTTGTACACAGTTACGCGCTATGGAGCCTGCGCTTTTTTGTGTTTTGTTTTTCTAAACAAATACATATGATTGACATTGATGAGCACAGATTGCTGCTGTAATCTTTTCTTTTGTAAAGAGACACAGGGATTCATGACCACACGCTCCATTGGGACTTGGATTTGCAGGAATATACATATTGCTGTAACTGTGCGGTTCTGCTTATCCAATGTGGTTGGCATTTGATGGCACGTAATGTAATCTAACGATGCTAATGACTATGAAGTGCCAAAATGCATAATGGGATAAGATTCGATTTCAAACTACGTGGCAAAGAATTCCTAGAAGTCTTTAGTGACGTGGGAGGTGTCTGACGATTTGACATGAGTTTCATTCCTGGAAGACAATTCCTGTAAGCTAACGCCAAATACTAAAGGCCTGCTGTTCCAGTCCTAGTTTTTAACTCATTTCCCTTAGCATTTTGGTATTTGTAGGTCTGTTCATATTTCGGAAAGCAGGACTGCAGAAACTGGACCAAACTGTCCTAAAGAATTGACCGGTATGAATGGATGGATAGTTGGATGGATGGACAGCCCGACACAGACAGACAGAGAGATACACAAATATACAAACAGATAGATAGATAGATAGACAGACATGCAGATAAACAATATATATGTAACCCCTCTCTTATTTACCTCAGACTAACCTCTACTGTGGAGGCAGGGGTCTGAGTTCTACTCCCTGTTCTCACTAGCTGAGCACGTGGCCAAAGGTCAAACAATAGGACACAACACCAGGCTATAAATAACCCAAAAAAGTATTTATATCCAACCCCTATAATCACAGCTACTGTATATAAACATAATGGTGATCCTCTGTGCGAGGATCATATACTGTACATACTCACAATACTGGTAATGCGCTGCGCAGTTGTGTGCCAATGTGTCTCTGAGTCCCCACAACCCTATGTTGTAACTAGCCCCTGTGAAGGTGCTAGCGCAAACGTTGGAGCTCTTATAATCAGTGTTATAATGTAGCAGGTCTGTCTATTCAGAAAGGCTTCTGTACCCTTGTCTGTAACGAAGAAACCTCTCTGGTTACTCACAACTCCTTTAGACTGCTGATCTGCTTTCAACTCCACTTGGGGAGCCAGTCAGTCAGATCCCCCAAGTTGTATTCCTCAGGGCCTGGTTATCAGGATGCAGCAGCTCTTGGGCACATTTGATGTTCTCTCCAGGGTCTGTCCAGCTCTGCCCTCTCCTTAGGCCGAGTCCATAGACGGACAGGCCGTGCTGAGGCGTGCGGACGCTCCGCGCTCAGCCCCTGCATCCTCAATGAGGATGCCTTGAGAGGGGGCTCACGCGAGCCTCCGCAGGCTGACGAGTTGGAGGTTTCAACCGAGCGCCAAGCTGTTTTTCAGCGCGCTGTCAGCTGAAAACCTCCAATCACAGCACTGCAGCATCAACGTCACGGCGCCGTGACGTCGGCGCCGTGACATTGACGTCAGTGCGTCGCGGGCGATTGGCCCAGCGACATCACTGCCCCGCCTCCAACCACCTCCCCCCGGCTCCCTTCGCGCACGCTGGCTCGCCTGCAAGTCCGTGCAATCGCGCTGACTGAAGCAGGCGAGCCTCAGCGTTAGCGCGCCACCGCTTTCCCCACCCCTCTATGGCCCGGGCCTCATGCTCCCCTATCTCCAGTTCCTGGTTCACTCACCCCTGTACCTTTGCCCTCATTGGCGGTCATGTCATGTGTCTTTATTCCAGCAGCAGAGGCTTTTGGGAATGGGAGTCCTTCTGTTGCTGCTCTGCATTAGCTCATTCCTAGCAGCACACACCAGAGAATAACAAAGCCAGGGAGAAGCATGGATAGATAGCTGTATCCTCAGAAATATCATTTGCTTAGAACTTTGTGGGTCTGTTTAAATAAAATAAGCTCGTTCCCCCATGCTGCTGCGGTTCTGTCCTATCCTATCAAGGGGTTAC